>NC_083276.1:51943469-52243469 GCF_963506605.1 Zootoca vivipara | reverse complement strand
AGAGAGAGAGAATTGAATAATCTTCTTTGTTCTTCAGACCTTGGGCCCCAACAGGTCTGTATGCTTGGTTTGGTGGCATCTCTTCCTGCTTTTCAAACAGGACTACAAGTTCCACCTACAGCACAATATGTGGTGATCATTCTGCTGAATTTCTGGCCAAAAATGAGTAGAGTTTGACTGGGTGGTTGGCATAGGGTGTGTTCTGCTTGTGTGAGAGAGAACTTGCTGTTCAAAAAGTCAGTGGATCCAACATTTCCCTCTGCTATTTCAATATCTGGGGTTCTGCTTAATAGATGCTGCTCCAATTTTTCCTATGAAATTTTCCTTAGGTAAATAACATAAGTAAACATACTAACTGCCTAAAGTTAGTAAGCATACTAATTTTAGTCTGCCTGAAGAACTATGTACATAAACCTTTGTGCTTCCTAGGGATAATCATCTGGGGTAAAAAGACAATTATAAGACTGACTTCAGGTTTGAATAGTATATGCATTCAAGGTACCCATTGTAACCTTTCATTCTTTTGCATTATGTATAACTTGGTTTACTATAGAATTACTATTTGTCTGTTATATTAAAAGTACAGTTTATTCAGGTACATGAATACTGCATAAAATTTAATCAGGCTTTCTTTATAAGCCATCACTATTAGTTTCATTTTCTTCATATTTATCAAATTTATCATGCACTTCTAAAAACAAGGTTTGCCCAGACTGAAACCAGCTTCTGCTCTTTCACGCCAGCTTATTTTTTGATTTGATTTGATAAATGTATTTCCAAACATTTCCCAGTTTCTTTCACATGTTGCAGAAGATGGAGAAATCTGAAGTAGGTAAGAAGCAAGAGGAGTCTGAGGCTATGTTGTGGAAAGGCTTTGCCACCGCGTTGCAGGGGATATATGCTTGGTAGAATTGCAGACTTCCTTCCTTGGCTAGATACCTGAAGGTGTTCTGTACTCTGCAACATTTGAAAGCACCTTTCCAACATCAAGTCCTAACTGTGCTGCTTGTTTTGTCAAATTCAGAAGTAATGTAGTGCTATCATCACTTACATTTCCGCCTTTGCATCTTGGAGTCAACAGATTTGTGACAGCATGAATTGGGATGGTAATAAAATTAGGTTGCCCTGTACGTTGTCTACCCCTAGTTCTTTAAAACGTATTCAGGAGGACAAAAAGAGATACACCAACTATGCTAGCAAGAAGAGGGCCACAAACAAAGGAGGCTTGTGACAATGAAGGTTCCCCATATATAGCAGAAATGTGTCTTACTGTTGCATTTGAGAGTTGTACTTTGTTCAAATAATGGAATTGTAATGATCAAATATTGAACATACTCTTATATAAAAGTCTTTTCTGTTATAGTTTTAGAAATAATTTTGGCAGAGATATATAAACACCTTGTCTCAAACATTTTGTTCAACATTGTAAAAGAAAATATTTCATAATCCAATTCTATCTCCATTTTGTGGGGGGTGGGGAGGCTAAAGGGGGGGTGATAGTTCCTCCACCCAAATGTTTGCTAGACTTTCATGTCTCTGCTTGTATTATACCTAAAGGTTATAGAAGGAAAGCTTCGTCTTGTAGTTATTTACATGGGCAGTCTTTGAAGATTTAGATACATGGCACTTGTGCAGTGGATTATTTATTTCACATAGTAACAGTTCTCAAAAACTGGTATCTTCTTTGTGAAGGGATTTGGGATCTTCGGCTTTGGGAGTCACTCTCAAAGCTACATTTCTGAGGTTCTGTTTACAAGTGTGCCGGGAATACCAAGCCATGTGTATTAACTAATTTGGCTGGTTCTTTCTCTTTCTGTCTTAGCTTCTGGAACTTCCAGTCGCAGGAACCAAGCCTTTGCAAGCACAACACAGTCCCGGGTGAGAAGAGAGGAGCAGCTTCCATCTGAAAGGCAGTTTGTTTTTAAAGCCCCAGAAGAGGTAGAGATTAAATAGCTGAATTCTGACAAGACAGAAATGCTGTTCTAGGGTCTGGGTATAAGGTTTGTTCTTGAAGGGGTTGTACCCCTCTTGAAGGAGCAGGTTTGTTTTCTGGGTCTACTCTTAGATTTGGCATTGTCACCAGAGGCTCAGGTGTCCTTAGTGGTACAGAATGCTTTTTCCCAGCTGCAGCTGCTTCTGGATGGGAAAAGCTTCTGACCACAATAATCCATTGTCTGATAACCTCCCAATTGGATTACTGTAATGTGCCCTTGAAGACTATTCGGAAACCGCAGCTAGCACAAGATACAGCTGCTCAGTTGCTGAGTGGAGTAACCAGTTGGATCCATATTTAATTTTGTTCTTAAACAATTACATTGACTGCCTATTCTTTTCTGGTCTGAGTTTAAGATACTGCTAATGACTTATAGTGCCTTGGGTGACTTGGGGCTGGCATACTTAAAGTATAGCCTCTCCCTATATAGTTCTGCCTTGGTGTTAAGATCTACATTGACTGCCTATACTTTTCTGGTCTGAGTTTAAGATACTGCTAATGACTTATAGTGCCTTGGGTGACTTGGGGCTGGCATACTTAAAGTATAGCCTCTCCCTATATAGTTCTGCCTTGGTGTTAAGATCTACCAGGAGGCTTCTCCTTAGCAACCCACTACCGGAACCGTATGTTATGCATTGGTGTAGGAAAGGGCCTTCTCTGTGGTGGCACCTTGATTGTGGAACTCCCCTCTGAATTTCAGCATGGTCTTACTCTTTTTTCCATTTAGACTCCAACTTAAAACATGGTTGTTCACTTAGGCCTTGGGAGGTTGTTAATACTCAGTTGGATTTTGTAGTCTACTATTTAATGATGAATTGTAGTGTGAATTTTATTCTGTTCATGTTTGCTATGGATTGTTATTTCTAACTGCAGTTTTACCGTTTCCTGCCTGAGAACCTTGGATGAAGGACAAGGCTAGAAATATTTTAAATAAATAACATATACTGTCCAGCTCAAAGGCTGCCAATGCTACTTATAGTAACCAATCAATGAAAACTTAAGACACATGCAGGATTATTACTGGGTTACCAAATTACCCCTTTTTAGCTGACTTACCTGAATGTGCCTGCTGTACAGAATGTTGTTGTTTTTTCCCTTTAGGTCGTGCGTAGACCCCCAGAGCCCAAAAGAATAGAGTAAGTACAACTTGAATTCATTGTAGAATGTGCTCTTCTGACATATAGTGATATGGACAACACCTTCTCTTTCCTATTAGCTTTTCCATGGCAAAAGAATGGCCTCAGTGGTCATTTAGTAGACTTTCTTTCCCCGGCCCTTGTTGGTATTCTGAATTGTGTATGCCTGCTCAACCATATCTGATTGATTTTCTCTTCTTCCTGGTTCTTAGGAATCAGGGTGTGTATGAGATCAGCACATCTCCATCAGGAATATCTCGGTAAGCAGATAAAAATTCTCCTGTTATTATTGCAGAATAATGCAGTCGGATTCTGGCTAGTACTGAATCGGCTGACGCATTGGTGCTATAGAAAGCGTGTACTTCAGTGTACTGAATTTGGACTACGCTAGACAGTAATGCAGGGAAAGGCTCTTGCTTCCCAAGTTTTACTTGCATATTACCTGAATGACTGGAAGCAGAAATGGCTGGAAAATCTCTGAGCTAGCTACTCCGCTGATCTTCCTGTGAATCACTGTATTTTCCCTATTTTCTCTTCAAAATATGGTCACTTTTTAACTATATATTCATTTACAAAACTATTTATCTACCGCTATGTCATAAAAAATATCAAAGTGGTTTATAACAATGTCTATATACAATAAAAACAATGTGAAAGCTAAAATCAGAGATCATCAGCTAACTGTTAATTAAAGGAGCTTTCTTTTTTAATTGCCTGCATACGCTTGGCAGCATAGAAACATTTTCAAAAATAATATTCTTTGGGTATGCCATAAAAGTTTCATTTTCAGTATCTAATGTTAGAGTTACTTTTCCAGGTTCCTAAGGAAAAAAACACTGATAGCAAGCTTGTCTGTTGAAGGTGTCTTAATACAATTTTTTGGTAAAGAGATTTTAAGAAGTCATAAACTGCTAACTAGCTTTGAATGACAGCCGTGTGTCAAAGGTAGCACTTGCACTTAAACTGAAATGCATTTGTACATTAAAATGCTTGGGAGACAGATCTCACAATGCTCCTGTATAATCCAGTTTTTCCTGTGCTAGGATTCATTTGATTCCTGGCTTCATTGACTTAAACGAAGCAGACTGGATGTTTGAACAACTCCTCCAAGAGATCCCCTGGAGGCAGAGAACACACATCAGGCAGGGTAATGGTACAGTCGTTCTCGTTTAACTGCCCACTTTTACTGTGGCCAGGCCTGCTGTTACCTTGGCATCTGCCAGGACTCACTAGGCTGAAACATTGCTTTAGCCCCAGCCCCTTTTTCCATTGTCACTGCTGGCTGTAGCAGTTTTGGAGTCATTGGAAGCTCATGCACCCCTGGACGAGCTTACCTGGTGGCAGATGATGTGGGAGAGAAAATACAGTAGTTCCCGGCCCATTATAACTGCCTGCTTCTGGAGGAAAAAGCTGGTGGCTGAGGCCATGCAACTGTGAAGGGTCCCAAGCAGGGGGAGGCACTGAAAGTTGGGGAGCACCAAGGTCGGGGAGCACCAAGACCATTATTGCTGTCCTTTCCCAATCCTTATGTGGGCGTTCTAAGGATGCTTTCCTGCATATTTTGAAAAATAATAGAAAGTTCCTTCTATTCCTCATGGCTTACTGGGGCTGCTCAGACATGCTCTCTCCCAGAGAGCAGCTTGAACCTGCTTTGTTCCTCCCTGGTGCTTTCAGCACAGTGTGATTGCTGAGCCAAGGGTTTTCTAATAGCTTAGGATCACGGTTAACCACAATCCGTAGCAAAAGTGTGTCCTACAGTTACCTGCCCCTTGAACAGAGCCTGACAAGATTTGGGGTTTGACACCAAGGTCATAATTTGTGCTTATCACCAAGGGTCAACAGTGGCAATTCTGCTTCATAGAGTTTGATAGGCTTTCCCTAAAGGAAAACCTTCAAATACATCTCCTAGTTGCAGCTGTGGTGTACCAATATATATTATTATTATTGCAGGCAGAAGTATGCTCTGTTAGTTTTGTCCACATGGGGGCAGTTGTGTTGTATCTTTTTATAGTCTTGTATTGCAAGCAAGATGACACAGCAGATAATATGAACAGCCTACAAAATCTCTCCCTTGGCCACATCAAACAAGTCCTGAAGTGTCTGCTTGGTTCAATCACTGGCATCTTCAGGTAGGGCTTGAAATGCCTCTTGTTTGAAACCCTAGAGAACTGCTGCCAGTTATTGTAGGCCAGCCAATGTGATGTCCTCCAGTTGTTGCTGGACTTCAATTCCCGTCATCCCTTACCATTGGTCATGCTGGCTGGGAATGATGGGGATTGTAGTTCAACAAACATCTGGAGTGAACTATGATGGCTGCCCTTGATGCAGACCATATTCGGCTAAGTAGATCGATAGGCTTTCTTTCTCTGTGTAAGGAGTGTTTTTTACTGATCTTTGAGTAAATGCAGAGAGAGTAATTGCAGATGGAACTGGGGAGGAGGAAACTTCATTTATCAAGCCACTCACCAAGAATCTTAACCAGACTACTTTGGTCAATGTATGGTTTACTTATATTTTGTTTTTTCTTTCTTTCTCTCTAGATCTGTCTTATGATGAACCCAGACTCACAGCTTGGTATGGTGAACTTCCATATACTTACTCCAGGCTAACAATGAAGGCAAATGCTGATGTATGTATATATGCCTGAACATGTGTACTTGCAGAACTTAAAATAACTTTGCCTACATACAATACAGTATTTTTCTCTGAATCTCACTATTAAAAGTGAGCAGTACAGCTGTTGTGATGCCACACTGGGCTCTTTTGGAAGGATGAGTAGGATAGAAGTTTAATAATATGATAGCCTGCTGACTTTTTCCATAACTGCTGGACAGCAGTTACTCCTTGGCTACAGGAGAATGCCTGTTGCCTTCTGAGGTTCTTTGTTCACTGAGCTCACTAACAGGGGAATGCTGCAGTGAAGGGGGGAAGTGGAGAGAGAATCATACATCAATCAAAACACTTTGTATTACTGCTGTCAGGTGACATGTTAGAAGGGGAGATCAGTGTTAGTTCTCCCATCCCAGGTAGGATTGCTTTTACACTTGAATTTCAGACAGCTTAAAATACGTCATTTTGCCTAGGGTACACCCTTGATATTGTGGTATTGATACAGCACTGTAAGTTCTTCATTAGGGGATCTCTTAACTTCTCCAGTTGTTCATTAGTTATGGGTCATGAAATTTAATAGGCTTGAAACTAGTTTAAATATTTTAGTGCAGGCACACACATTCAGTGAGTGCTATGAGCAATTTTGCAGACTCCAGGTAGGTGGTACATGATTATTTTTTTAAAAAAATACTATGGTTGGAAAATACAATAGGTGTAATAATGCCAAGCTCTCTGATTTTCATGAAGGAATTTATATGTTAAGATTAGCACCACGTCAGATTGTGAAAAACAAAAAAATTCCAGCAACTCAACTGGAAGAGGTTATGAATATGTGTTTAGAATCAAAATGCGAATAGCTTTTTTTTCTTTGCACATGTGACTTGCTCATGGAATTTTATTTTGAAATAAAGTTAAAAATACAGACAATAGCAAAGTTCACTATACAGCAAGAAAGGAATAAAGAAACATGGTATATCATGTTTGAGAAGCAATTAGAATAAAATAGCGTAATAAGCATGGTAATATATGGATGTGGGTGTGTTATTAGTAAGCTCCAAAGAAGAATATGTAATGGATTCGGTTCTTGACAACTCTTAGAGGCTGAGCAACTCTTATTTCACTTTGATAAACTAATGTGTAATATATGTGCATGCCCAAACATAGCAAAACCAATTTCTTACTCTTCATTTTCCAAAATCATACTAATTAGGTTTGTAAGAGACAGTTCATTAACTTTTCCTACCTTTTCTTTTAACTAGATGCTAAATTGGTCCCCTTCATAGTCCCACTTATCTTCTTCTACCCTTTCCTTACTACTTTTCCCTTTTTCAGCACAATACAACAAAATTATTGGAGGTGTGTTTGGCACTATGAAAATACAGGTTATTTGGCGAGGAGTATGTATTTGTGTGAGAAGTGCACAGATACCAGCACAGCTTTAAAACTGAAGTGCACAAGAGTGCCATGTTACATATGCCCTTTGCTATGCTGCTGCATTTGGCTTTCTGTTTCACTGCCAACCTGACCACATTGGTAGAAGTGTTGGAGTAGCATTATGAAGCCTTGACTGATGGCATAGCCCCCAGGCATGTTTTTTAATGTCAATTTAATGCATATGAACAAACTGCTGAGAACATGGCACGAGCTGGCGTGGAAAGTTCTGGAGCAGTTGATCCATTATTCATTGTTCTCTAACAATGGATTGAGATCAGTTGGTCCTTTTGCCAGCTGTTCCAAGCCTTTCAATGCCCTGAAAATCTCCCTTGGATGCTTTGCATTTTTCTTTCATGCCCCCATCTCTCCCTCTGCATATGAGTTGTACTTCTTCCTATGTTAATCTATTTTTTTCTTGTCCATTTTTTTCTGTGGGAACAAACTTTCAGTGGCACCCACTATTGTCCATGCTGAAAGATCGCATTGAAGATTTCACGAAGCACTCCTTCAACTCTCTGCTGTGCAACCTGTATCGAAATGAGAAGGACAGTGTTGACTGGCACAGTGACGACGAGCCTGAGCTGGGAAGAAACCCTGTCATTGCCTCCCTCAGCCTTGGTGCCACCCGGGTCTTTGAGATGAGGAAAAAACCTTTGCCTGTGAGTGTGTTGGCTTTTCTACGTTGTAGAGAACTGTGTAAACCAGTTGAAAGGCCTTTACAGAGTTGACCTTTATTTTGTTCATTCTAAATTGCATTGTGTAATATGGTTTCTATGCAGATAGCAAGTAGTCCCTGGGCCATTGCTGCTGGTGGCATACAAGATTCTCTTCCTCCCCATTTCATCCTCACAACAGCCCTGTGAAGTAAGTTAGGCTGAGAGACCGTGACGGAGAGACAGTCACCCAGTGAGCTTCATAGCTGGCTGAGGATTTGAACCCTGGTCTCCAGGTCTTTGTTCAACACCCATAACTACTACACCACACTTCTAAGGTGGGCGCAAAGAACATTAACTGTTTAAAGCTAGTCTCAGCTGCTTTTTCGCATCTATTACTCCTGCATAGGAGTGATGATGTTGTCTGACGGTAGTGATTGTTTCTGTAGTGCTGTAATAGGAACACGGTTGTCCATGTATACAGGCAATTCCCCACTTACACGTGCTTGACTCACGTGCAACCGCATATACGCATGGAGCCGGGAAATAAATAATTTGATTTAAACTGCAAAGGGACACGAGAAGGGCAAAAACGGCCCAAAAAGAGTGCAAAACAGCAAAAAAATGGCACAAAACAGCGGGGGAAATAGCTAGTAAGTGCTGCTGGTTTTTTAAATGGTTTTCAGAAGTTCGGAAGATGTTAGAGGTTTTTTATATGGTGTTCCCCACTATATGCCATTTCATGTATACACACAGTAACCGGGAACATAACCCCTGCTTAAGTGGGGTTGCATTAGTAAATACTGCAATTATGGATGCAAAAGAGGTCTCTGCTATGTTTTCTAATTTACTCGGGCCTAACTTGGTTCAAAACATTGCATTACTTGGTCTCTCCTTGAAATAAAATCTAATGGAAAACTTGTTTAGCTGCATTTTACCTTGAAACCGTCACTCTTTCAGCTAGCAAAAACTGTTTTAGGTTTCTTTCAGACAGGACAAGGAGGAAAAAAGGGGGAGCTATGTTTTGTGTGTAAAAAGGCGCTGTGGGAACAAACTTAATCTGGAAGAAGTATAATTTTTTCATTGGCTATGGAATACTGAAGTGGTCATCTTGGGGGGGGCTATCAATCACTACTGGCATTTCTGATTATATGTTTAGTTGGAATTGCCCTACTCTGCTCTGTAGTTTGGTTCTTTAGAGTTTATTTCTATGCTTCCTTTCAGCCAATAAAGGTGTTCAAGGCAACTCACAAACTTTACCAAAAATACATAATTTAAGCCATAAAATGCAACTTAAAAAAAAACAGCATAAGAAACTACTAAAAACTAAATAAATAAATAAAATTTAGCTTGCGCCTTTAGTGGACAAAGGCATGAGTAGCTTTTATAGGAAATACTCTGGCCCCTCTTCAGTTTTTTGTTCCTGCCTCCACCAAGCAGTTACATTCCACTTTGGCTTGGCTCCTTCATCTTGGCTTGGCAATTTTCTTCTCTTACTTCACTCTCTTCTTCTTCTTCTCTTCTTTGGCGATCACTCATATCCGAGTAAGATTGTCTTCCATAAACACGATTTTAACAATGGGTCCATAAGTGACTGTGGAGGCCAATTCTGGATCCACACGTCCTTCCAAAGTGGGGACATTGGTTTCCAGGCAGGAGTTGATCACGGTGTGGATTTGCCAAGTGTGCCTTCCTCTTAGCAGATTTCTCCCTTGCGTCCTGAGATTGAGTTTCTTCAAAGCCCATGACACCTTTGGTAAAGCCTGTTCTCCAACTGGAGCGCTCGCAGGCCAGTGTTTCCCAGTTGGCAGTGTTTATAAAAGATTTGCCTTGAGACAGTCTTTAAACCTCTTTTGTTGACCACCAGCATTACGCTTTCCATTTTTAAGTTCGGAATAGAGTAGTTGCTTTGGAAGACAATCATCAGGCATCCACACAACATGACCAGTCCAACAAAGTTGATGTTGAAGAATCATTGCTTCAACACTGGTGATCTTTGCCTCTTCCAGTACACCGATATTAGTTCGCCTGTCTTCCCAAGTGATGTGTAAAATTTTTTCGGAGACACCGCTGATAGAATCTTTCGAGGAGTTGGAGATGGCATTTATAAGTGGCCCATGTTTCACAAGCATGTAGTAAGGTTGGCAGTACAATAGCTTTGTAAACAAGCACTTTGGTTTCCCTGCGAATGTCCCAGTCCTCAAACACTCTGCACTTCAATCGGGAGAAAGCCGCACTCGCAGAGCTCAGGCGATGCTGGATTTCGGCATCGGTGTTGGCCCTTGTGGAAAGGTAACTGCCTAGGTAGGAGAAGTGATCAACATTTTCCAATGTTACGCCACTGAGTTGGATTTGTGGCACTGCAGAGGGGTTATTTTGTACTTGTTGGTGCAGCACTTTGGTTTTTTGGATGTTGAGTGACAGGCCAAGCTTTTCGTAAGCTTCTGCAAAGATATTTAGGATGGTTTAGAGGTCATTCTCTGAGCATGCACACACTAAGTTGTCATCAGCATACTGAAGCTCTATGACGGAAGTTACAGTAACCTTACTTTTTGCTTTCAGCCTGTTTAGATTGAAGAGCTTTCCATCTGTTCAATATATGATTTCTACTCCTGTGGGGAGTTTCCTGTCAACAAAGTGTAGGATCATGGCAATGAAAATAATGAATAGAGTTGGGGCAATAACACAACCCTGTTTAACACCTGATCCTACTGTGAATGGTTCACTTTGAGAGCCATTGTTATCTGCGATTGTTGCTGTCATATTATCATGGAGGAGCCGAATGATGTTTACAAATTTATCCGGGCAACCAACTTTCAGAAGGACAGTCCACAGAGCATTATGATTTACAGTATCGAAAGCCTTAGTCAGGTCAATAAATGCCATATGCAGGGGTTGGTTTTGCTCTCTGCATTTTTCTTGAAGCTGTCGAGCGGTGAAAATCATGCCCACTGTCCCCCTAGAAGGCCGAAAACTGTTGGGATTCAGGAAGGGTCACCTCGGATTCAGGAAGGGTCACCTCGGATCCTTGCAAGAATTTTGCCGGCCGCAGCTAATAAAGAGATGCCTCAATAGTTTCCACTATCTGTTCTGTCACCTTTTTTTAAAGAGATTGATAATTTTGGCATCTCTAAAGTCTGCTGGGATTTCTTCTCTTTCCCAGATTTTTTCGATGAGCTTGTGAAGTTGTTGTGTAAGTTCAATTCCACCCACTTTGAAGATTTCGGCAGGTATCCCATCAGGTCTACTGGCTTTGTTGTTTTTCATTTGGTTAATACTTCACTCTACTGTTCTTTCTTTGTATAAATACAACAAATAAGGATTAGATTCCTCCTTCCTTTCCCTCCTCTCCATGGACTGGCTTCTGAGAGGCGAGCACAAAGGGCTTGCCGCCCATCTACATTTTTTTTCTTGTTGGGGGGAAGTGGTGGATGCTTCCACCTCCACTCTAGGAAGCATTGGGTCGTCCTCCATAGCAGCTGTGGTGTACACTGAGCTCTACAGCCCCCCAGGCTTTAATATTTAGCCCTTACAGAGGTGGCATCGGCTGGGGTGACTTCTATAGGGTCTTCTATAGTGACAGAGTGATTCTCCAGTTAGATCCTAACTTCCCAGGGTGCTGTCTTCCTCTCAGTCTTGTTTGGTTTGTAATGTTTATTGATTGGTTTTTATAAATGCCTCATTCACATGGCCCAATAAGCCATAGTTAACCTTTTTAAAGTTGTTCTATCATTGCAGTCAAGTGGTGTATAAATTTAATGAAACAAACCAACCATGGTTTAATAGTGAATATGCTTCCTCCAGTGGCATGGGTCTTTCCATGTAACACCTGCATATTTCAAGCACGTCATAGTATGGCTTGTTGGGTAGCCCAAATCAAGATCATGGTCTGTTCGTTTGAAATGAACCACGAGCAATAAGCCAGAAATCAATGTTTGTTCTGTACTGAAGTGACAGACACACAAGCCCCTTAAGCAAGTTGGCATGGTGAATAGCCCGAGGCATTGATGCTTCTGTAAAATGCTGGATTTATGACCCAGAGTATTATTTAACACAGATATGTAACTGAGTCATTTGTGGCTCCTTGCAAAGTCTCTATATACATGCGCTATTATGCATACACAGAGTATAGGGTTCTAAAAACTAATGTGGATTCATTGCATGTACTGTTCACTGTGGCTAATTTTGTAAAGAGGCCTTTAATTTTAGAAAGATCCTGGTATATCCAAGATTTTGGTTTAAGCAGTAGGTCCTATGTTCTACAGAAATTCCCTGTTCCGTTGGGAAGTTTTGCTGCAGAGCCCTGCATTTGCTTAAGGAATTAGTCCAATGCAGTTAACCTACTAGCTTTAAATCTACACTGCAGTGTAAGCTATGAAACTGAACTATAATAGCTAGATGGCAGGCAGCAGCTCTGCTGCTTTGCTGGTAACCAAGGAAACAGCTGCGAGGGGTGGTGGTGGAAGGAGGAGTTGGGTTATATATGTGTTAGATAACAACGTCCATGATACTCTAGAGATACAAAGAGCAAACATGGTTGGAAACTCATCCTCTGTTTAACTTTGTCTACAAAAGAAAAAAAGAGATTTCAGAGAGCAGGAACTGTAGAGAAAGGCTCTTGCTTTGCTGATGAAGCATTAATAGTGCACTCCTGCACATGTTTCCTCAGAAGTAAGGTCCACTGTGTTCCCTAGAACTTACTCTGGGGTTGATGCCTAAAAAGGGAGAGTTGTTGTGGGTTCCCTGTAAAGGAAGAAATGGGGCAGTTTGAAGGGAAGAGAGAGATCTAAACTTCTAGGGTGAGTTTATATAGTGATGGAGGATTTCTGGACTTGCATTTTTTTCATTGTCACCTGCTATTATGGAGCAACATCTTGTTCCCGATCCCATGTTAGCCCTGCCATCAGTGGAAAATGATCTCAATCAAAATGTCAAGCATAAAGAGTTGGTGGTGTTTCCTATGACAACAGCAAGTCAAGCAGCTGCTTCCAATGGGGGGGAAACCACCCCCTACTCCGCACAGAAACTTGGACCCGATATGTGTGGAATATAACACTTAACTCAGAATTGGAGGGTCATAAGAGGAATAACAAAGAAAAATGGGTTTGATTCCATATGGTCTCCACTTACTGTATATTGTTTATTAACAATAGTATCGTACTCTCCCTTCCCTCTTAGTCACAGCAGCCACTAAGTAAAAATTATCTTCATGCTTTAGATGAAGTATACCTGTAAGCCACTTGAGAAAATGTCTGCCATTCTGAGCACTTTTGGAGAAAAGCAGGATATAAGTGCTGGTGGTGTTGGTGGTGGTGGTTTTCTTGTGGTTAATAGTAATAGAATGCATGCATGATAACAGTGCAAAATTGGAGAGCCTGGCTGGTATGCTCACAGGGATGCAGTCATTTTGGATAAAATCTGCATTAGGTGCTTCCTATGTCAGCTAAATTGCTTTCTAAGATGACTGCTCTTCCGCCTCCCTCCCACCCCCTGATTGATGCCTGACAGAATATCCTGCCAAAGCCATCTGGGCAATTGTTTTGCTCAGACACATCATCTAGCCAAGTCTGTGCTGCACAGCACGTTGGCAACCTTCTTCTGGGCCAGATCATGCATCGTTGATGACTCTTTCATTGTTGACTTGCATTAATCAGCACTAGCCCCAATTGAGAGCTCTGCTGACCCTAAACTTAAAAAATAGCCTGAGATATATATGTTGGGAGGAGCACAATAGAATTGGCAGTACTAGCCTGCTCCTATACCCCTGCTTATATCACACATATACAGAGCCATATATCTTTCCCCAATGCTTTCCCCACTGTACAGGTTGGTTTTAATTATTTGTTCATTACATTTATATGCCACCTTTTTCTCCAAGGAGTTCAAGGTGGCATACGTGGTTCTCCCACACATCAGTTTGATCCTCACAACAACCCTGCAGGGTAGATTAAGTAGAGAGACAGTGACCAGCCCAAGGTCACCAATGAGCTTCACGGCCACGTGGGGATTAAACCCTGGTCTCCCAGCTTTCAACAGTGGAAGTATATACTCCTGAGGTTCTTGGAGATGTTGGTAACCATTGTAAGCAACCCAATCTTGACTGTTTCTGAAGCATTTTAAGCATCAAGTGGATGGTACAAATACATGAATTTCAAGGAGTGCCTTCAGTTTCCTTGATTTCTGCCCCCTGTCCAGGCCAGTTGCTGGATTTTACCCAGTAAGCTTATAGCCCTCCTTTGTGTTAATGCCATTGTTTGTGCCCCAAGTTCAGTTTCTGAATGGCAGCTGTTTCAGCTTTTCATGGGACATGTGATCCATTGTTTGTTCCCAGCATCATATTCATCTCTTTGATCTTTGGATTTTCTGTCAAACAAAAATGGTACTTTCCTCTTTGCCAGTTCTCCCTATCTGGTTTTATGCCAAACATACTACATCTGACCCAAATATACTTCTCCAAAACACATGTTTTTGTGCCTGCTGTTTCTGGTACAGATCAGGAATGGGGAACCTGCAGACATCCAGGTGCGGTTAGATTCCAACCCCCATTGCTGAGCTTCTCATTCAAGAACTCCAGATAATGTTCAGGATTCCTTGAAGCAGAACCTTGTTTGAAAAAGATTACTATAGTAAGTCAAAAGCAGGGCCAGATACATATAGGTACAGCAGGTTAGCTGTAAAAAAAAGTGGATAGCTGTGCTGAGAATTAGATGAGGGAGGGAAGCCTGCATTCCCTCAGATGTCATTGAGCTACAACATCAATCATGGTTTTGGTAAACTGCCCCAAGAACCACTGAAGTGTGGAGTATTAGTGCCTTAAACAATTGATCTGACTGTTGGCCATGCTGGGTGGAACTAATGGGGGTTGTGGACCAACAAACCTGGGGGCCACAGCTTCTCCATCTCTGCCTAACACATTCCACCCGACGAGATGGAGTTATCCCCTCCACACACAGCAAGAGTTGATATACAGGCAGCTCCCAATGTAGGTGCATCCAATTGACGTGTGTGTTGTGCCAAACCCAGAAGTGACATTAAAAATGGCAGAAATTGCCCTAAAAGAGTTAGGAAAGCCTTTGCAAGTGCAATCCCAAGATGCTTTCCACCAACCTTTGAGGCTTTGTGGAGAGTTAAGAGTTTGAGAAAAGAGGTTTGGAGGGAGCAATTATGGTGGAGTTTAGTGGTCTGGTAAGTACTGCTGGTTTTTTTCCAAGGGTTCTTCAAGAGTTTCCATGGCATTAGAAGGTGTTTGCAAGCTTTCCCAATGGTGTTTCAAATCTATGTGTGCGGTGCCTTAGAACATAACCCCCGCGTAAATTGGGAGTTGCCTGTATACCGGTGTGGCATAGCAGTTAGCATGTTGGATTGTTGTTGTTTAGTCGTTTAGTTGTGTCCGACACTTTGTGATCCCATGGACCAGAGCACGTCAGGCACCCCTGTCTTCCACTGCCTCCCACAGTTTGGTCAGACTCATGTTGGTGGCTTTGAGAACACTGCCAACCATCTCATCCTCTGTCGTCCTCTTCTCCTTGTGCCCTCAATCTTTCCCAACATCAGTGTCTTTTCCAGGGAGTCTTCTCTTCTCATGAGGTGGCCAAAGTATTGGAGTCTCAGCTTCACGATCTGTCCTTCCAGTGAGCACTCAGGGATGATTTCCTTAAGAATGGATAAGTTTGATCTTCTTGCAGTTCATGGGACTCTCAAGAGTCTCCTCCAGCACCATACATCAAAAGCATCCATTCTTCGGCGATCAGCCTTCTTTATGGTCCAGCTCTCACTTCCATACATCACTACTGGGAAAACCATAGCTTTAACTATATGGACCTTTGTCGGCAAGGTGATGTCTCTGCTTTTTAAGATGCTGTCTAGGTTTGTCATTGCTTTTCTCCCAAGAAGCAGGTGTATTTTAATTTCGTGGCTGCTGTCACCATCTGCAGTGATCAAGGAGCCCAAGAAAGTAAAATCTCTCACCGCCTCCATTTCTTCCCCTTCTATTTGCCAGGAGGTGATGGGACCAGTGGCCATGATCTTGGTTTTTTTGATGTTGCGCTTCAGACCATATTTAGTGCTCTCCTCTTTCACCCTCATTAAAAGGTTCTTTAATTCCTCCTCACTTTCTGCCATCAAGGTTATGTCATCAGCATATCTGAGATTGTTGATATTTCTTCTGGCAATCTTCATTCTGGCTTGGGATTCATCCAGTCCAGCCTTTCGCATGATGAATTCTGCATATAAGTTAAATAAGCAGGGAGACAATATACAGCCTTGTCGTACTCCTTTCCCAATTTTGAACCAGTCAGTTATTCCATGTCCAGTTCTAACTGTAGCTTCTTGTCCCACATAGAGATTTCTGTGTTGGATTAGGAACCATGTTGTATTAGGAACCATGGATTAGGTTCAAATTCCCACTAAGTAATGGAGCTTGCTGGGACACCTTGGGAAGTTTCTATCTCTCAGGCTAACCTCACTCAACTGTTAATTATACACTGGCTGTACATAATGTTTCTCTTTTCAGGAAGAAAACAATGACTATACTTATGTGCAGAGGGTGCATATACCATTGGATCATGGGACGCTGCTTATGATGGAAGGAGCAGCTCAAGAAGACTGGCAGGTGAGACTGTTTAAACTTAAGTGGAAATAGTTCACCTTCCCCCTGAACTCCCCAGAGTTTGATGCCATTTCTTCCCCCTGGATTTCTACATGGCATAATCATTGGGGAACCTAAGATTGAAAGTTAACAAACAAATAAAACGCCTTCAGGAGTGGGAATTATGGAGAGTTGTTTCCTATGGAATTGGACTGCTTCTTGTGCAACAGTCAACAATTCACAAAGCTCCAAGATTTTACTTTATAATTTTATAATATCCTTTCTGATAAACCAGTAAGAGTGGGATAGAAACCTCGTAACACTTCACTTAAATAGCACTGCATGGCAATCTCACGTGGCAATAACGAATATGAATATTGGAGAAATAACTTTCAAAAAGCAAAGCAAAATGAAATTGAGTTTTTGTTTGTATTTTTTTTAAAAAAAAAAGCTTTGAAAAAATATTTAGCCTTAAAATTAAGTCCAGACTGAAGTTGTGAGATAGGCAAGAATATGGATATTTTTGTATATACTTAACAGTAAAGTTTTGTGTATGGATAGCATATTAACTTTGTTTTGGTTCTTTGTTTCAGCATCGCGTACCCAAGGAATATCACTCCAGGGAAGCCCGTGTAAATCTGACATTTAGGACAATGTATTCAGACTCTGAGGCAATGCGCACATGAATGAAATGTTCTGTGGTACTGTGCTCTTGCTATGAGGCCAGAGATTAATGCTGGTTTGGGTGAGACAAGCCTGATTTCAGTTCAGTATTATGATGCCAGCATTTGAAGGGAGAGAAGAAAGAGGCTGCTATAATGAGAGCCTGTAACAGTTGCAAGTTCCCAGTGATGAGTGATGCCTTTTTCTAGTACTGTACTGTTTGCTAATGTGTATGCTTGGTGGTAAACAATTTTTGTTTTATTGAAAAACAAATTTCCCTGTAGAGCATTAATTTTAGTATGACTGGTTTGAATCAAATATCTTGAGTTCTTGCTAATCTGCAAGCACCACTTCTAAAAAGTTTTCCCTCAGGCAAGCTGAGAGGATTTTCCTGACAGAGGAGAATGACTACATTTGGGCTTTTTGTTTGTACTGTGCTACATAAAAATTGGTTATATGAATAAGAATCTTCTCAGTTAACCCCAGAGGGAATAATCAAAGCACAACTTGAGGTACTGCAGTAGCACACCTAAGGCCTGTCTCCCAAAAACCTGAAGTGTATGGGAGCACAGTACAGTGGTGCCTCGCAAGACGAATTTAATTCATTCCGTGAGTCAATTCGTTTTGCGAAAAATTCGTCTTGCGAATCGCAGTTTCCCATAGGAATGCATTGAAATTTCTTTTTTCCCCCATAGGAACGCATTAATTAAATTTCAATGCATTCCTATGGGAAACCGTGATTCGCAAGATGAATTTTTTGCAAACCAATTCGTCTTGCGAGTCACCATCAGATCGCAAGACGCATTCGTCTTGCGAAAAATTCGTCTTGCAGGGCATTCGTCTTGCGAGGTACCATTGTATGAAGAACTGACTCCTGAAACCATTAAATGCCCCAGTAATAGAATTTGGAAACTGTATCCCTGTCTTCAGAGCCCTGTGCTATGTACTGTATACTGGTTCTCTCCATATTGTTAATTGATACATTGTTGAAAAATTCCTACTATCCCAACTTTATTCTCAAATGTATTCTAATGCATTTGGAGAGTGTCCTGGCCTCTACTAGGAGCATCCTGCAGCACATTCTTCAAAAAACCTCTGTACAGTATGTCTACTCGGAGTACCCTGGCATTGAAGATGCTGCTAAGTGGCAAGAATTGCCTAATTGCACTGAAATGCATCTCACACAGCAGTGGAATGAATACACAGCTCCATAGTGGTTTGGGGGAAGCAAGGGTTTATGCTGCTTATCTTTAAAGCATTGCTTCCCACCCTGTTCTCGGGGTCCATTCAGTATACTTTTCAAAGGCAACACATAATTGGCAGGTTGTAAGATTTGGGAATGATCCACCAAGACCAGTCAGGGCAGGTAGCTTTTATTCTTGCAGAATCTTGCTTTGCTTGCCAATAGAACCCTGAGTGCCACCAATGAGAACCAGTTGCAAAATGGTGCCAGACATAGAATTGCAGAACAAAGTGATCTGAGTACATACTCAGTCTAGGAATTGGTTTTCAGTGCCTGCGCTTACATACATACCCTTTCACAGGTAAATTGTCTCCTGTTTCCCAAAGCTTTCTTGATTTCAGTAACTTCACTTAGGGTGAAAATAAGGCTTTTTACCATGACGAGTCAGAAACCCTTCCTGATCTTTGGATTACCTGGAAATCTGCCTGCAGATTCCAACCTACTTTATGCTTGCCTTGATCTATTCCTGCTGCTTAGGGGTATGTTTCACTACCAATTCAATGGTAGCAATGAAGTTATCCAGGTTTTTTCCCTTACTGCCTTGTGGTTATAGGTGTTAGTTGTTCATCGGCTGTGCATTACCCCTGCCTAAATACTGTCCACAGTAATTATTGAATCAGCAGTACTTGTAGGCTAGATCTATGACTATTATTAGTTTACCTTAAGGAAGATTCTATGGAAGGAAATCCTGAAAAGGAGGTTCAAGGGCCCACCTGAACAGTGAATGGGATTCTGGGGATGTTTGGGACAGGAAACATTCCTTCTATGAACTCTTAGCTTTAGGATCCAAGGCTCGTTTGTGTCAGTTCTTTCCCCTAATGGTCCCTATGCCTCACCCCACATTCTTATGGGGCTGGGTTCACCCATCTGAAGCCCTTCAGAGGTTGTTTTGACTACAATGCCCATGAGCTGCTGCGAGCATGGCCAAGGGTCAGAGATAATGGGAGTTTCAGTCCAACAACATTTGGAGAGCACCTTGCTCACTACCCTGGTGTAAGGATTGCTTTAGTGTCCATACTAGGGGCTAAATTAGATAGTATGTATGTTACATAGTTTGGCCTGGCTAATTTAAAATAAGCAATGCAGCCTGGGGAGGGGATAAAAAACATGACAGGAGGAGATGCTTTATCAAAATCAGCCTCGTCCTCTGCCCCCTGAGCCTACCCTTTGCAATAGGGGGAAAACTCTTGAATATGTCTAAGTCCCAACTCTTCCATACTTATAGCATGGATTGAGAACCTATAACCCTCCAAATGTTATTAGACTACACTGAGAGCCAGTGTGGTGTAGTGGTTAAGAGCGGTAGACTCGTAATCTGGGGAACCGGGTTCGCATCTCCGCTCCTCCACATGCAGCTGCTGGGTGACCTTGGGCTAGTCACACTTCTCTGAAGTCTCTCAGCCTCACTCACCTCACAGAGTGTCTGTTGTGGGAGAGGAGGGGAAAGGAGATTGTTAGCCGCTTTGAGACTCCTTCAGGTAGTGATAAAGCGGAATATCAAATCCAAACTCTTCTACTATTGGCCATGCTGGCTTTGGCTGATAGGAGTTTTAGTCTCAACAGCATCTAAGTGGTCATAGGTTACCCATTAGAGTGAGCATCCCCTGAGCACTGTAAACTGAGCTGCCACCAAGAAGCATAGCCCACATCATTGCTTTCTATATTGGTACCACACATTGGGTTTTAAAAGTCTTCCTTCAAATGCTGCCTTTGGGACTGAGGCACTGTGCATGAAGATATGCAATCAACATAGGCTTTATTATTTTAATGAGAACTGTAACCTATATATGAAATGGGAAAAGTTCCAGTTGTTTATTTCAAATATAGTTTGCAGCTGTTTCTATGGCAATTTGCTTAAACAAGAATTTATTGGAATTGGAGGTATACAAAATCCTTCCATTAATTAAAGATTAAACTGATGGATGAGTTGTGTATGCTGTTCATATTGTGCAAGATAAAAATGTCATACTTGCAAGAAACACTCCACTGAAGATGTGTTCCTAGAAGGAACTTTGTAAGAAGTTGCCATCTGTCAAGGGCTCTTGACTGTTTCAGCTTTAGAATAAGAATTAAGTTGTACACAATGATGTTTTTTTTAGTTCTTTTAAATTCTAAAGCCCATCTGTCTCTGAATGCTATCATGATTCTTCATTGCCCCAAATTGAAACATGACATTTTGATACAAGATGTATCTATTCAGAGTTTATAGCTTCAAACTGTAGAATTGAATGTGTTTGTGTGGCCCACTTAGCAGAACAGTCCCACAGTTCTCCTTGTGTGGTTGATCAGTTTTCAGGGATTGTTCTTGTTGAAGCCGTGTTGTAAGGCCAACAAGACGACACACAAGGATATGTCCCGCTGGTCAGGAATTGGAAAACGGCATTGTAAGCACAGAAGAAGCAATGGCTCTTTGCTAAGGCTTCATACTAAGGCATGGATTCTGTAGCAAAGGAAGCCACTTTGAGGTGCTTCATGGTATTTTTTTGTTCTAAGTAGTAAATCCAGACTTTCTAGTTCTCCAGCTTCTCTACCACTACCACTGCTCCTCTTGCTTTTCAAGCATTTGTGTTATCAGATTAATTCCTTTGAAATCACTCATGTGTTTTTATCAAACTGCCAGGCTGGCACCATTCCATCCATTCCTGTTAACCTTGTTCAGAGTACAGCCTGAGTGATCAATTTGGCCAAGTCACCTGATGTGCTACTGCAAGTACCATGGCAGAAAAGAGGCTAAGGAGCGCTAGAACTAACTAAAACACAGCACTGCCTAGCCCAAGGCAGCATATTTCATCCCCTATGAATGGTAGAATGACAGATGATGATGATGAGTGCCCGTGCAGCCGAAAATAATCAAGTACTATCAGCATTTGCTTAACTAAACACATTGATCACTCACTTTGCCTTTTCTGGTCATAAACATTTTCAGCTTGGAAATAGAAGCTCTTTTACTGGTGTGATTTTGTGTGTGTGTGTGTGTGCTACTTTTAAACGCCCTGTTTCTATAGCAACACATTTTGTTTGCTTCAATTGTGGACCACTGCCACACCCGTTCAAGCCGAAACCACTTCTGTGAATTTCTGTGTCCCAAGATTTTTCATATGAGCTGGGGCTGATTTTTGCTGCATTTGTTTGTTGCTAAATAAACACTTCGTTACTCAGGCTTGACCTTTCCACTGAGAAAAAAGGGGGCAAGCAGAGATCTAACGGTATTGCTTCAGAAGTGACACCAAATATAACCCATTATTTTTCTCCCATAAAACTGAATGGTTACTCCCATATGGAGAAGTGCCCCCCATGTGCTGTTTGGGGTTTTTTTTGAGACGCTGTGTGAGTAAAACCTATTTTCTGTTCTTGGTGCTAGATGGCCAGGCTTACACTGGCAGAGATTGTGTAAGAGTGCAATATCTCTCTGCAGAGGATTCCCAGCCCTCTCCACTCTGCAGGTCTTGACAGTATATAAACCTTCCCTTCATCCTCTGCTCATCATAACAATGGGCACTTTGCTAGTTGTTAATAGTGTAGCAAACCACTGTATTGCCTAGCCACGAAATGCACAGCAGAGATAAACCAGTGGTTAAAGCATATGCTGAAGGCTCCCTAAATATAAAAGAGACAACCCTATAGCCTGTGATCGACATCAGAGAACTGGCTCTATGTGTCTTGAGCTTGTGGAGGATGGTCAATGTCATGTTCAGAACTGGAAGCCTATAGGTAGAGCTGGTCCTGGGAGACCCAGGTTGGGTAGCTTTTTCAAGTCAAACTCCACTTCAGTTTAATGTTCTGCTGTGAGAGCTGCCTGTTCTGGAGCTAGTTGCTTTTCTCAAGCAGGCTGACAAGGCAACGGGAAGAAAATGGTCCCACACAACATGGAGCGAGGGAAATATTTTGTCCATTGCATTCAGCGATAGCTGTTTCCTCCCGTCAGGATAGTTCATGTTGTGCAGGCTCCAGCAAGAAGGGCTGAGGGTTGATTCTATCTTGATCAATGTGCCATTTGCTCTGGTTCACCTGAACACACGTTGCTCTTCCCCTACTGTCACATCTCCAGCCAGCTCCTGGCTCTCTGCTAGCACAGAGATAAGAGTGTTTGTTTGATCGGAGTAAGAATCTCTTGCTCTTGTTAAAAGGATTACATTGAAGCTGAGCTTGGCATTTGTGTTTGTCTCTTCTTTCCTGCTGGCCAGCATTAGCTTTGCAATAAAGCTTTCTTTGAGGAAGTACTTGACTGGGCTGAGCTATTTTCCCCTTTTAAAGGGACTATTTCAAAGGATGTAGTTCAACTTTTGCAAGAAGATCAAACCTATCCATTCTTCAGGAAATCAACCCTGAGTGCTCACTGGAAGGACAGATCGTGAAGCTGAGACTCCAATACTTTGGCCACCTCATGAGAAGAGAAGACTCCCTGGAAAAGACCCTGATGCTGGGAAAGATGGAGGGCACTAGGAGAAGGGGACGACAGAGGACGAGATGGTTGGACAGTGTTCCCGAAGCTACGAACATGAGTTTGACCAAACTGCGGGAGGCAGTGCAAGACAGGAGTGCCTGGCGTGCTATGGTCCATGGGGTCACGAAGAGTCAGACACGACTAAATGACTAAACAACAACAGTTCAACTTTAGTCCTTGAAAGATGTTGCCCTAAACTACCAGACAGTGTAAGGCTCATCTTTACTCTGTCCTGCCTGAAGAACAACACTAAGAAAGAGCAGGCATATAGCTCCAGTCATGGGGCAGTATCGTTGCCTGGAAAGTTACTGAAATCCAGTATCAGAATGACTGCTACTGCTAATACCATCAAAGAGAGAGAGAGAGAGAGAGAGAGGGAAATGCTGTGCAGAAGGTTAGGTGCACAGCACAGTCCTATGCAAAAGTTATTTTTTGACTAATTCTAAAATTGGCATACTGTAAAGTTAAACTTGGATTCTAACTTCAGTTATGAACAAGGATGAAACATTTCCCTATAACTCTAATGGGCTTACATGTCAGTTTCTGCCTATTTCATACTGTTGACTAGGGGCTTCTGCAACAGTCAAGACCAGAATTTTGAGGAAGAAGACATCCTTGGTCGCTTTCTGGAGTTCATTTTCACCATTTTCCTCCTCCATGCAATTCAGTGGGGTAAAATAAATGTCTTGCCATGCTTGACTGTTACAGAACAGTCTTGAAGCTAGTTGCAAAGTATGAAACTATGGACCAAGTGGAGGATGATTTGATGACAACTGATGCAGTTCTGCTGGAATTAAGCGTGTTTGGTTCTGGGAGTTTCCTAGTTGAGAGCTTACTTGAAAACTATATGTTAAGCTCTTTCAAGCCTTTGGAAGTGGGTGGAGATGGTAAGTGTTGTAAATGAATGAGTAGTGCTGATCAGAATGAAAATGACTGCTTTGGTCCATGGCTGCAAGGGAATCCAGATTCAGAAGGCGCTATTTCATGTAGCTGTTACCTTTTAATTTTTATTTTAAAATCATGTTCAAATACAACGTGATTTTAAAAAACCCGTTCCAATTGCTTCTGTTTGCTGGAGGTAGACTTGTACCATGTGCCCTGAATTATTGAGAATGCAGCATGCCATTGATGGTTTAGCAGAAGAGCTGCTATTCACTCTGACATCTGTCAGCAAAATGAACTGAAATATATCAGTAATTTGCTGTGGCAGGGTCTGTACTGAAACATTTCATTTTCATTGTTCAGAAACAAACGTCTCAGCTTTGTCTCTGCACAGGAAACACTCATCCTATGATACTGCCACTTGCATAATCATGTACTGCTTTTACTGGTTTTAATTGATGTTTTAAAAAAAGAATAGAGACTTCACTGCCATATATATTCAGCACACAAATGCCATTTAGTGCCCATCTTCTGCCTCCCCCCCCCTTTTCAGTGGAAGGGGTTTAATATAGATTAGAATCATAGTTGGAAGGAAACTAAAGCCCTCTTTATCGTACCACACCTCACAACTGCCCCTCATGCTGATTTCTGTACAGATTATTCCAATTTTGAAATTCATCCAAAATATAAATGGTGCTAGAAGCGGCGGGCTACCATGAGCAAGGGTCAGCATTCCAGAAGTGTCCACAAGGAAGACATAGATCATGGGTAGGCAAACTAAGGCCCGGGGGCCAGATCCGGCCCAATCCCCTTCTGAATCCGGCGGACGGTCAGGGAATCAGCGTGTTTTTACATGAGTAGAATGTGTGCTTTTATTTAAAATGCATCTTTGGGTTATTTGTGGGGCCTGTCTGGCATTTTTACATGAGTAGAAGGTATGCTTTTATTTAAATGCATCTCTGGGTTATTTGTGGGGCATAGGAATTTGTTCATTATTATTTTTTTCAAAATATAGTGCGGCCCCCCACAAGGTGTGAGGGACAGTGGACCGGCCCCCTGCTGAAAATGTTTGCTGACCCCTGACATAGATTATTATTTATATGGTGCATTTGTTTCTCACCAATTTTTCAAAACACTCAAAGGAACATTTACAAGGATTTCGTTTTCATTCTATATCAATTTTTGTGGGGAGAAATGTAACTCAAAATGTAACTATATAAGTTTACCCTATATCCTAAGATGTTTTCCGAAAGGAGGACTATGAGTACGTTCCATCATATTGAACTGGGGGGGGGGTGTTAACTTCTCTCTTTGCCACTAGATTCAATTAATTTTCCCTAGATTAGATTGGTAAAATAGATGCAGTAGACAGTTTGACACAACTATCTCCCAACTGCCACAAAATATTTCTTCCATAAAAGTGTGCCTGTTTGTTATTGAAACATGATTGATCTGGAGGTTTGAAGGAGACAACATTTTCCTAGAGTGAAGTGTTTTATA
This sequence comes from Zootoca vivipara, assembly GCF_963506605.1. Taxonomy (NCBI): domain Eukaryota; kingdom Metazoa; phylum Chordata; class Lepidosauria; order Squamata; family Lacertidae; genus Zootoca; species Zootoca vivipara. The sequence goes on along the minus strand of NC_083276.1, from coordinate 52,218,324 downwards.
GCCTAGAAACACCACATTATTTCTGTCTGATGGAACATTTTGGAACGGCTTTGCTGCAATGTTAACAGTATTGTATGGAAAGCTTTCTGAACTGAGTGCATTTTAATGCCAACCTGTCAGAGTTGGGTTGTTGGTCAATGATCAGTTTTTATGTAAAAATGAAAGAAGGCTGGAATAACTAAAAATGATGGAAAGGAGAGTGTACAAAATCCTGTTACCTCTGGGGCAGATTAACCTTGAAATTTTTTATTGCAAGCAGATAGCAACTGAAGTAAACAGGACACATTCTCCCCTGAAATAAATCCATTAATTGGTGCTGAAGTACACAAAAGGATTGGACTGGCATGCTGAGATATTAAAATGGAATCACTGCTAATTATGCTCCGTTTCAGAAAAAAATGATATATTCAGTTATGAAAAATAAAATTAATTAGAGGAGGCTGTTTGTGCTGCTGGAACCAAATTGAAATAGATCTGTACTACAACTAATTCACCCATCGACGGATTGAGAGAGTACACCTATCTCTGACTTTTTATGCTGTGGACCACAGTATCCTCCTGGAATCACTCTATGGGTTGGGGTTACTGTGTCACAGTGGTTATGCTCCTACCTACTATGGGCTCATTTTGCGCCCATGGCAATTTCCAAGTTCCATCTTTGTTCCCATACTATTATACAGTATATGAAACAGATCATTGGAGTCACATAGTGATTTGGAATACAATGTTATCAGCATGTTCTAGCTCTCCATTCTTTCTGAATCATGAATCTGGTGTTTGGAGGCAATGGCAAACTGAATTAGGGTCAATAAACTGCAACTGAATCCAGCTGAAATTGGAGGTGCTTTGGATAGGCAGTTCTTATGAGCAGAAATCTGGGAGGCTGTTCTGGATGGGATAGCATTCCACCTGAAGGAACTTTCAGGTGTCCTTGATGGCAAGGCATGCCTATTTCCAGCTACAACAGCTATGGCCATTTCTGGAATGGGATATCAAACCATGGTGTATTGACCTCATGTTTGGACCACTGAAGTTTGGGCTATTGATGTGGAACCATCCTTGAAAACAGCCTGGAAGTTTCAGCTCGTGCAGAATGCTGCTGCCCAGTTATTAACAGGGGCAGTGGGATGGGAGCATGTAACACCAATCCTAAAAGTAGCCAGTAGCTGCAATGTGCTACTGGCCTGATCCAAGTTTTTGGTAGTGGCTTATAAAACCATAAACAGCTTAGGATCCAAGTATCTGCAGTAGTGCCTCCTCCAATATCAGCTTACTCAAACCCTATGATCAGTGGGAGTGGGGTTTTCCGTATCTTCCCCACTAGGATTCATGGTTTGGGCATGCAAAGCAGGGTCTTATCTGTGGTGGCATCCTGACTATTTGATGCCCTTCCACTGAAATTTGTCCTCCCTGCTGTTTGCAACATAGAAACATAGAGTTGGAAGGGACCCCAAGGGTCATTTAGTCCAACCCCCTGCAATGCAGGAATCTCAGCTAAAGCATCCATGACACATAGCCATCCAACCTCTGTTTAAAAACCTCCAAGGAAGGAGAGTCCACCACCTCTTGTGGGAGTCTGTTCCACTGCTTAACGGCTCTTACTGTCAGAAAGTTTTTTCCGAATGTTTAGTCTGAATCTCCTTTCTTGCATCTTGAAGCCATTGGTTCAAGTCCTACCCTCCAGAGCAGGAGAAAACAAGCATTCTCCCTCTTCCATGTGACAGTCCTTAAGATATTTGAAGATGGCTATCATATCTCCTCTCAGTCTCCTCTTTTCCAGGCTAAACATACGCAGCTCCTTCAAGCGTTCCTCATAAGGCTTGGTTTCCAGACCCTGGGTCATCTTGGTTGCACTCCTCTGCACATGTTCCAGCTTGTCAGCATCCTCCTTAAATTGTGGTGCTCAGAACTGGACACAGTATTCCAAGTGTGGTCTGACTAAGGCAGAATAGAGTGGTACTATTACTTCTCTAGACCTGGACATTATGCTTCTGTTGATGCAGTCTCATGGTCCACCAAGACCAAGACTAGATCTTTTTCACATGTACTGCTAGTAAGCCAGGTGTACCCCATCCTATATCTTTGCATCTGGTTCTTCCTGCCTAAGTGCAGAACCTTACATTTTCCCTATTGAAATTAATTTTGTTAGCTTCCACCCAGTTCTCCAACCTGTTAAGGTGATTTTGAATTCTGATTCTGTCTTCTGCGGCATTAGCTACCCCTCCCAGTTTGGTGTCGTCTGCAAATTTGATGAGCATCCCCTCAATTCCTTCATCCAAGTCATTTATAAAGACTTTATTATTTTAGAGATACTTTTGGTACTTTGTATGTGTTTATCTATTGATGTGCATTGTTTGTGTTATCTTTTGTTGTACATCAGCCTAGGCTCCTTTTGGAGGAAGGGTGATGTAGAAATACAGCAAATAAATACTTTTTTAAAAAAAATCTGTTGCGCTAAAGCATTACAGTACGCTCAAACTGACGAACAAAAAGAATTGAGAACATTTGACGCATCCCTAGTTACCTACCATTAAAAACTGCTTCTCAATAGCCTCAAATAAAGTTCTCTGTTTAAATAAAATTGCTTTGCAGATGTGTTCTCTAGAGCCATTTCATTAAAATGTTGACAACTCTTCTGCATACAAAATTACGGAGTTTACTGTTAAGAATCTTAAACATACAAGGCAACAAGCCTTACAATTAGATTGATATTATAGCTCTTCAGCCCAATAGCACCATGCCAGACTCTCAGGATAGTGCAGAATTCAGAGATTGTTTGCTGTTTGAACCTGTCTTTCTGTTCTTTTAAAAACTTCTTCAAAAACTGCATAGGAAAGCTAACAAACTGGACACTTGCATAGCTCTGAACTGCAAAGCAGCCAGAAGCCCTAACACCAGTTATCAATTTTATTTAACATGCAGCACTTCAGACATTACCAGATATAGACAAGGGGTGAATGCTTGTCTCCTCCAATCCTGGCCAGCCATGGTCTGTATGTATATGCTATATTGAATTTGTTCTATGCAAGGAATATACTTGCTTTGGAGCAACCACATGGCATGAAATATCAGTCATCTATATGTCAGGTGTCACATTTCCAGATACCAGAAGGGATCTAGATTAAAGCAATGACTTAAGCCACGGGAACAAATTTAGACACTAGTGCACTTTGCAAGCTCAAGTTGGAAGATTGCATCATTGCATATTTTCACTGAATTGTCTCATCAAACATTTAGGCTTCCTTGGGCAAAACCCACTGGCCCCAACTGCTGTGTGCTTCTGTTGCAAAGGGGCTCAGAGGGGATTTCCACATGGGCCAAACTGACACAAATAGAGTCCCATTGCTTGGTGAATTGCATCTCTTTTATTTTCATGCAGGTGATGGTACCCTGACTCAACAGAAAATTATCCAGAGTCATTTAATATCACAATGGTAAGGCTCAACCCAGATGGAGGAAAAACAGGGGAGGGTAGAAGGGGAAGAATGAACATGATTAGTATTTAATTATGGGTTAGAAATCAAATGTGCTTTGTGCAGAGTATTTAATTTTTTTCCTGATAGGTCTGTTGCTAAGACAGGTCAAACATCTGCTTATATAAGAGGAAAATTGCTCTTGTTGAGCCCTTTCTCTGTAGCAGCTCCAGTCCAACATGACAGAAATGCTCAGCGGTGTTAAATAATAGGGTTTGCTCTATGAAAGCAGACATTGGTAAATCTGTGCATTTGCTTAGCAATGCTTCATTCTTGTCTTCAAAAGAAAGGACGTAACTTTCATGAGCTTCAGAAAGCTAGCCTTGATTTTTAAAACCCCATAAACTGTTCAAAGATGCTTTAAACTGCTAAATGCTGGAAGTAAACAACAGGAAATGGATAATGTTCATGAGCATCTTCTGCTGGTGAATTTGCTTGAGAAACCTGGCTAGTCACCTGACTAGTGCCATGTGTCCAAAGTGGGTTTTGGCTGTTTATCTCCTGAACAGCAGTTCCCCTTCTTTGCATAGCATTTGTCTTCTGAAACTGAAAGGAATTTCAAAGTAGTTGTTCCTTCCGAAAGCCTGCAGTTAAAAGGGAAAGGTAAAAAAAAATCCCATTGGGCATTCCTATAATAGTTACTTGGATCAGTTCCTATATCTTGAATTCCAAAATGAATTAAGGCTTTCCATTAAAATCTAGAGTAAGGACCATTGTGGAATACTTACTTTCACGTCTATGAGCTGCAAATTTTCTTACATGTCAACAAAAGTGTATGCTGTATTTCAGATCAAAGCTGACGATGTTTTTCTCATGGACTTTGACTTGAGAGATTAATAGTGCAATCATATATATGTCTATTCAGAAGTAATCCCATTGAGCTCAATGGAACATACTCCCAATTAAGTATGTATAGGATTGCAGCCTAAGTTTCTGCATCTACATTCCTAAATCGCATGGAAATCGATAGAATTTATTCATGAGGAAATGCATTCAAGGCATAAATAATTATTTCATTTTGGAGTGGGGGGGTTATCATTACTTTGTTAACTTAACTGTATTTCCAACAAAAATAGCTTGCCATTGATCCTGAACCTAAGGTCAACCTGAGAAGCTGTAGCAAGGAACTTTAATCATTAATTTCTTCTCCTGTTGGCAGCTAATATATCTTCCCACCACCACCACCACAGAAGTCAGTTGTAGCTCGAAAGGCTGCCGAAAAGCTGTGTTGCCACTTTTGCAAGGACATAATGATTCCAGGAGATGACACCCCTTCTTGAATATGAAAGTCTTTTCTTATCCTGCTTATTTCTTGTCTGCTCAGTCCAGGTATTTTCTAAGCAAACATTCACTTTGTCTTCCAAAACTCTGTGATTTTGCAGTCACTATGTGGATAAGAAGGGACAAAATGGTGACTATTGTTCCTGCTTTAACGGAACAATCTGTGGAATCCTTGAAATTAACTTTGGATTCAAGTCTTCCATTTCATGTATGTTGAGTTGCATACGTTTTTGGCTGTATCCAGTGCTGCAGTTATACTGATGTTTCTTCCGCTCTTGTCCCTGCCAGCCCATCCCCCTGCACCCTCAAAATCAGCTCCAGAGAGTTAGGGTAGGAGCAGATTTTTGGTACAATGAGAGTAGGAGTAGGAGAGATGAAAATCCCATTGTGCCAGTGGAAACCCGCTGGCACAAGATTGGATATAGCCCTTTGCTCTGAACTTGCAGGTTCAGAACTTAAGCTGTACAAATGAGCTCAAGCATACTTGCTCAAGTTCTCTGATGCCTGATTCACTTGAGTTTAAAGATTAATCAATTTAATAAATAAATACATGCCACTGAACATTCCCTCGGGGTTCCAAGGTGATGGAGCTGGAGCTGCCAACAAAGCTTACAGCCCACAGCTTCTACTTTTCTTTTATACTGTATCAGCTTCTCTGCAGCTTTTGAGACTGTTGACCACAGTATCCTTCTGAACGAGCTTCATGGCTGGACTGAAGTGGTTTTATCTCCAGCTGTTGTTGGGCTACAAATCCCATCATCCCTGGCCAGAAGGACCAGTGGTCAGAGATGATGGCAATTGTGATCCAAAAACAGTTGGTGATCCAAGTTTGGAAAACCCTGCTAGAGTGATGATGTTGGTAGCCCTGCACATCTCACCATTCTACACTGAGACTAGTACCTTGACAGGAGTGTCCTGTCCACAAGAAAATCCCCCCCAACCAGGAATAATTCTGATTCTATTGCTCTTGGAAAGGGGGGGAGATCATCTTAATAGGTCCTCCACCCCTACAGGGGACATTGTCATGGCCAGTCAAACCATACCAGAAAATGTAAAAAGGTAAAGGGACCCCTGACCATTAGGTCCAGTCGTGACCGACTCTGGGGTTGCGGCACTCATCTCGCGTTAATTGGTCAAGGGAGCCGGCGTACAGTTTCCAGGTCATGTGCCCAGCATGACAAAGCCGCTTCTGGCGAACCAGAGCAGCGCATGGAAATGCCGTTTACCTTCCCGCTGTAGGTACCCATTATTCTACTTGCACTTTGACGTCCTTTCGAACTGGAACTGCTAGGTTGGCAGGAGCTGGGACTGAGCAATGGGAGCTCACCCCGTCGCAGGGATTCGAACTGCCGACCTTCTGATCAGCAAGCCCTAGGCTCTGTGGTTTAACCCACAGTGCCACCTGTGTTGTACATAACAGCAAATTCACTTCAAGCTCCCCTATCAGCAGAATCGAGTTGCCCCACACTGTTAAAGGGTATGTCCTACCTCACAGGCTGCAGGCTAATTGCTAATTTCAATATATTTTCAGCTACACAGATACCTGTGTATATATACAAAATCTAGAAAAATCAATGCTATTTTAGTGCTGTTCTAGTATTCAAGGCTTCCCTGCCCCTATCTTAGTATATGCCATACCAGCCTCGCTCTTTAAAAGCCAGGCAAGTCTAACTGATGTTAGTCAGTGTAGATGTAACACAGACATCCAAAGGTTAGCCCTGCCAAGTCACCCGCAATTTGATGCCATATACTCTGCTCACAAAGGAGCCGGGAATTAAGCCGGATGATGCAATAGCTTCAGCCACAGTTTAATGCAGTCTTTGGGTTGTAGGAAAGCTTCCCAGGGGAGAGGTGCCTGGAGCAAGTTTTTGAACGTTGTGGACAAGATATGTGATCCTTTCCTATGTTTCTTTTGCAGCTGATTAAAATAACAGTTTTAAGTTTTAGAAGATAAACTTTTCATTGAGGGTGTCAAATATATATAGCGTTTTTAAAAATCCAATCTTTTTGACGTGATTTTTTAAAATGTCGTCTTGATGTTACATGTTTAGCCCAAAAATATTTCTTCGGCTACTGTTCTTCTCAAGTAGCTTTCTTATTACATACGGAGGGGAAATGAATACATAGCAAATGAGGTGTCAGTGTGATTTTGAGAGGCAAGCATAGCCTGAAGTCTGAAAACATGTTTGCAGGACCATGTTATGTGCCGCTCTCACATCATTTGCAAATATGGGCTGGAAAGCAGCAATTCTTTTACAGGTGATGTATGTTATATGAACATGTCAAACTGTCTTATAAGGAGTCAGACCCCTGGCAAAGGCTGTCCAAAATCTCAAACAGAAGTCTTTCCCAATTCCATGCAGACAACTGAAATTTACCACTGCAGACAACTGAAATTCCATTACTGTTTTATGCAATTGTATGAGACCTGTATACAGTATTGTATAGATGTGTGTTGTCTTATGCCCTGGATGAAGGACAGATTAGAAATTAAATTAAAAAATTCCTTCCAGAAAAAAATTCCTTAGAGACCAACTAAGTTTGTCATTAGAAATATTCTTACTAAAAACCAATAAAGAAATGTCAATACGGTCAGAAGCCAAATGTCTTGGGAGAGCAGTGGTCCCCGAACTGCCCCCCCCCCCACTCCATAGAAATTTGACTTCTTTGGAATTGCCCTATTGATCCCAACCTGTGTCTTGGAAGTAACGCGTGTTGTCCATACACACGGTAGTCCGTCCAAATGCAACTCTTCGCCATTTGGAGGATCCGTTTTGTAGCACAAGGCAAGGGTTAGGCGGGCTGAAGCGACGGAGCCCCAGACCGACCATCCTCACAACATCTTCCTTCCAAATCGGGTTGACAAAAAACCAAGCGCTGCTTTGCAAGCGACACGTGACACAGCGATGTATGTCTGCACTGATCTTTTTGCCGTCTTAAGTCGTGTTTGTGTGTGAAAATCCTCCCCAGTGCAAGTGGGGTAACAGCAGCCAGAGTTTGGGGCTGCAAAGAGGAAGAAAACGGACCATGTGGGGAGCGGAATTTAAATCCACACTCTCACGCTTACCCCCCCCCCCAAACGCTGCTAATAAAATCCCCTAGCGTTGCAGTGGGTTGGACTAGATGACCCTTGGGACCCCTCCCAACTCTACAATTCTATGATCGAAGTCGGACTTCTATGATTCTGTGCTTCCCTGCGGCTGCTTCAAAGTTAAAAAGAAAGAAAAACTCGGCAGATCCCATCGCGCGCCTATTCCGCGTCTGCTTTCTCCAGGAACACCCCCCTCCCTCAGCAGGCGGGGGCGACGTGTTTTGGCGCGTCCCTCGTCCTTCTCTCCCCCCCCCCGCCTCGCCTTCCGGGTTCCCTCGCTCCCTCCCCCGGCCGTTTCTGCGGTGGGTGCTGGCGGGGCTTTCCGCTGCTCCTTGGAAGAGCAATAACCCCACGGCGGCGAGGGAGAGCGCCGGCGGGAGGGAGGGAGCGCGCGTAGACGTCGTCGTCAGGCGGAAGGGAAGCGGCCTCACCGCCTTTAAATGGCATTGCTTGTCATCTGAGCATGCTCCTGTGTGGGCAGGCGAGGGGTATATATACATCGGCTGCGAGCGCGGGGAGATCCAGCCAGGCGCTGAAGCAGCGTGGCGCGGGGACACCACCGGAGCGCGCGCTTCTTTCTGCGAGTCACCGCCGCCGCCGCCGCCAGCAGGATTTACCCTCCTCACCAGCGCGCTTTTTCGGCTGCGAAACAGCAGAAGCCACCCTCTCGCTCCACCTCCAGCGGCTTTCCCGCCTTTTTCGCCCGGGACGTCTCCCTCGCATTACACACACAGAGAGAAACGCCTCGAGGCAGCGAAGAAGAAGCACAAAGCGAGACCCAAGCGCGAGGCGCTCTCCGGGGCGCTTGTTTTCTGGCGCGCGCGCTCTCCTTCTCGGCGTTCCCTTTTCTGCTGCTTTTTTTTCTTTCCCGCGCTCGATGGCTGCAGCCGCCGCCGCCGCCAAGCCCGCGGAGCTGATGGGCATCTGCTCGAGCTACCAGGCGGTGATGCCGCCCTTCGTCTGCATCGCCGAGGAGTTCCCTCAACCCAGCCGGCCGGCCAAGCTGCCTCGGGGCAAGCTGCGCAGACCCCGCCAGTCGCGCTTCAAGACGCAGCCGGTGACCTTCGACGAGATCCAGGAGGTGGAGGAGGAAGGGGTCTCCCCCATGGAGGAGGAGAAAGCCAAGAAGTCCTTCCTGCAGTCCCTCGAGTGCCTCCGGAGGAGCACCCAGAACCTCAGCCTGCACCAGAGGGAGAAGAAGCTCAGCAGCTGCGGCCGCCTGAGGAACAGCCTGGACTCCAGCGACTCCGACTCCCCGCTCTGAGAGACCCGCGAGGGGGGCAGGAAGGAGAAGCGGGCAGGACAGGACGGGACACCCGCCGCCCCTCTCTGGCCCTGCGCTCCCCAAGGCGCCGCGCTCCATAAGGAAGGGAAACCGAGAGGAACTCCGCAGAGTCTATTTTCTCAAGCCGAAAGGGACGGTTTCTGTTCGCTTGGCTTTTCCCTCGCCGGGAACGGATGCCCCCTCCTTGTTTTGCCTCCTACATCCAAATCCTGTAACAAGACAAGAGACTTTGTGAAGAGCGTGCGCGTCGCCACCTCCTCGTTTCCTTTCCCTTCTTTTCTTTTCTTTAAAACTCTGATAAAGATCCGGTGTGAATGTAGTAGATGCCCAGGGCAGTTCGCAAGTGAGGTCAAAATCTTTTTAAAGAAAGTGCTTGTATGTATGCTTCTACATTGACTGAGTTTTTCTCTCTACTCCCCCCTCCCTTTTTTTTAGAAAACGAAGGGGAAATAAATGAAAAATTGCACATCTTTTTCTAACTGTTAAAAAAATATATATGAGATGCTTTATGGATGCAATCCGCTGCTGGACTTTATATTTATTTTTGCATTTAAACTCTGGACTGCATTAACTTAAAATGTTTATACCTGAATGTCTGTAATTATTTCCACAGAAGAGAAATAAAATTGATATATTTGCACAATGCACCTGGAACTGACTGATAATTGCATTTGATCTTAATACATCGTAATAATATTTATAGACATGCCCCTCATAAATTATCATGGTTGTATAAGTAGACCATAATATGTAAGTACATACTGTTTTTTATCTTCTGAAGAAGCAACACACAGAAAGCTGTGTATTTACTACAGTGCTTTGAAATGAAGGAATGGTTAATATAGATATAATAAGTTGAGAGTTGGAATGCAGTTTAAAAATAATAACAATAATAAATAAATCCTGCAATGTAATGTTGCAGAGTGACTCTGATAACAACTTCAAGTAGTGAGGTCTTGATGTTGAGATTAGCTTATTGACCGATGCTTGATAGCAGTTTTCTCTTCTGGGAACCCAAAAGGGTTGTGAAGTTTTGAAACTGGATACAGTACTGCAGTTCTTGTTATGCAAGACAGGAGGCTTGGGGAGAGACTCCTGCACTCTAGGAAGAGGCATTTATTTGCTTCCCATCCCAGTAAAAACTAAAAAACTGCCCATATTTCTCTTTTCCTCTGCTCCCTTCAATCGTACATGTGCAGTTTTTCTACCTTTCATTTTAAACTGCTGCATCTGTGCAGGGAAGTGCACTTCTAAAAGTGCTGAGACCGTAAGAACTGCTGCTCCCAGTTTCTTAAGCATCAGAATACTAATGTCTGTTCTTCCTTCAATGCATGCTTCTAACTATCTGTCAGCAAAGCACTGCACTATGTCAGCCTTTTAATTTATCATATATGCTCCTGGAGCCCTGACACTGTATTTTGGAATTTTTCTAATAGGCCAAGGGAAAGGCCTCTCTTTCTCAAGAAATCAGTTGTTGTGAATGAGACTGGTCCTTAACTCTGCTTGTTTGGATTTGGGGAGAGGACCAAGAGACCAGGGTGGATCCTCAAAAAAGTTTCTGAGAAAAGATGAAAGTGGGAGCTGGTGCCAGAAATCCCCCTGGAATAAGAGGCACTAGCAGAGATGAAGATGATTGAAGTGTCAGCTAAGTGGTGATGCTGCAGAACAGAATGCACTTAGAACCTTGATGTGAATAGCACTAAATACTGCAGAATAGGACAAAAGCAAGATATATAGGAAGCCAAGAGTTTCTGGTTTATAGGGGAAATGTTTCTAGTCTGGATTAAAGCGTGTCAGCAGAGCAGCATTTTTCAATTTACCAAAAAGAAACAAAACAAAATGCAAGAAACCTTTTAGAGTTCATCATGAGAAAAATCCATTAATAATCAGACAAGCAAGGAAGTGAGATATATTCCCCATCAGTTTCTGTAATAAAAACCCTCTGTAGAGCACCATCAGTATTCTGTTTCAAATGCTGGTTTAAGAGTCTTCTGTTTACAAGGCCTTGCTGATATGTATAGCTTAAGCATGGGTTATTATGTATCACTGTCCAGAGGTTGACTAGGTATTTTATGCTGTTTTATGAATATGTTAGGTTTATCACCTAGATACTGTTCTTATTGTGCAGCAAAAGCCTATAAAAAAGCCAGAAAAGGAAATGTGTGAGCCAGCCAGATGTTCCTCTTGCCATAGAAGACAAACTAAACTATCTTCTTTATATGCACATATGTACACACTCATAATCTATACATCCAGAATGCAGAAATATCACGGTAACTTGGAAGCTAACCCTCCATCCTAAATGCAAGCATGCTCCACTTCCAAGTTACTTTCAAAAGAAATAATTGTTTAAAAGTCACCTGTTTTTTTTCTCGGATATTTCCAGCATTACTTGTGATCTAGAAATCCCACTGTAAGTGAGGCTGCTTGGAGACTCAAAACTGCCCCTTTGTCCATAGCTTTTAAGTAACTCTACAGCTGGGCAATGCTCACTTAAAGCATTTTGTGACTCTAGTTAGTCTAGTAGGATTCAAGCTACTGCATCCTTGGATGACTCAAGCGATGTGGCTCTGCAGGTTTGTGTTAAGGGTTTAGGGGGAAAAAAACTGTTAAAAGGTAGAGTCAGTCAGGAAGAATCTCAGGCTGCCGATAAAACTTCCCCTCTTGGAGCTCTCTATTCTACACAAGCTGGCATTAAGGAGGCTGTTTACCTGTATGCTTCCCATGGCTGTGTTTGTATGTAGCTGGGATGCCATCAGAAATGGGCAGGCAATGCTGTACTGTACTGCCAGACTGCAGACAGCAACACAGCAGTAGGCAGCAACAGCATCTGCAGGAAAAGGATTTGCATTGGCTTTATACTTCCAAGAACTCCGTTTGGAAATCTAGTTAGGAACAGATCAGCGGGGGAGAGAAGGAGGGAGGGAGAGAATATTATAAAGGCTTCATTATTCCCAATAGAATATTTCAGAATAAAAACAAGGTGGTTGTTTAGTGGAAAATGCTAACTTATTTAAATGCATGCAGATTTTATTTGTTTGTTTGTTTGTTTGTTTGTTTGTTTAGAAGAGGTGTCCTGGTATAAGAAGCAACACAGCCAGCTGGTTTAAGATGGGAAGGGGGTTGTCTCTCATGTTCCCTCAAAATGATGGTCTAACAAGTTTGTCAGATGTCCCCTTCTGAAAGATGCTTTTGTTTATGAGTATCTGCATGGGGTGGGAGGGAGTTTGGGTAGGCACAACATCTCCCATTAGCGCAGCCTTGCGATGAAAGAGATTTCAGCAACTTAACTTTCCCTTGGAATGAAGCTATTAAAGATGTAGAGAGCCTGCTAGGCTAAGAAGTCCATGATCCCTTGAAGTGGGAAAGCGCGGCAACTATTTAAGGAAGCCCCCCCCCCCAATTAAATTCCTTTATTTAGAAAGATTTATAGACTGCTTAATCACAAAGCTGTGAGCAGTGCCCATTCCAAAATTCTAGATAAAGCACAGGTAAAAGCCACAAGTTAAACGCACAGACTAACACCAAAACAGTCACCATGGTGTGAGCATAGAGGGGTTATGTACCGGTAGTAGCTTTCATCAGAGATGACATAAAAATTACCCAGATGGACTTCCTAGTGGGAATTGCATTTTACCAGTCATCATATATTTCTAAAAACTCACAAACAGAAGAGCATTTTGGGGAGAAGCCATTTAAAATCTGTGCAAACAAACAAGGAAGAGCTGGGCATTCAGTTCAACAAACTTTCTGGATATGGCCTGTCTAGACAGTTTATTGAACACCGTTCATTGCTTGGCAGGCAGTTTAACATTCCTGCGATAGGAATGCAATTGCCCATCTTAATCCCAAAAGTTCTATCGTGCAGCATTATGCCTTCATATACAAAGGATTCTAGCAGGTATGTGGGGAAGTAGGATCATTCCTGTTATTTTTCCAAAGAAAGGAAAGAAACCGATGAATAAATGCATTGTGTATTATGAGTTAGATCAATTGTTCAGCATAGTCTTTTAGTATCACTTCTGATTGTTGCTCTGGGTGGCATTAATGAACACCAAATCAGGCAGTTCATCACACAGTTATGGTATTTACTGATGAAGTATAGAAGAAAAATCCTCCCTCCTCAGCAGTACACCATACAGACTGGGTTGTAGCATACATAGGAAGCTGCCTTGGTCTTTCAAGCTGAGGCAGCACATATAGCTCAGTTGGTAGAGCACGAGACTCTTAATATCAGGGTCATGGGTTCGAGCACCATGCTGGACAAAAGATTCCTGCATTGCAGGGGGTTGGACTAGATAATCCTAGTGGTCCTTTCCAACTCTAAAATTCCATGGTTCTATACTGACTGGCAGCGGCTCTCCAAGGTTTTGGACATGAGATTTCTCCAGCCCTATTTGGAGACCCTGGGGGTTGAACGTGGGGCCTTCTGCAAGCATAGTGGGAGCTGTGCCACTGAGCTAGTTCCCGTCTAGTGCCATGCTTTCTTAGTCTTCCCTTAAACCAGGCAGTTAACTGGCTACAATTGTCCAGATTATTCATGATTGTTTAAAAGAAATAATTGCACTCATCAAACTTGTTTGTCTATTTCTTCCCCTAATTCATTTACTGCTGATATTTGTGCCCATTTTCTAAATGCTACCATTGAGCGTGGGGGGTACAAACAGATAGAAATATTTAATAGTATACAACAGTATGCAAACTTGTAATGAAATTAAAAGTAGGTGGAAGCTGGATAGCAGAGCTGAAATGTCCTGCTTCCTCAGAGAGCAGACTTACCTTTGCTGCTTTTTCCTCCCCCCTCACCTCTCCCTCCCGCTTTTTTGTTTCATCTTTTAGATTATAAACTGACTAGAGAGGTCATTTTGACTGGTATTGTTCTGTAAGTTGTTGTGAGAGCCTGTTTAGTTGAAGAGCAGGGGGGGAAATTGCCTTCATGGCAGGAATTGAACCAGAGATTTTCTGCATGCAAAGCAGATGCTGTACCACTGAGCTATGATCCCTAGGAGAAACACTTTGATATGCTAATCTGATCAGGAATATTAGCAGATTTGTACTGGGAAGGCATGCTGATACCTGTATATACCCCTGACAATTGGACTTGCTGGCTGAGACTGATAGGAGTTGGGAATCTTATACTGTATCTGGAGAGCCACCAGTTCACAACTGGTGCCGTTAGGCATCAGCAGAGCAATGAGGATTTTCATATACAATTCAATATTGATCTCAAATGTCAAAACGGGCATTCACCCTCCCCTCTCAAAGCATACCCACAAGAGTATGCTTTTCACAATTTTAAGGTTATTGTTTGTTGTTAAATGCTCAATGTGGATGAGAAGTTGAACTTAATTGTGGGTGCTGTGTATGGGAATATTGATATAAATTCACTTAGTATAATCATATTACAGATTTATACCCACATACTCTCCCTTCTCATAGTTCATCTTCCAAGTAGCAGTTTCAGTTGAAAGCTTTTTGAAGGGATCTGTTTTATGTCAACTCTTAATATACCCTGAATACAGATAGTGCTATAGGAATTAATATGCAGCTCCAGAGGTAATACAGCAATCTTTGGCTTCGTTGTAGACACTGAGATGATCCATACTTCTTGGCCTAGTCTGTGGTTTGAAGTTGTTTTCCACTCACAGTTCTGAGGCATTACAGTTCAGCAGTAAATAGTAAAATCCATGGCTGATGAGTTTAGGCTGTGGGGATGCAGCTGCAGACATTCCTGGGGGAAACTGATAATCAGGATCCATTTCCATGTGGGTTCAGACCCTGCATCAGTAGCTCTGTACTGACCACTAGAGGAAGGCTTTTTTCACATTACAGCAGCTCCCTTATGAAGGTTTCTAGGGCTGGAGGGCATAGCTGCCAAGTTATCCCTTTTTAAAAGGGATTTTCCCTTATGCTGAATAGGCTTCCTCGCGAGAAAAGGGAAAACTTGGCAGCTATGCTGGAGGGTGCGGCAACTCAGGTGAAACAACCATCCTCTGAGGGCAACTGCAGAGTCTCTCACCCCTCACCCAAATGCAGGCTTCACACTGAATTCAAAGAAAATTAAGGTCTTCCTAGGTAATGCATTATTTTCAGTTGGGTGGTTATCATTTTCTCTCTCTCTCTCCCACAATATTTGTATTTTGGAGGGTTGGGTTATTTGTTCATACTTAAAACCTGTGTAGAAAGGTTCCTTTCTTGAGAGGGAAGTGAAAAAGGAGAAAGTGGAGGAGGAAAGGGAGGCGATGGCACGACATGCTTGCAAAAGGATTCTTGGGTTACTGAAAAGGGCTCAGAGGATGTTATTTATTTGCCTATTACTGTTGATACTGCGTCCTGGCAATTGTGCTGCTGAAAACTTTACGAGGTCCTAACTCAACTCCTCATAATCCTCTAGGAGGGCTGCACAGGAACAAGCAGCATGATTATGTTCCTTGGCACAATTCTAGAGACATTCAATAATAAGAGAACACAATTTCTTCATACTTAAAGAAAAAGAAAGAAATGAAGCAGCCACTGCTGAGTGATTCTGCTGCTCAGTTTTTAATACCTGCTGCACTCTGAAGTATGCCAAGTCATTGGCAGCCTGTACCTCATCCTGTCCTTTTTAACTGTTCCTGTGTGGCATTATATTAACTATATATACACACATAGAGCTGAGGGCAGAGATATCCGTATAACATTGTTACACCAGCATATAAATTTGCCATCAAAGAGGGAACCATAGAGGCTGGATGAAATGTTTGCAAACCTAGGCTATAGCATTTGAGACTAATTAGGCAGGCATTTGTTATAGTTAACAGGAAATCAATAAGACTTTTATCTTTTGGTAAATAAAAATCAGCACTGGCAGGCTATCCTTTAAAACCACGTAAGTTCAAGGAACCAAACTGGGAACCAAAGATAAACAGACCTGTGTTTATTAAAGGTCTTGTGAATCAAGAGTCCTGCCAGAACAGTATTGCCGAGTCCGAATTTTTAAAAAGTAAATGGTGAAAAATTAAGGTTGAGAAGAAAAAATAGGCATTTGAATAATAAAAGAGCCATTCTGTTAATACAACTGCAAACTATACAGTGTTGTGTCTTTTTAAAAATGTGACCTAAACCTTATAGAGAACTTTAAACCAATGTACTCTTAGTGGTGGCCTATTTACAAGGGTACAAATAAGGATGTATGATTATGGCACAGAATACTGCTTAAATAGCCATGATTGAGTTGCTGCCCTTCTGCAGCTCTCATCTTCACAAACCTTTCACTCAGAGAGGAAAAGAATACCCACTCTTTCTCTCTTACCTCATAGATGGATTTTCCCAAACTGAGTGGCCGCTGATTTGACAGGGCCTGAAAGGACACCATTAGCCTTTCGTTGAGAGTTTTTTGCCTCTCTCTCTCGGTTGATAGCAGGTGATTGTTAGGTGTCTTCTACATAGGAACTGTCGCAGCTTTGGCAGAAATGGCATTGGGCAGGAGCCACACGTAAGGGGGACCCTCTTGAAGGGCCTTGAAGAGGCACCCAGGCTCCTGCCCTGAACCTGGGGTGGACTGGGCCTGGTGCAACTCATCTCAGGTTAGCAACAGGATTCCAGTCACATGGTTTCCACCACGTTGGGTCTTTGTGCTCTGGTCAACTCCCATGGCCTTCCCCAGTTGGTATGGCATTTCAGGCTTCAGACAGGAAGGATTGGAGGTTAATGGACCCTGACTCAATGCCATGGCAACCCTGCTTTCCTCACTGTAGCCAGTAAAAGGTTGTGACCTATTTTCACTCGTACCCATGTCCCCAGGTATTGTCTTATCTCTTTACCTGGCCTGGAGAATACAACCACAATGTACCTGCCATGCCGATCAAAATACAGAGAGTTGATGGGGGGAAAGGGAATCGGTTCCATTTCCAAATGTGAAGGCCTTGTGTGCGTAGTAGTAGGCACAGTTTCAGACATACACTCAGTTCATTGCATACACTCTGCAGGTAGAAGCTCCCTCAATTCTTGGCATCTCAAGTTTTAAAGGGCCAGGGAGCAGGTGATGGGAAAGGCTCTGGAAAACGAGTGGCAGAGTCTTCTTCTTTGGCGCTCACTCATAGCCGAGTAAGATTGTCTCCCATAAACACGGTTTTAACAATGAGTCCATAAGTGACTGTGGAGGCCAATTTAGGATCCATACATCCTTCCACAGTGGGGACATTGGTTTCCAGGCAAGAGTTGATCAGGGTGTGGATTTGCCAAGTGTGCCTTCCTCTTAGCACATTTCTCCCTTGCGTCCTGAGATCGAGTTTCTTCAAAGCCCATGACACCTTTGGTAAAGCCTGTTCTCCAACTGGAGCGCTCACAGGCCAGTGTTTCCCAGTTGTCAGTGTTTATACTACATTTTTTAAGATTTGCCTTGAGACATTCTTTAAACCTCTTTTGTTGACCACCAGCATTACTCTTTCCATTTTTAAGTTCAGAATACTGTAGAGTAGTTGCTTTGGAAGACAATCATCAGGCATCCGCACAACATGACCAGTCCAACGAAGTTGATGTTGAAGAATCATTGCTTCAACACTGGTGATCTTTGCTTCTTCCAGTACACTGATATTAGCTGCCTGTCTTCCCAAGTGATGTGTAAAATTTTTCAGAGACAACGTTGATGGAATCTTTCGAGGAGTTGGAGATGGCGTTTATAAGTGGATGTATGATTGCTTAAATATGGCTAATAATATAGAGTCTAGGCCCCACACATTTTTTCACCTACTCAGTCAGAGATTAGTGTTCTTGTTTAGTGGGTTAGAATGGTTCCTTTAGTATTGGAGGACTTTAATAGAAGTCTTTCTTAGTGTTCAGGCTCCTGCTTGTCTTGCACCGAGTAAGATTGTCTCCCATAAACACGATTTTAACAATGGGTCCATAAGTGACTGTGGAGGCCAATTTTGGATCCATACATCCTTCCACAGTGGGGACATTGGTTTCTGGGCGGGAGTTGATCATGGTGTGGATTTGCCAAGTGTGCCTTCCTCTTGGCACATTTCTCCCTTACGTCCAAAGCCCATGACACCTTTGGTAAAGGCTGTTCTCCAACTGGAGCACTCGCAGGCCAGTGTTTCCCAGTTGGCAGTGTTTATACTACATTCTTAAAGATTTGCCTTGAGACAGCCTTAAACCTCTTTTGTTGACCACCAGCATTACGCTTTCCATTTTAAAGTTCAGAATATTGTAGAGTAGTTGCTTTGGAAGACGATCATCAGGCATCTGCACAACATGACCAGTCCAACAAAGCTGATTTTGAAGAATCATTGCTTCAACACTGGTGATCTTTGCTTCTTCCAGTACACTGATATTAATTCGCCTGTCTTCCCAAGTGATGTGTAAAAATTTTCGGAGACACCGTTGATAGAATCTTTTGAGGAGTTGGAGATGGCGTTTATAAGTGGTCCATGTTTCACAAGCATATAGTAAGGTTGGCAGTACAATAGCTTTGTAAACAAGCACTTTGGTTTCCCTGCGAATGTCCCAGTCCTCAAACACTCTGCACTTCAATCGGGAGAAAGCAGCACTCGCAGAGCTCAGGCGATGCTGGATTTCGGCATCAGTGTTGGTCCTTGTGGAAAGGTAACTGCCTAGGTAGGAGAAGTGATCAACATTTTCCAATGTTACGCCACTGAGTTGGATTTGTGGCACTGCAGAGGGGTTATTTTGTACTTGTTGGTGCAGCACTTTGGTTTTTTGGATGTTGAGTGACAAGCCAAGCTTTTTGTAAGCTTCTGCAAAGATATTTAGGATGGTTTAGAGGTCATCCTCTGAGCATGCACACACTACGTTGTCATCAGCATACTGAAGCTCTATGACGGAAGTTACAGTAACCTTACTTTTTGCTTTCAGCCTGCTCAGATTGAATATATATTCGATATATGATTTCTATATATATTCGATATATGATTTCTATTCCGGTAGGGAGTTTCCCGTCAACAAAGTGTAGGATCATGGCAATGAAAATAATGAATAGAGTTGGGGCAATAACACAACCCTGTTTAACACCTGATCCCACTGTGAATGGTTCATTTTGAGAGCCATTGTTATCTGTGATTGTTGCTCCATGTTTTGGGGGGACAGGGGGCGGGTGGGTGTGGGGGACTCCCTAGTCCTGAATGGGGTCACTGTGCCCCTGAAGGACCAGGTGCGCAGCCTGGGAGTCATTTTGGACTCACAGCTGTCCATGGAGGCACAGGTTAATTCTGTGTCCAGGGCTTTCAGCCTGTTTAGATTGAAGAGCTTTCCATCTGTTCAATATATGATTTCTACTCCGGTGGGGAGTTTCCCGTCGACAAAGTGTAGGATCATGGCAATGAAAATAATGAATAGAGTTGGGGCAATAACACAACCCTGTTTAACACCTGATCCCACTGTGAATGGTTCATTTTGAGAGCCATTGTTATCTGCGATTGTTGCTCCATGTTTTGGGGGGACAGGGGGCGGGTGGGTGTGGGGGACTCCCTAGTCCTGAATGGGGTCACTGTGCCCCTGAAGGACCAGGTGCGCAGCCTGGGAGTCATTTTGGACTCACAGCTGTCCATGGAGGCACAGGTTAATTCTGTGTCCAGGGCGGCTGTCTATCAGCTCCATCTGGTACGCAGGCTGAGACCCTACCTGCCTGCAGACTGTCTCACCAGAGTGGTGCACACTTTAGTTATCTCCCACTTGCACTACTGCAATGCACTCTACGTGGGGCTACCTTTGAAGGTGACCCAGAAACTGCAATTAATCCAGAATGCGGCAGCTAGACTGGTGACTGGGAGTGGCCCCCGAGACCACATAACACTGGTCCTAAGAGACCTACATTGGCTCCCAGTATGTTTCCGAGCACAATTCAAAGTGTTGGTGCTGACCTTTAAAGCCCTAAACGGCCTTGGTCCTGTATACCTGAAGGAGCGTCTCCACCCCCATCGTTTAGCCCGGACACTGAGATCCAGCGCCAAGGGCCTTCTGGCGGTTCCCTCACTGCGAGAAGCAAAGCTACAGGGAACCAGGCAGAGGGCCTTTTCGGTAGTGGCGCCCGCCCTGTGGAACGCCCTCCCATCGGAGGTCAAGGAGATAAACAACTACCTGACATTTAGAAAACACCTAAAGGCAGCCCTGTATAGGGAAGTTTTTAATCTGTGATATTTTAATGTATTTCGGTATTTGTTGGAAGCCGCCCAGAGTGGCTGGGGGAACCCGGCCAGATGGGCGGGGTATAAATAATAAATTACTATTATTATTATTGTTGTTGTTGTTGTTGTTGTTGTTGTTTTCATGGAGGAGCCGAATGATGTTTACAAATTCATCTGGGCAGCCAATTTTCAGAAGGACAGTCCACAGGGCATTATGATTTACAGAGCATACTGGAGTAGATGGAACAACTAGGCTTATCTTGTAGAAGGAAGCTTTCAATAGTCCTATAAGGTCCAGTCACCCTGTTTACATGTAAAATGCACAGAAATCTATGTAGCTAGACAGCTATTTGCAATTTATGTGCAGCCTGTGTATTTTGCCATTGAAACACGGGTATATATATATTTTTAATCCAGGGTAATGTTGGCTCTGAGGATACAGCTTGTCTTTAATTCCTGAAACATAGCATTCTTGGCAATGCTAATAAGAAGCTATTGTGCAACCCTGTAAAACACAGGATCCTGAAATTACACAAGCACAAAAGGAAAAGGTAAGAGAGCTTGTGATGGTATGTGCACTGAATTAATTACCCTTCCTCAGTTAATTGAAAGGTGTGTTGTTCAAGATAGAGGCTTTGAATAAGGTGCTCTGCAATCAAATCAAGTTTATTTAACAGGTGCATTCCAAAAAAACACCTGCTGCCTTGAATAGTGCACTACATGGGGAATCTGTGGACAGAAACTTTTTTTAAAAAAATAATGCTTAGGTTTCATCAGTATGGAATGTGGGGGCAAGGCCAAGAGTGAGATGTTCCAGCAGCATCAGACCCAAGATATAAGGCAATTCCGTAGTGGCTAGATTAATATTTGTAAACTTCTTTACCTACTATTTTGTGTTTTAACTAACATTATTTGACACTAAACCACACATACTAAACACTTTTTTCTTAACTGGCTTGATCTTCTCTACAAAAATTATCACAAAATATGTTACCAGGAGTTTAAATGATTTTTTGAAATTATGTTTTAACATTTTTGCAACCTTAAGAATTTATTTCTAACTTGGATAGTTGTTTTCTCCAAATGTATGAATTTAAAAATCTCCACCTGTGGCAATATACATAAAGAGCTAATGTTTCATAGACATGCCTCAAACTTTGTGGTAATGTTATCGGAAACAGTTGAAAAAAAGCTTTTCTGTCATGTGAGCTGTGACCAACGTAACATGACTAATGAAACACATGATAATCCATACACAAAAATTCATCCAAAGACCCTGTGCATATGAGACTTTAGCATCGGAGGTGGATTTAGGGGAGCGTGACCACTTCAATCTCACCGGGCGTAGAGCTGTTGCAGCACGCTAATGATTTATTCCTTTTCAACTCAACATTCATCATCGTTTGCTGGGAAGACAAACGTTACAGATGTCCCTATTTTTAAGAAGAGGATTTCATACCAATGTCTATTATATTGCATTACCTGGTCAACGAATGTTCAATTTCCCAGTCTCAAACTCAGCAATAACAAAGTTGCCAACTTACACCAATACGTAAGTGGTTCTGCACTTTCTTTCAGGACAAGCATATTTCCCATAGGGACATTATTCCCTGTCTTTGTGGTGATTGTGTTTAACTTTTATTTACATTTTGAGTTGAAGACGGTCTTCAACATTTTACAGGGTTGTACCTTTCCCTGCGGTACCTTTCCCTCGAGGCCTTCAGCTCCTGAGGCGAATTTTTGTGTCTCTAGATTAGGGGTGGGGAACCTCCAGCGCAATCTTGGCCCATCAAGCTTGCCTATTGGCCCATGAGGCTGTTTTAGGCAGGCCACACTATACCTGCTGCCATACAGGTGAGGGCTAGGGCTTGAACAAAGCCTCTTTGTGTAGATCCCAAAGCATCTAACAGCCAGCCTTTGAAGCATTTGGCAGTGGTGAGCAGGCCCAGACAGAGAGGAAAGCTCATGATTTATTGAGAAACAGAGCACAGACAACTGCCCCCCCCCCCAATAGATCAAGTAAAACAATAGAAATACTTAACTGGCCAATCACATCAGATCTGCCCCCCAACAAAAGTCCCGCACCCCCTAACAAAATCCTGCCCCCCCCCCCAGGGCTATGCCCCTGGCCGCAGACACGCTTGGTGGGCCGCATTGTTTTTCATTGCCTCAGCCTAGCTCCATTTTACTGTTCTTTAGCAAATGCAACCTTTTTTGTTCTACACAAAGAAGTTGTTCCGCAATGCCAGTGACTTTCCAGATTAACAAGTAGGCTTTAAAAATACGTAATTAAGGGTTAAGGTGTGAGCTGATGTTTGATCCTGCAGTTTGCATAGCATCTATCCACCTGGTGGGCATAATCATAATTAATACTAATCCTGATATACCTAACAGGCTTGCCATTACTGAGCTCTCCTGGTGAGAATGCTACATTCACAGAATTGTGGTTCAGCTAAATGAGAAACAGGACTGAAAAGAACCTCCCACAGGAAAAGGTGAAATTCTTATTAATGCTGCTATTTAGTGTTCAGTTACTTAACACGATGTGTGTGCATTTACTAAAGTGTTTATTGAAAAGCAAGTCACAGTGCAATCGAAAACATACTGCCTAAGCACTTGTTTTGCATAGTATTGTAGTCTTTTGCCAGCCTTTGCCAACCTGATGCCCTCCAGATGTTTTGTACTAAAATTCCATTCAGCCCCTGTACCAGATGAGTAAAGGCTGAATTTGCACTCCCCATTTCATGGAGTAATTGGGAGTTTTGTGGGCTGCCTTTGATGGGTTCTGTTTCCTTGCAAGGAGACAGTTCTGGCGCCTTACGGTGTTTTCATAACATCTGTTTATTTCCAAATCCATAAAGTGAACAGAAGGGATTAAGCAGGCACCGTCACAGGCAGTGCTAGTCTTTAAAGCAGTATCAAGCCTCATAAAGCAACAACACACTCTTGGTGCCCCTCCACCAACCCCAAGTCACCTCGACGCCAGCTGGCTCCAAAAACCTAGACAGCTGACTGCTTTGCCCGGCTACATGCAAAGACACTTTCCGTGGTTTATAGTAACCCATTAAAAATCTGGCTTAGGGCTTATCCACACTTACCTTTTGCTCTGCGCTTTCCAGGCAGAGTTCCGCACTTTAATGCTCCATGTCCGAGCCTTTTACTTTATTTTGTCCCAAGCTTTGCCCATGAAAACCCCTCTTTAAAGCTGAATTGGAGCAAACATCAATTGGAGTTTTCCACGGATTGAAGTTTGTTCTGACTGAGCTTTAAAGAGCAGGTTTTCATGGGGACAGCTCCAAAGCAAAACGAGGAAAAGAAAGGCACTTGGACACAGAGCTTTAAATTGCAGACTGTGCTTGGAAAGAGCGGAGGAAATGTTAAGTGTGTGGATAAGCCCTTAGTCGATCTATATCGAAGTATAATGGGGTGAGCATTGTTGATGGAGTTCGGAAAAGGTAACTGTACCACGGATCTACTGAGATTTGAGCTCTGATCTGTTTCGTTCAAAGGATGCGGCTTGGACAGTTGCTTCAAATCCTGCTTTTGGTGGCAATTGCTAAGTTGGTCTCAGTTTAGTCATTTCCAGGTATGAATGACATAAATGGTAGGCAGCATTAGTTGGAAGTATACACCTGCAGGTCAGGACTGAAGTACATCATCAAGGATGAGTCAAGGTGAGGGTCATGGATGAGATTACTTGGTGTGGGAGTTTGATATTCATATAGCCATAACCACTTCATCCTGACCCACTTTCCCAGATACTAAATAGACTCATAGGTCTGTGAATTCACTCATGCTGAAGGCTGAACACCATGATCTGACTCAATGTTTGAACCATGATGGCCCACAGTTACAGCCAAAATCCCCATCTCCCAATGCCTCCCTCCCATTTTAGCCAAATCACCCCCACCCCGCAAAGCCTTCTGAGGACAGTAGCAGAGCACCATAGATAAGATATGGGGGGCGCTTTCCCATGCCCCTCTATAATTTGAGCACTGCTTAGCTGTACCCTCAAAAGAGAGTTAGAATTTCAGCTGTAAAATATATTGTATTGGCCTGAATATAAGCCTCGCTCCCCCCCCCCCCAAATTCCAACTGAGAAAAGTTCAAGTGAGGCTGAAATTCGTGACCTTACACAAATGGGCTTTTACGATATCGCTGCTGAAACAGACATACGGTAAAACGGACCGGGTGTGAGTGCCTGCGGAATTTTAAGGGAGCGGCTTATATTCAGGCCAATTTGGTATATATGAATTTGCAAAATTACAGAATATCCAAGCCCTGAATGTCTGGTCCTGAATTCCAGATGACAGGAGAAAAACAATGTTGGACCTACTGTCAATCTGGAAAATCAATGGAGGAAAAGTGGGAAAGTGCATATTCCAGTGACAAACCAAGCACCAATATCTCAGGTAAGTTTGGATAAGTTTCAGGAATACCCATTCAAAACAGCATTATAACATTTTTTGTATTCTGATTAAACAACATTCAGTTGAGGTTTCTCCCAAGTTTTCACAGTCAGTGATCTGCTAATGAAAGTATTCCATATATTTTACTATGCAGAAAAGTGCATCTTTATTTTCTGCAGAGTTGTTTTTGAGCTGATAGCTTACTCAGCTGGGGGAGCAGTGGTGGAAATAAGAGGAAAACCACATTCCACACGAAGCATTCAGTTTTCTCCCCATTACATTTATTTATTTATTTATTGTCCATCACTGAACATTATCCAGCCGTAACCCAGCATTAAGCTCTCAAGTGAGCACCACTGAAAGCTGTAACTTTCCCTGATGATGGTTCCAGTGGCCTGCTTTCCCCTCCACTCTGTGCATTGCCTGATTTATAGTTTAGAAACAAAATAATCCTTGCTTTCACAATCCCAGAAGACTCACATTTTCCATTTGGCTGCTACACTTTTTACTTGATGCACTCAAGAGCAGGATGCTGGATTTGTTGGGTTCAAGTATTTCACATTTGAAAGCAGACATTGCTATTTCATCCCTCCTGCCCTGGTGGAAAAGATTAGAAATAAGCTCTCTAAGGTGGGCACTGGAGCTCTTGGGTACCATTACTGAATTCAGCAGATGGTTGTGCTAAATGTTGTAACCACAGGAACCAGTCTGCCTATTTTTTTTATTTTTTTACTACGCCAGACCAACTCGGCTACCTACCTGTAACTAAATCAAAAATAATCTGGGAAACACACTTTAAGCTCCCTATCTGGATCCCCCACTCTGCCCAATTTCCATTGTAATGCTTCTGGGTCCAACAGCAGGCAACAAGAACGAGGAGTAGTATTATAAAAGGAGCTTTCTTAAAAGGTGCTTCTAAGACCCTTTGCTAGAACTGAAACTCAAGGCCTTAGGAACTGACCTGGGCATGTGACTCCAGGGCAAGTCCTCAAATTGCAAAGTCAACAAATTACAAGCTATATCATTACATTCACTATATTCCATAACAGCAGGTGTGGGAAACCTTTGGCCATCCGGACATTGCTACACTACAGTTCCCATCAGCCTCAGCAAACATAGCTAATGCCCAGGGATTATAGGAGTTGTGGTTCAGTAACTTCTGAAGCCAAAGTTTCCCCCCTGCTGGCATAGGCCATTTTCACCTAGTAAAGGTAAAGGTAAAGGTAAAGGGACCTCTGACTATTAGGTCCAGTCGCGGACGACTCTGGGGTTGCGGCGCTCATCTTACTTTACTGGCCGAGGGAGCCTGCGTACAGCTTCTGGGTCATGTGGCCAGCATGACTAAGCCGCTTCTGGCGAACCAGAGCAGCACGCGGAAAACCATTTACTTTCCCACCAGAGCAGTACCTATTTATCTACTTGCACTTTGACATGCTTTTGAACTGTTAGGTGGGACTGAGCAACGGGAGCTCACCCCGTCGCGGGGATTTGAACCGCCAACCTTCTGATCGGCAAGCCCTGGGCTCTGTAGTTTAGACCACAGCGCCACCCGCTTCCTAGTACATTTCACCTAGTACATTCCATAAATTAAGAACCTTGAACTGAGAGAAAAGGGGAAGTTGCTTGCTTCCATTTCTGGGGTGTATAATAAGCCCTAGAACTAATTTCGGAAAGTGTATTATAGGGGGTGGTGGTGGTGAGAATCAATTCCCTTTTCTTAATGATTACATATCTGTAAGTAAATATTCTCAACGTCCAACCTAAAACATGGTCCTATATTATAATGGATTCACTCCCCTGCATTTCCCCAACAATCCATACAGCCATTATATAGCCAGTGTGAGCCAAAGAATAGAAAGAAGTGTCAATAAGTGGGTTCAGGTCACTCTATTGCCACGGTCTACTCTATATCTTGCCCTAAGTTTCAAGTATGTCAAAATAAATAAATAGTGAGCATGACCTGGCTTGCAAGATTGTTATAAGAGTAAAAATTTTAAAGCACTTCACCAATGTTTAAAAGTTCTATATATGTCTTCTTAGAAGTGATCCATAGATAAATGAAAATGCTAAGAAATACACCAAAATGCAATACCAGCCCCCACCATAAGGTGGTGGATAATTCTTAAAATTACTTAATTATATATCATCCACTGGATGGAGTCCAAGGAAGTAAATCAAATTGTAAGCTCCTGTTTTATAAAAGGGGCAAACATTAAAAAAGATGCAAGAAAAGGAACAAAGGGACATTGGTTACAGGCAATTACATAGCGCTATAGGAGACATACGATTCCTTTTGCTGAAATAAAAAGATTGGGGCAGTAGTAGCCTGGATTTGCAGAAGAAGCCTGTTTTGAAGAAGGATGAAAAATGATAGGGGAGTGAGATGGTGGCATTGCAATATGAGCTACAAGAGCAGGAGCTCCTTGGTAGGGTTATAACCTGTTGGGGCAAAGGATACAGGATGGACACGCAGCATGAAATACTTTCTGAAAGAGTGGTTGAGGAAGGCCATGAAGAATCTGGTGCACAAGAAGTTTACAAAAGAGATATTTGCTTTTGATACAAAGCAGGAGGACGCAAACTAAGCTAGTCCTTAGCCACCCCCGGCAAAAAAACCAAACAAAACACCTGTATTTGACATTAGAAGCAGCATGTTAAGATACTATATCTCTAAGATTCCAAGAAGAAGAAAAAGAATTCACTTGCAGTGGGTAGCACATATTGATTTTTTAAAATAAAAAAACCCACTTAAACATAATGACAAACAACATTCAGATAATTGTAGAAGTTATATTATTGTGAAAGCTATATCTTTTTTATTTTTATTGGCAATGAATTCACTTGTGAGATTATCCAATGGCATTTCTGTCACAAGATTTCATTTTAGAAAGAGAACAGATAAAGATGACAGTCTTGACGGCGGCATCATTGACATTCTATCTAGTTCCATTTGAAGTTTATCCAAAATACTGTCTGTAGTATTTTTCCAGTCTGAATTTGTCTTTCCCTGTTGGCTTGCTGTCACTTTTTCCACTTGGGAAAACAGATTTGTGTCCCTATGCTCTTTATCTTTCATCGGAATATGTGGCTTCCACTTGATGACTCATTCTTATTTATTGGTTTTTTTTTTCTGTTCTTCCATTTCTTCGGAGTTGTTCCACATGTCAAGGACAAAGGCAATGAGGTAAGAAAGTGACTTTTTCCTTGACATAACACCAAGGTCTGTTTTTTGTAGGACTTTCTTGACAAAGTAAAATTTGTGAAGGGCTGTATGCCAGAATATTGCCATAAAATATACTTCAAATGTTTTCAGGGCTTCTAAAGTTTGCTTCTAAAGGCCACTTACCCTGCTCTGGGTGCAGTTTCGGCACCTCACGAGCTGCTCTCAATTCGAGGGCCACGAGGAGTTGGTAGATTTCCCAGCTGGCCACTTCATAGGCAGTTTAGCTTGCCAATAATCTAAATTTGAATGGCCCAATTATGGGTCAGTGGGGGTGGAACCTGGCCAGCAGTCACTCCAGTCTATTGGGCAAGTTTAAATGCCGGCTGCGCCTAACACTCACATTGCAGTCGGTCGAAGGACAAAGAAAGTTTGCTTCTAACTTCCTTTGTATTCATTGGCGATATTTATTAAGGTTTCCAAAAGACAGTCATAGTAGACAACGGTTTGTGTAGCAACTTCTCTGCAGGACCATCTTGTTTGTGACAAGTTTTTCAAGGTTATCTTTGGCATATTATTATTATTATTATTATTATTATTATTATTATTATTATTTATACCAGTGATCAACAGCTGGGGTTGTTTTCTGCTGCAGCTACTAGCTGGGGTGTGAAATTCAGGAGGCAAGTGGTATGTGCAAGCCAACTCCTTGTGTCTTAGAATGAGAGCTTATTGCCAGCTCACTGTACAGTTTCTCTTAAGAGACCTGCTCATAAACCATCAGTTCAGCATCAGTTTCCTGCTAAAAGACAACCGAACAAGGATAATAGGCACGAACCTTCTGCTGTATGTATGGTTATAAATATGGTGGAGAACAAAAAGAAAGGAAGGAAAAGAAGTGGCATTCTTCATGTATGCAGAAGGTAGGTTCAGTCCCTGGCAACTTCAGGTAAAGCTGGAAATGTTCCTTGAAGAGCCCCTACAAGTCAGTGTGGACAGCAGAAAGCTCAATGGACCAATGGTCTCAGTATAAGACTGCTTCCTATATCTAACCTTTCCTCCTAGGAACTCAAGGTGGTGTATATACTTCCTCCTCCTCCATTTTAGTCTTGCAACAACCCTATGAGGTAGGTTAGGCTAGAAAAGACTGTGCCTGATCAACTGCAGGCAGATAGTGCAGGCCATTTTGAGTTACATCACATAAATAAATTGTCAGACTTGGTTGAAGACAGCTTCCCACGTTGCTATGAACAATTTTTACAGGTAAATGTTGAAGTGTAGGTGGGTTCCCACGAGGCAAGACGCAGTGATAACAGCAAGAACCTTTATTTAACTGACATAACTGGACAACAGGGGCAAAGCAACTGCTTATATACATTTCTGAGCCACCCCCACCATACCTTCCAACTCCTGGTTAGAAAAATCCAGGATCAGCAGCGCCAGCACCGGAAGTCGCTTCCAGACAT
This sequence comes from Zootoca vivipara, assembly GCF_963506605.1. Taxonomy (NCBI): domain Eukaryota; kingdom Metazoa; phylum Chordata; class Lepidosauria; order Squamata; family Lacertidae; genus Zootoca; species Zootoca vivipara. The sequence goes on along the minus strand of NC_083276.1, from coordinate 52,189,036 downwards.
GCGTAGAAGCAACTTCCGGTACCGGCGCTGCCTGATTTCTGGTGCCCAGACATGGGCAGAGCGGCACCGGAAGTCGCTTCTACGCATGTCCAGACATGCTCAGAAGCAACTTCCGGTGCTGCCCTGCCCGATTTCCGGTGCCCAGACATGGGCAGAGCACCCGAAATTGGTTCTGCGTATGTCCAGACATGCACAGAAGGAGCCTCCCTGGCAGGTACTGAAATCCGGGGGATTTACGGGATTTTTTCCAATCCGGGCTGCCAGTGGAAAACGGTTTAAAATACGGGGGTTTCCCGTGAAAAACGGGAGACTTGGCAGCTATGACTCCCACTCCCAACTTGATTGGATGTCCAAGCTTCCAAGCTGTGAATAATGACTCAGAGTTTAAGGGGCAATGGAGTTTAAATGCTAAATCCTGAAATGTTCTGTGATTGGATATCATGTATCGAATCAGAACACAGGGGCTCAGAATCCTTAGTCCAGACTCAAGCTCAGGCAAGCACAGACCACTGAATGCATAACAAGTGTCACAATCAATTCTCATCTCCCTCTAAGTTTAAAGAAAATGATAAGCAACGTTAAATTGACATACAACAGATTGAAAGCTCACCTTTCCAATGGTTGTAGGCTATTTTCACCGCTTGGGTGCACATTTATAATGCATTATTATGGAAGAGCTGCATGGTAATATGGTGGTTTCCCTGTAAAAAAATATTGTACCATCACTCAATTTTGTGATGAGTCACTTACTATTGACCATCTGAAGCGAGTAACCCAAAATGGGAGCCAAGGCAACATTAGCAGAAGGAACGCATATACAATCACTGGTGACTCACCACACAGTGACTGATGTGAGCAGTGTGTGTGTGTGAACTCACCATTAGGTTATTCACTTGTGTTTATATTCATGAGTCATGTTGTGGCTGAGGCCTGATTCACACAGTCAAGTTTTGTGACATTAAGTCAGTACAAAGTGCTTATCTTTTCAAGTTATTTCATTTATGTTGACATCTTATGTGTGTGTGTGTGAGGCACATACATCAATGCAATTCTAGACCACAATGCACTTTGCCATATGCTGAAAAATCTTCAAAAAGTTGGATGAACCAACATGTGCATCTGGAGGGCCAGTTCAACAGGTTAAAAACGCCTCTGGGGAAAAAGGGGGGCATTTAATAAATGCCATATGCATTTCCTGGCAGATATCTATCTACCTTTGGCAACAATCTTGAGGAGCCAGTTGGTGGAGCAAAGGTATTTCCAACACAGAGGCAGAGAAGAGTGGCAGCATATGGGTCAGGGAGGTGTGGGGGCTATCATGGATCAGCATGTGGCCACGGATGGTATCCAGATCTGTGGTGTGTATTCTTCATAATCTCAGCGACTGAGGTCAACTGATCTGTTGACTGAGGCAAGGGCTGGAGATAGAAGTGCAATAGGCAGCCCCCACATATACAGTGGAGGAGGCACTGCTGGCCATTGAAGCTGGGGGAGGGGGCTGCATTTGGCTCTCCCCCGACTCCTCACAGCATCCCGACATCACATGTGCAATGTCGGTATGTCAACGTCACATTGCCCTCACAAGCTGGCACTTCTGACCAGATGCAAATGAGGACTGGCCTCTAGAACCTTTAAAAGCTATACAGAATAAATTTGTGGTTGGGACAGGTTTTCATGCATGGATGAGAAAAGCTGCATCACCTGAAATTCTCTCTTGCTCTTTATGATGTCTAGCATCTCAGCTACCGGTAGTGATAATGGCCTCACAAACCTTTGGCCATGCCTGTGCATGTTAGTGGGCCAGGACTTCTTCCGCCACCATAAAAAACGGGACCCAACTTTATTTTTTCCTGTTGATTCCTGCTAGTTTACCATTGCTAAAGATACAGCAGCTGGAGCAGGAGAAACATCCCTTTGCCAGAGTCTTGCTTGCTGAGTGCATAATAAGTTTTTCCTCCTCTGCTCCAAGCAATTTGTTTCTCAGTCACGACTGTAATAAAGCCTCGTGCTCTAGTTCTGGACAAACAGGAACACGAGAACATCGGGGAGGGCTGTGGAGTTGATTTCCCTGTTTACTGTGTATATTCCAAAAGTCAAGGCATGTTTGAACCATTTTGCAGCAGAGTCTGTGCGTCACCAGCTGTTACTTAAGCCCCGTAATAAAGGGGACAGGCAGGTGGCTTCCCCAAAGAAAAGGAGACAAGCGAGAGAATATTTATAGGGACAAAGGAATAGGGACAAGAAGCAGAGCTGGGGAAAAAGGAAGCTACAAAGGGAAACCAAAGTAAATGAGTCTGACAGGAAGAAGTACACTATTGGGGAACAAAATGATTTCATCTTTGTCATCAACAGAGGCCTATTTGGGGTGAAGGGGACAGGCTGCAAGGCCTTTAAAAAGTCTAAAGCAGGGCTGGCAGTCCTTTGACAGCTGTTTTTCTTTTGGGGTAACACCTTTCTTCTGAAAAAATTTACTATGAGAAACATCTTTCTCTGGGGTGACTAGGTAATGATGCCACAGTTGCCATTCCAACAGCTCTGGATGCAACCTAAGCACCCTTATCAAACAGAGAGATACCCCAATGAACTCAGAAAACCATTGCTGAGGAACTATGGTGTTGCACTGCACTTGCCTCAGTGCAAAGACACAAAGAGCTGGTTTAGTCACCCCAAGAACTGGTCACAGGAAAGCCCTTAGTCAAGGCAAGGGTACCCACAGGGAGAGTAATACTTAAGGCATGCCAGCCTTATTGCATGCTCAATTCCAGCATGCCAGGCTGACAACAGAAGGGTTCAAGGGGTACACATGTGCCAGGCCCCATGACAGCAGCCCCCACCCAAGACTCTTAGCTTTCATTACATCCTGGAGCAGGCATCCCCAAACTTCGGTCCTCCAGATGTTTTGGACTACAATTCCCATCTTCCCTGACCACTGGTCCTGTTAGCTAGGGATCATGGGAGTTGTAGGCCAAAACATCTGGAGGGCCGCAGTTTGGGGATGCCTGTCCTGGAGGCTGTGACTATATTTCTCTATATGTGTGCAGCATTGCTATCAGGAAGGACTCCCCTATTGCCTACATGTGGAAGAAGTAATATGTAAACCGAGCCTAATTGATAGGCACACCTGGGGACTATGTGGTTTAATGGCCACTCCAGGAAAGCACTCAATAAGACTTAAATTAAAAAGTTCTTAATTGAAAAGGCAAAGCAGAAAAACAGTTCTATCTCTGAGGATGAGCCCCCACCCTCTCCTTGAACTTTTTCATCTGCCCTTCTGGTTCTCAGGCATAAAAGGAAGTGCCCATAAATCACATATCCAACTATTATGCTAACACAGAATACCCAAAACATGTTGGCTCCTATGGCTTCCTTAGTACCTGCAAAACAACAACTTCTTCTTCTTCTTCTTCTTCTCCTCCTCCTCCTCCTCCTCCTCCTCCTCCTCCCAGTTTTGATGGGCTATGATGCAAGAGTCCCCCTCCAGTTGGCAATAATGCAATAACATTGGGGAAGCATCCCAGATCAACTGTTAAAGCAGAATGATGTGTGGGTGGTCCAGGATAAATCTACCACTAATGCAATACTATTGTGTCAAAGGAAAGTATTTGGCACATGCTGTCAGCCTGCAAGCAAACCTAATCACATGTTCCTTTCCCCTGTTGTTTCTCTTAGGTCAAATTATATGTTCCTAGCTCTTCAGAGCAGGGACCCCAACCTGCATGGTGACGGCTGGTGGTGGTGGTGGTGATTCTGCAATTAGATTGTTCGGCTTCAACTAACTTGGTTTTTACCAAGCTGGAACATCTTGATGATATGATAATACTATAAGTAGCGCGGTGTATATAAGTGCAGCAAATTACCTTTCAATTTGTCTCTGCTTACTTCCAGGGCTCCAATAGGCTTTCCTTCTCCACAGGTGCTAAGGTTTCTGGGGGAGGAAGGATAGTTAGAGATTATGTAATATGCCAATGTGATGGGAAATAATCTCACTTCATGGCTAAAAGATGAAAATAACTCCAAATAAGGCAAAGGATGGGGCATTTTGATGTTTTCAGTTAGTAGAAAGCACAAGACAGCAGACATAACTTGTGCATTCTTGCTCAAGGAATTGATTTTTCGGTTGTCCTAACGGTATACTTTGAATTCTGCAGAAAAAGAAATGTGGCCAATGCTTTTTGTGTGCGTGTGCATGTTTGGTTTGTCTGCTGCTACATAAGTGCTCACTGAAGTCAACTATTTCATCTCACCTTGAAAGCTGCTGAAGCATAGCAGATAAGAATGGAAAGTTCCTGATTCAAATGTTACTGCAGCCTTGAACTTCCCTTGGTCTGAAAACATGACATAGCTGTCATCCCAGAAGTGTGCCCCCTACCCCGGCGCTAAACACAAACACACTTTCGTCTCACTTATTCAGCTGGTTCAGTTTCCGCTAAATAAAACAATGCATTTCACTATTTTATTCTCTCCTCCTGAAGTCCTTTTAAAATGTTCCACATGGTTTTCTTTGCTGCCCACCCTTATCCCATTAATGGAACTTCTGAAGAAAAGAAAAAAAACTATTTATTCCATTTCAGGCAAACTTCTAGGAGCTATTTTAATCAAGTTTAGTGTCCAAGGTCATTTTCCAGAACAGGCCTGGATTGCTTTCCAGTTCTTTTTAGAATCGAGAGCCCAGAGAGTAGATGCCTCTCAGAAACAACAGGCTTCAGCTGTGTTGTGCTCCATGTTCCCTCAGGGACACGGGAGGCAGATGAAGGAGACGCAATAGTGGGAAACCCTGAGCCCAGGGATCAAAATCCAGGAACAGGGGTTTGCTTGGAGCCACGTGTTTTTCTTGTCATGTATTTGTTTCCAGTCATTCCTGTCATCATTAGCTTGACAAAGAATCAAAGTGCATGTTTTGCTGTTGTGTTTTTTTTTGTGTGTGTGTGTGAATAGAACTATGATTGTGACTTTCCTTGAGGCAATAACTGGACAGAGCTTGTAACCTGACAAGTTCCAATCCAGCCATCCTTTATTATTATTATTATTCATTTATTTTTTGCATTTATATCCCACCTTTCCTCCAAGGTGGTGTGTGTAGTTCTCCTCCTCTCCATTTTCTCCTCACAACAACCCTGTGAGGTAGGTTATCCTGAGAATGAGGGACTGCCCCAAGGTCATCCATTGAGTTTCCTGGCTGAGAAGGGTTTTGAACCCTGGTTTGCCAGCTGCTAGTCCAAAATTGCAGCTACTGCACCATATTGGCTCTCTAAACAAATATATATATTTGTTTGTACATATATAGGAACCTCCGAACATAGGAAACTGCCTTATACTGAATTAGATCAGTTGGCCTATCCAGCTCCATACTGTCCCACACGGACTGACAGAAGTATTTCCCAGCCCTTCCTGGAGAATGAACCTGGGATCTTCTGCATGAAAAGCAGGTGCTCTACCCCTGAGCTACTACCCCTATGTGCATTCATGGTTACTGTGGAAGCATCATAGAACAAGGGGAATGATGTGTGGGTGGTCCAACATAAATCTACCACTAATGCACTGTCACTGTGTCAGTTGCATGTTGCAAAATAAACCAGGTTGAACAGTCACCAGGATTGCTATATTTTAAAAATGAAAAAATCCAGACCTGGGGTGGTGGTGGAGGAGGAGGTGTCATTGTCTGGTGGGGCGATCGGCAGGGGGGCTGGTGATCCAGCAATCGGCAATGGGTGAGCGGTGGCGGGTGAGTGGGGGATTGGCAGCTGTGGGCTGCAGTTTCGGTGGGTGGTGGGTGGGAGGCGGTGAAGGGGGCGAGCGGGCGATTGGTGGGGTGGCGACTTCAGCAAAATCTACAAAAAAAGACGTTTTTCTTCAATTCTGAAGGGAAAACTTACTTCCCGAAGGGGTTTGCCATATGTCCGTATTTTCCCCGGACATTTGCCTAGGTTGTGAAATGCCATTTTAGGTTTCCGATTCCCGGATGTGTCCGGGCAAACCCGGATGACAGATTGGGCTGGCTTGAGTAGAACTCCAGGGTGTTAAGTGTTAAACCCAGCCTCTTAGTTGATTGATGGCATTCCATTCCATGAGGGGCGGGACAGCCACGGGTTTAAAGAGGATGGGTAGCCGTTAAATCAGGAGAGAGGGTTTTGGGAGCGTGAGCGTGTGGGAGGTCGTGGAGTAGGTTACTAGAGTAGGTGTAGATGAAGAATTGGTTAGGTTTGTAATAATATGCTTAACAAGAACAGTTCTATTGAAACCACATGCTTGTACACATGAAACTTGAATGCAACCGTTAAGATTTTAAGACATTAAATGTTAAGTTTAAAGTGCCATTTAAACTACCGTCGGTGTGATCTTTCCAGCAGAGGTATCTATTGCTCATCTGGTGGGGATACTCATTAAAAGGGACAAAACCCCTATCCCAGGCAGAAAGGATAGTTTGTTGTCCCTTGAGTGCACTGAGAGGGGGAGGAAGAGGGAGACTGGTTCAAGGGTGACACAAAGTTTCCTCGGGAGGGAGGAAAGCTACACAGTGGGGAAAGCTCAAGTGAGGAGAACCCCTTACTGGTGTGTACACTAAGAATAGTCTCATATTCACCCCAGAGCGTAAGAAGATACCGGGCCATGTTCGGGCTGGAAAAGTACTCTCATTTTATTTGTAAAACCCACAAGGGATAGGGGGATTACAATAAGGCTATAGGGGAGAGTGGAGAGGTTTAGTGTTACCTCAGAAATTCCTATTAGTGCTTTTTATAATTTGAGAGGTTTGGAAACAAAAGGCGTAAGGTGAGGACATCGTACGTCGCAATTGGCATTCCTATTTGTCACTGACCAGCATGACTTTCCAGGATTTCAGACCAGGTTCTGTCCCAGCCCTGCCTGGAGATGCCAAGGGTAGAACCAGGGACCTTCTGCGTGCCCAGACATTAGAAGCTCTACCACTGAGCTACAGCCCTTCCCCAAGGGTCTTCAAAACACCCCCAAACACCTGTATGGAGGCATCCAAGGATGTGCTAATATCTTGGGATGTGTCTCCATTGGAGCTGTTAGAAGATTGCTCCTTGATACAGGACCTCTCAGTGAGGTTCTGAAGGGTCTCTGTGTATCTGTGAAATGGAACAAAGAAGACTGTGGAGTTTGGGCATGACTAAGTGTAAGTTCACATTACTGCTTCCTCCACAGCCATTGCGCTCCCACTACCTATTTTTAAAGCCATATTTGCATAGCTATTAGCCACAATCCATATGATCCTGTAGTTTCTTAACAAATACTGCTATTTGATGAGTCTTTTTCACAAACAAGCCACATTTGCTTCAGTCTTAAGAATGGCATGTGCATTCAGGGCAGTCATCAAACGTGCACAGATGGCAGCTTCATGAACAGGGGTTGTGGGGGGAATAAAAAAGCCATCCCTGCCCGCACTTTGGCTTTTTCTATCACACCCACCTTAGAGGTGCCGGAAATGAGTTCCAGCTGAAAAAAAGCCCTGGTTATTACTTATATATATATTTGAGTGAGAGTGACAGAAGTACATTAGCACATCCCTGCTAGTTCAGTGTGTTCTTAAGTCAGCCTATCAATGAGTGCAAACAAACGACTTTGGATAGATTGTTCACAACATCCTGCGGTTAGGAATTATAATTTATTATTCCATCCCCAATTAACGTATAAATGTTACAGGCTTCCATTTTCTGAACAACCAGTTCTTTCATTCATGCTAATCAGCTGGAAGTTAGTTCTTTATCAAGTCCACACTATGCTCCAAAAAGATAAAAAAGTCTCTTCCCATAATTCATCATTGGTCTTTTATCAGCATACATCATTGCCAAGGAATGAAAACAATCCAGCCATTTTGTGTTTTGTTTCTGTGCTGTAAAATGGTTGCTTTCTGAGGCTGTTCTTCCCAGGGCAGTCTCGAACAGGTCGGGCGCCCTGGTGCTGAGGGGCGGAGATCGCTCCGGCGCCCCCACCCTCGCAGGGCGCAGCATCGTTTCCACGCGGCTTTGCCGCACAGCGCCCGGCCTACCGGCCCGGCACCCTGGCGCACCGCACCACCGGGGCTCTACCTAGAGCCGGCCCTGGTTCTTCCCTAGAAGCTCCTAGGGTTACAGGAGGTTCAAAAGTTCAGCCCAGAAAAACAGAACCTTAAGGGTGGAAATGAAACCTAAGGTATTAAGGGAGAATAACCTAAGGAGTTAAATGAGTGTTTCTCAAACAGTGTGAGAGGTAAGTTATAATTCCCAGGATCCATGTTTTTGAAATGTATGGTGTTTAAGGGCATTCCCTTACAGAAGAAGCTATTCTCTTTGTGCCCAGTTCTCTCTCCTGTTAAAATATCCTGAAATATAAGCATTCGTGGCTAGAGATGCAAAACAGTGGAACCTTGGTTTTCGAGCGTCTTGGAAGCTGAATATTTTGTTTTTCGAAGGCCGAAAACCCAGAATTGCTTCCATTTTCGAACGCCCCTTGGAAGTCGGATGACTTTTGCTGTGTGTTTTTCAATTTTCTCCATTGAACTTGCTGGCAGCCCTCCAGGCCTCGGTTTTCGAACGTTTTGGAAGTTGAACGGTTTTCCAGAACAGATTACATTCGAAAACAGACGTTCATCTGTATCTGGCTAGAAGAACTATTGACTCACCCCACTAATGCCTTCCTTGTTTTATTGTAACACACTTTGAAAATTTGGGACGTTTGGGAACTGTTTTAGGTTTTCCCCTAATTGTTTGGCTCTACTGTAATGGGGTGAAAACCCAGGCTTCTTGTAAATTCATATCTGTTGCGAGTCTTGTGAGCAGATATGGGAAATTCCAAAGCAATTTCCCCAGAAAACTCTTGACTCTTTTTTTCCACTCCCAGTTGGAAGCTCTGGAATCATAGGGAATAACTGCAGCAGTAGCACTTATAATTCCCAGTGGTTTTGCATACTAGATTTACCTCAAGTGATGACCCGTCCATGACCACTGTATTCCCCCCTCCCATATTTTGGTATTTAGTACAGATGCTATTTTAGGCCTTGCACAAGCCATACAAATAAATATACCCTTGGGGAGTAGCCTGGGGGAAAGGAAGGCATAGACTTGCAACATGTTTGTACATGTGAGTGGGTCTAATCCAGAAGTTTTTAACCTTTTCAGACCTTCTGAGTCTTACTGTTATCCCCTGGGGACTTGTAGTGGGTGAGGGTTAATACATTTTGCCATATACTAAGGCTGGCAAACCTGACAGATAAAGGCAAGAAAGCTGGGACTCGGTGAATAGGAACATGAGAGCCCTCTTGGATCAGACCAAAGACCTATTTAGTCCAATATTCTGTTCCTACAAGAGGCAGACCAGATGCCTATAGGAAGCCCACAAGCATATCCCACTCTAACCTATGTAACAGGTATTCAGAGGCATACTGGCTCTGGTCCCAGAGGTAATATATGTCCATTGTGACTAATAGACATTGAGAGTCTTATTCTTCACCTATTTATTTATTTCATAAAGTGTATATGATGCTTGATTGTAGGGGGGAAACTTCAAGGTGGTTCAGTTTCTTTGATCCTCCTTGAAACCTGTCCTAATTTGTAGCCATCACCACATCTCGGGTGTATCAAATTCCGTAGCTTAACGTTGTGTGAATAAGTACTTCCTTTTGTCTGCCCTGAAGCTTCATTGGACAATCCCAGTTTTTTCCTATTACAGTGGTACCTCGAGTTACAGACGCTTCAGGTTACAGACTCCGCTAACCCAGAAATAGTACCTCGGGTTAAGAACTTTGCTTCAGGATGAGAACAGAAATCGTGCCCCGGCGGCGGTAGCAGGCGACCCCATTAGCTAAAGTGGTACCTCAGGTTAAGAACAGTTTCAGATTAAGAACGGACCTCCAGAACGAATCAAGTTCTTAACCCGAGGTACCACTGTATAAGAGGAACCTGCCTATCATCTTTCTGTGCATATTTTGATATACCTCTTTCATGTCCCGATGTGTGTACCGCCAGCACTCCATATACACTTCTGAGAGGTTTAGGATCTTTTGCTGGAGTTATGCTGTGTGCTTGTTATGGATGTGTGTTAACCCTTAATTTCATGCCCACAAGAAGCTCTCACACAAAGAAACAGAGAAAGCTTGGTTTATTATATTACAGTACATACAGATTCCCAAACTATTCGAAAAGGCCTACAGAAGCAGGGCATGACACTTTTGCCAGAAAGCTATGCTAGAAAGGGGGCGGGGGGGAAGTATACCTGTCCTTAAACTGCAGTGGTGTCCAAACTTTTTTCAAAGAAGGCCAGTTTTAATGAAGTGAAGGGCCGTGAGGGCTGTTGGGGATTTTAGCCCAAAGTTGTTGAGTTTTTTAAGGGTTTAAGACAGTGATGGGCAACCTTTTGAGCTTGGTGTGTCAAAATTTGCCAAAAAACCGAGCATAACTCGGGTGGTGTGTCACTTCGAGAAAAGAACCATAATTTCGTGATATTTATAGTTTAAATAACAAAAATGTATAATTGTAATATATAACTGTATTTAATAAACCAAAAACTAATTATTTAACCAAACCAAACCCAAAACCCCTTATTTATCACAAAGTGCTCAGAGTTGTTGAGCTTTTTGGGGGGAGCTGCTGACCAAAGTTTTGGAGGTTTTTTGGGGGGTGCAAAAGTTGCTTTGCTTTTGGAGGGGGATGCCCCAAAGCTGCTGCACTTTTGGGGGGGGGGAAGAGAACAGAAATAAATGAAGAATAATACCTTCGCTGGAACTAACATGCAGCACCAACATAGTCTGCCGAAGCGCCAAAAAACCCCAGCACAGAACGGGTTAAAAAACGAACGCTGTTACACCCAATCATCGTCTGCCAAAGCGCCAGAAAAACAGCACAGAAAGGGTTAAAGAACCAATCTCTGGCTACCAGCAACAACAACAAAAACGGATTCGGGTTTTAACAGCGGAGACAAGCTGTAGCGTGAGGAGGAGCGTGAGAACAAATGGGGGGGAGACAACAACAACAGTGTGAATGGGCCGATGGGGCGCATGCCAGCAGTGAGGGCTCTGCGTGTCATGTCTGACACGCGTGTCATAGGTTCGCCATCACTGGTTTAAGAGCTTTTTTTTAGGATTGAAGTGAAACAGACATGCAGGGACATGCAGGGAGACATCCTAGGGAGTGCTGGGTCAGTTCTGTCCTGTTGGAGCTGTGAGAGCTAACTACCGTAACTTTGGCATCTAATGGCTTTTTATACATTTTGCCAAGGCATATGGTATCAGTAGAGGGGAGGGGGCTGTGAAATGAGTGGTTCTTACAATTTCTATAGATACTTCTGGAATTTCCAGTTTAATTCTCACCTTGCCAATCTTTGGTCATCCTGTTCCTGTTTGTTTAACAAAAGGTGAAAGACTTGTGATATTGAGCAATTACTTGAACCTGCCATCTCCGTCTGTGTTTGTCTTTACATGACCTTACCATTGTGTGGGTGGATCCCATTATCCCATTGAGAGTATCCTGTACTTGACAACTAAATTTGCATGTGTTAATCTTTTAGGTCAGATGTGGGTGAACTCAGGATATACCCCAACAGGGGGCTGGGATCTGCATGGTTCCATAGTCACCAAAGCTAATCATGGAGGGTCTCATGTTACAGTTATGTCAATCTTATACTCATGCCATGATCTACAGAGGTAAAATATATCATAAATTCAGATCCACACACCCCTCCTTACACATTGACCACCTTTAGCCTAAGTAAAAGGTGGAAATGGAAGTCCATCAACCTGTGTATCTGAAGAAGTGTGCATGCACACGAAAGCTCATACCAAAATATAAACTTAGTTGGTCTTTAAGGTGCTACTGAAGGAGTTTTTTTTAAAAAAAACATTGTTACCATTTTCATATGGAAATGGTGCCATCTGTGGATCACTTTGGTTGCCCTTTTCTGACCCCGTCAGAGCAGACGGGGTGTTTGGGGGTTTTTTTTTGGCTCCCGTGTGCACCCTTCACACTTGGCACAGTTCTGCAAAAGCAGCTTTCAGAGAGAAACAACTCTTGAGTGTTTGCTTCCAGCAACGAAATGTTCAGCTAAAAGTTTCATCAACAGTTAACATGTAAACACGTCAGTTAATCATTATTTGTACACACAAGTTTACATAATATGCGTCTCCCGGAAGGGCAATTAACTGTAAAAAACAAAACAAACCACCACATTCTGCTTCTAGCGGAAAGAAACACCTACAAGATAAGTACTTTGACTCATCTTGTAGAAACCAGTGGCTCTCTGCCAGGATATTAATATGGATCCTTTGCAGCTGTATCTTTACATCTTTTTACTTCTTTAGACCCCACCTTTCCTGCAAGGAGCTCAAGGTAGCATACAAGGTAGCATACTCCTTCTCCCCAATTTGTCCTCACAGCAACCCTGTGAGGTAGGTGAGGCTGAGAGACTGCGACCAGACTCAGGTCCCTCCAGGAACCAAGTGGAGATTTGGCCTCTGGTCTCCCAGGTCCTAGTCTGGCATCTGCAGCCTCCCGACTTCAGAAGTTCAACCCCCAACTCATAGAGAGGGATGAGCATCTAGTCCTGCATCTTGCCCTCACAGGGACCAGAGATGCCTATGGGAACCCAGAGGAGCACAGGAGCATTCTCCCACCCTGTGCCACACACCTATTGCAGACATAGGAACCCTCTTTCATCCACTTGTTTCCACCTTGCCTGTTCTTCTATCCAAACTCCATTCTTGAGCTGCTTACAGCTGACCAGCTTAATACCTCTGTCAGATTCTGGGGCAGATTGTGAAGAATGTGATACCTGTATGCGCTTAAGTGCATGCATGCAGCCCCATGTGCTCGCCGCCTCTCTCTCATCCCCTCCCTCTCTTTATATTTTCTTTAATGGCAAATGAAAACCACAGAGTCTCAGAGGAAATAAATTGGCCAATTGAGTTGGTTTGAGTTGGTTGACACACAGGGGGCCTTTGCTGAGTTGGTGAAAGGAACAAAAGCCGCTCCTGTGCCTCAAAGGATTCCTCTTTTGGGGCAGCAGGGAGTGTAGTACAGTCTTATTTTTTCTTAGGATTTAATCCACTTTCTATTAACACATCCCGCTGTTCATGTCACTTAGAGCTCACCTGGCAAGCCGGGTTTTGATGCATTTTTATGGAACAGTGATGCCTTGGCAGTCAGGTGCTCAGGAAGAGGAAAGTGGACATGCTCTCTTCGTGCCTGTAATACTTGAAATGCTTTGGGATACAGAGAAAGGCACAACAGGGCATTCTAATCATTACTCTCCCCGTAATGGTTATTTCCAAAGCATTTCCCAAACAAGATGTCCGGCAATCATTAAAATGCAATGCAGTTGTGTTGTCAGATTTACAATCCAGCAGACAAGGACAGGAAAGAAGAAACTATGTAACAGGAAAGGAATGAAGGAGAATTTACAAAAAAAAAAGTCAGGGGAAACAAGTGTACCTTCAAATGCTGCTTTATTAAAAATGTGCTTTGAAATGTGTCTTCACATTGACACTGTTCCCCCCACAGGGGAAGCATCAGCTCCTACTTTTTTCCAATATGAACATGAGCAAAATGTCAGTGCTTTGTGCATTAATAGTGTCATATAGGCAATTAATACTGAAAACTTGAATCACACTACAACTTTAACAGGCTCCTTCTGACTTATATGAATGATTAATATACATTGCACAACACTTGTTTATAAAGTCATGCTGATCTCAGCTTCTTGCCTCTGCTATAGACTCAGATATTTGAACTGGGGAGGTAAAGGCTGAAGCCATGTTTCTTCAACAAGTTTAATTCAGTCTATTTAGTTTGCTTCCCCCACCCCACCCCCTGTCCGGATAGTTTTCTTCTTCTTCAAGGCATCATAGCTCTAAATATTTGGTTTGGTTCTCTGAAAAAAGGAAAAGACAATACCTAAGCTCTACACACAGTTTATGCAGAAATGTACTTCAAGGCTTTACCAAAAGTCCTTTATTCCATGTTTCTGAAATATGTTGTTGTTGTTGTTGTTGTTGTTGTTGTTGTTGTTGTTGTTGTTGTTGTTGTTGTTAAAATGCTTTTAATGCTTAACTTTGAGCTACCAGCTGACTAAGGTTAAAAATCCCCAAACACCTGGGCCTGATTTGATCCCGGAATGTCCAACTTTTCCTTAGGATGTCCCTGTTTTCACTGGAGAAATGTTGGAGGGTATGTATGGAGTTATCCAACCCCTGAGAATCTGCATGTTTAGGGTGGTACCCAACTAATGTGCCCCATCAAGTGCAGGGATTTGCACTGTTGCAACAAGGGTTTTCCCCTCTCCTTCCCCTGCACACATTGCTGGAACAGTTTTAGGCAGCGGCGTAGCTAGCCACTCGGGTGCCTGGTGTGGTGTTTGTGCGTCCTGCAGCCGGGGGCGGGGTGAGCTGCCGCCTCCCCCTCAGCTGTAGAGCGGCTGAGGGAGAGGCAGTGGGCAGACGCAAGCCCCATGCTGCCGTTTCAGGCAGCGCGGAGCCTGCAGGCGCCCAAGCCACCACGTTGTTCCCAGGAGAGATGCGTGCCTCCGGCATGCTGCAGTCCTCGTGGTATGTGCCAGCCCCCACGGTGTGGCGCCCAGTGCCAGCCACATTTTGTCACATTTGTTGACTGAACTAAAAAGTTTTGTGAGCCCCAATTTTTTTAAAAAAACTCATATTTTTGTCATTTTGTCACCCCCCTCAGTGATGACACCCGGGGCAGCCCCGCATCCCCCTTCCTCTGCCACTGGTTTTAGGGGGCACAGGGAGGAAGAAGGGGAAAGTCCCATTGCACAAGTGGAAATACTTGTGGTGACAGGATGGTTACTCAGTGCTCCTTTGGATGCAACTCTTTGCCTCAAATCTCAGGCTCTGCGAGAGCTAGAGACTTTTTTAAAAAGAGAGAAAACTGGGAATCGCAGGCTGATGGCTCATCCAGGGGTGACAACTATCTCCTTGCGCTCAGAGACAACAATGGGAGATCCATTTACAGATCCCACATGTAGCATGTCATTTGGCCCTTACTACTCTTACCTCCCAGGTGCTTCCAGTTCCTGACTTCATTACTGAGGTTGCTAATTAAGCACTAAAATTTAAGACAACAATTCATTGTGGTCGAACACTTTCCCCCGCTGTCAATAACTGGTTTGCTGAAGTTACTTCTGATCAAGCTCATTAAAGTACGGGAACAATTTTCCATTGCTTCTTGGCCTAAGGTAGAACTGCAGCGAGGCATATAAAAACATACCCGTATGTTGCCATCCCCATTGCTGCTTCTGCTTGTCAATTAAGGATGGGTTTGAAAGACCAAAACTTAAAAGAGTTCAGGATCTGTTTTTCCAATGAAATCATTTGCTTGCATAAAGATCCGGTTGTAATA
Organism: Zootoca vivipara; assembly: GCF_963506605.1. Classification (NCBI taxonomy): domain Eukaryota; kingdom Metazoa; phylum Chordata; class Lepidosauria; order Squamata; family Lacertidae; genus Zootoca; species Zootoca vivipara. The sequence continues at coordinate 52,173,695 of NC_083276.1, read as the reverse complement.
AGGCTGCCCCACAATATGTGGATTTGTTTGCTTGTTCCTTCTCGACGCCCACATCGTTTGCAGGCAGAAACTGTGATATCTTCAGGCTTTTCTTTTTCTTCTGTGCAGGGAAAGGGTGGACTACATAATTGCTTGATTTCAGCTGTGATGGGAGACATGATGAGGGAACACTCTGGATACTTCCCTTCAGCCCTTCATCAACCAAAGTATTGGTATCATAGAAGGCACATCAGTGAGCAGAGCCTCAGCTGGGAAATGACTCAGCTTCTCTCCCAGAGACAAAAGCAAACAGGTTGGGAGGAGGAGAAAATTGAAGGTGGGAGGGAAATAAAAGGAAACAACATACACTGTGTTCTTTCATAACATGTTATGTACATTGTACGCTACACTTCACAGTATCTGAGTCATCCTTTCCATCATTGTCATCATGTCCCAGTCGGGTGTAATGTAAAAAGGCCAAGATATCCATGCGTAGAAAGGCAAACTCCTGATAGGACAGCTGTGGTCAGGCCATCCTTCTCCTATGGTTAGCAAGGCCTCTGAAAAGTGATTTTTAAAATCTACTGAGGTACTGAGAGAGAAAGAGGAAAGGAAAGACAGCAAGCTCATTTGGAATCTAAGTATATACACCATACATGTGAAGCATGTTTGAAGCACAATTCCTTCATCAAAGAATTATGAGCACTGTAGTTTGTCAAGGGTTGCTGGGAATTGTTAACTCTGTGAGGGGTGAACTACAGTGCCCAGAATTCTTTGAGGGGGTGGAATTGTGTTTTGTATGCACTTTAAAGGCGTAGTGTGTCTGCAGCTTGAAAGAAGCAACCATACCCTGATAGTCTACAGACACACTCTGCAGCAATCACAGCAGGGAATGGGAGAACCTAAAATTCAAGATGGTGTTTTTGGCAGGTGCCAAAGGCAACCGTTGCAAAGATCTGGACCCATTTGGGACCCATTGAGCCAAGAACTTGCACTGCCACGTTTAACTCTGTTCCTCCATTCAGAGAGAGCTTAACCTGAGCAAAGACACATACATTGCATTTGACCAAATTGGCTCCAAGACCCCAGAATAGCAGGGGTGGGGAGGGAGCTAAGAAGGAGCATAAAGGAGCTGACTTCCCATCCCACAAATGTCATGCAACTTGTTTGTTTATAGCTCTTTATGGATTTTTGAAGAGAAATAATGAAAAAGGGAATACAGGTAAGTAAAACATAAGAAAACAAAGCAATATTTTCAGTGCGTGCATTTATTTGGAACGGCCGATGCAGCTAGTGGTCCACACCAACCGACTGTTCATTTATTTATGCAAATAGATCTGTATATCTATGGAGATCTGTATGGGAAAGCTTCCCATTTTTCTTGTGCTTGTACCGGTAGAAGGTCACCTTCTCCTAGGCTGCTAGTTGAGTCATTTCTTCTGCCCACTGTATGATTTGGGGCTGGGGGTGGTAGACCTAGTACCAAAGTGTTAGATGTATAGTCACCATGAGTGCCTTTAGTAGCCAGTTATATTTTCCCTGTGTCAAGTTCCAAAGGACCAGGACATCATTTGATAGTACATCTGTTAATCTCAAGGAGGTGTCTAGGACCATGTTTAGGCGGTTGCCTAACCTATGATTGAAAGACTGCACCTTTGGAACAGGACCAAATCATATGACATGCAAGGCATTACCATGCCAACACCTGTCATTACTAGTTATCATAATTTGTCCTGGGAGAGAAGTTGGGCAGGGTAGAAATAATAAATTATTATTATTATTATTATTATTATTATTATTATTATTATTATTTATTTACCCTAAAGGTATTCTTTTGTTGTATCAGGCACAATATAATATCTGTGGAAATCAGCCTCATACTTGTTTTCTATTGCCTAAAATTTATTATTCCTTTATTTATTAAATAGGCTGTGTAGTTCTAAGGGAACTTTCCCCCTGTATGGTTAGTTTAACAGCTCCCTGCTATGTAAAAGACCCGACTTAAGCAAAACCAAACCTGTGTACATTTCTCCACAAATTAGACACCTTTTGTTCAGGTTTGCTCAGTAAAGTGACTTTGCTAACGTTAACCACCTCATACAATAAATTATTGAGGAAAATTCTAACCCCCTAAACATTTCCCCCAAATTCTCTTCCCTGTCCCTGCCCCCAGTTCTTTGGGTTCCATTTATTTTCACACCTCCCCACAGCCTAGGGCAGAAAAAACCATCAGCTAAAATTACCTGAAAAGGATTGATACAAAGTACCGTAATTATTTTGTCCACTTCCAGCATTTTCTTCAGCTTCTCACTGTATTGCTTCCCTTAAACTTGAGCCTATGCTTCACCATCATGTTGCAATAAAGTGTGTGTATGTGTGTGTGTGTGTGTGTGTGTGTGTGTGTGTGTGAACAAATAAAAGAGAAGTCATTTTCCCCTTACCATTATGCATTCCTCCACACACCCATCCATTTACAATGGGGAACTCTACACCAGCACAGCTGAGAGCAGAATCGAATCGTCTGCACATGCCCAGAGCAGCTACGTGGCTCTGTCATAGCGGGTTGTGTGCCCTGTGCGATGCTAGATTGCCCACTGTGAAAAAGATGCCTCTCACAACTTAATTCCTTGTCCAATCTTATGACATTTTGTTTCTCAGTTTCATCAGCCTTTCTATGTTGTTCTGCACTGTGTGTACAAGCAGTGGTTATCGGGAATATGCTGAAGGCAGTTAATTAAAACGTGTTCTCTCTTTATCACTTTGGTGCTGTTACAGAACGTTCAAGTGATGTTTCCATAACAAACCCTTTCTTGCACATCCATTCCCATCAAGGGGCCGGCTGCTCTCCTGCCTCAGGAGTGACCTGGCTGCCCGTTTTTTTCAAATGTTTGATCGTATATTTTCAAGTTGGCCTGCAGCACAGAGCTTTGCTTAAAATATCCAGTGTGACTCAGCTAGAAGGAAATGCAATATGGGACAATAACTAGTAATGAACTGCCTAGTGTGTATGCTGCCATGTCTGTAGAAAATAAGAAGTACAGGGTCGTCTCTGTGCATGATCAGTTTAAAAGCTACCTGTATATATTTTTTCTTTAGCTCAAGTGGTTAGAGAAAGATCATGTTAATTCTGTTTGTTGCATACCGGTAGACCAAGAGCTCAACACCGAAAAGTAATTCCCGTTAAATACACTGGTATTATTCCAGTGGTTATGTGCATACGTAGGTTTTCAGCCTTATTCTGAGATGACAATCACGCTCACCTTTGAAACCCATAATATGCCTAGATCCAGTTCTAGTTTATACAGACTGCTGCTATTTTGAGGTGGGATTCAATCACATACCAGCAAATTCAGGACCTGCAATTATAGTTACAGTCTTGCAAATCAAATCCACTTCTCTTTTTGAAATAAGGGAAGGAAAGGAAGCATGTACTGGGAAGTGTAAGGCAGCGTTTCTCAACCGCTGTTCCGCGGCACACTAGTGTGCCGCGAGACGCTGGCTGGTGTGCCACGACGTGCGGCGACGAGAAGGGCGATTTGCATTGTTACGTGCCTGGTGGCCGCCAATAAACATCACTGACCCGCCGGAAAGGAAGCCGGCCGGGTCACGACGCGGGGCGAGCGCAGCTCTCAACAGCCACCACCACGGGAGGGTGGTTTTAGACAAACTTAAAGAAGCTGGCTGGATGAGCTCAACCTGAAACTTGCTGAGCAAAGGATTGTGCTGGCAGAGAAATCAGCGGCTTGTGAAGCCTTATTACAGGAGATTGCAACCAACACAGCAATTTGCAAGTGTTTCTTACAGTCATAATTATATAGTCAATATAGGGCGGCACAGAGTTAAATTTTTTAACTTTTTTAATGGTGGTGTGCCTCGTGATTTTTTTCATGGAACAAGTGTGCCTTGGCCCAAAAAAGGTTGAGAAACACTGGTGTAAGGAATACCTGCTGCTCTGACACAACGTTGCATAGGTGTCACCTTCAGAAGAAGAATGGAGGGGCAGCAGTGTGCACAGGACGTGACGTCGTGCGTTTGATGTCGGGACATCGGAGGAGCCACAGGTGGAGCTGAGCCCAGTGGCATGGCCATTGAAGCCACTGGCCTAGGGCTACTTCCCACCACCTTTGGACTTTGCCCTCCTCCCCCAAAATATTGGGGGGCCCAAAGGGGCTCAGCCCCTAGAAGATGGCACCCCTGCTATGTTGTCTAACCTCCCTGCAGAGAAATACATGTGAATGTTCAATAAATAGTTGGCATGTGTATTCTCCCTAGAAACATATCAGGATGAATGCTCAGTAAGCAGGTTGCCTGGAAGCACCCATAGTCAGTAGAATCAAGTAGTAAGTCTCCTGGGGAAAGTCATCATGAAATTGGTGGTATGAGGGGGGGGGGGATAGTGAGTTCCCTAGCTAGGCTAGGAAACGTCAGTCCTCAGTTTAGAACCTGTCACATTTCATGCTCCAAGTTCCAGGTATAGGAACTTGTTTGGCTATTTTGCTGTATTTGTTCATCAAACAGCTGTGAATCAGAGCTGTGAAATAAATCTGAACGCCCCGCCTCCCATATTGATCCCACGATGTGCTGTACTTTTGTACTTTTCTGTTCAATGTTGCAAAAAAATAGGAACATTCTGTGAAAATAATTTTCACAGTAGAATGGGTGACTTGTACTTTGTGGGTAATGCTCATAAATTAATTTCTCCTTGAAGTCTTAAGAAACATCTGTGCTCTTGCATGCTTAAGCGAACATGATAAGCTGCCTTATACAGAATCAAACTATTTGTCTCTCCAGCCCAGTATTGCCCGCTTTGACTGGCGGCTCTTCCACATATTTATTGCAAGTGAATTTTTGGGTGGGGTGGGGTGGGGGTGACTTATTGTCAGACTCGATGTCTAATGGTGGTGAAAGGCTATATGTTTAGGCAGTGTAATCTGTACACCATGAGTAATATTGGATGTCTCAAGAAAAGAGAATCTGTGCATATTGAAGAAAATGAATACAAAAAAAAATCTATTGCAAACCATAGCCCCTTGAAAGGTAGTTCCTGAGATCTGCAAGAGGCTTCAGGAGATGGCAGAATATAGATCTTCTGGAGTATCTTTTAAGATGGGGGCACATATAGTGTTCCAACAGTGTAGCAGGAGTGTGCCAAATCCTATGGTATCTTCAGTATAGGATTAGGCCTTAAAACTACTTCACATACACACACACACATAGAGACAACCTGCACACAAAAATGAATCAATAAACTACTAAAACATTGAAGAGATACAAGTGCTGCTAACAAGAGAGCAGTTGAGTAAAAACTATTCACACTTGAAAAGCTTGCTGGGAAGGAAATGCCTTAAATAACAAAAAGTCTGGGGAGAGGGCAAATTGATCTCCCCTGGCAAGGAGTTCCACAGATCCAGACCAATGAAGAGAACTGGCAAGATTCCAACCTGTGTGCCATGTGTGTTGTCAGGGATATGGCTCAACCAAGTGCAGGGGGAGAGTCAGACTCAGAAATTGAGCCAAGTGAGAGAGAGGCCGGCTCTGCAGACGAAAGCTGGCTGACAGAGCCAGGAAGGGGGAGCTTGATCCCCCTTCATGAAGAAGTCACAAACACAGATAGCTCTCAAGCGGGGGGGGGGGGGAGTTTGGAGGCAGTCAGAGTGTTGCTAGGCAACCAGCAGAGAGGCAGAGGACAGAGAGTGTGTCTAGTGGAAATGGGGAGGGGGAAGTCCAACCTCTCAGTCCCTGTTCTCGGAGACTGGACAAGGTCAAAGTGCACTGGAAGGGCAAGAGGGGAAGGGCAGGAATCTGGCGTCCTTCCTGCTATGAGAGGGGCAGAGATTCAGACTGACCAACTCCTTCAATGAGAGCAGGCTAGAAGCCACGCTTTGGATGTGTTTTTGTAAATAAAAGTACCATAAAACTGCCAGAGAGCCACTAATTCTTATTGAGGTTTGCTTGCCTGTCTGAGATCATTACATGTGTGATGCATAATGGTATACACTGGCACCAACTATAGGGGGTCCTGGGGGCCCAGGCACCCACAAAAAATGTTATGGGTGCTTGGCACCCACATCACAGGGCATCCAACATGATTTCTGGTGGCATCAGAAGTCATGTCAGAGGCCTTGCGAGGCCTCAGAAACCACCTCCAAGGCCTCATGAGATGCAACTTCCAGTGCCTTGCGAAGCACTGGAAGTTGCACAGAGGTGGCATCCGAGGCCTTGCGGGGCCTCGGAGGTGGTGTCTGAGGTCTCATGGGGGTCAGAGGTGACTTCTGGGGTTCCCAGGCACCACTGTGGCATGCACGATGTGACATCATGTCATCACGGTGCAACGTGATGTTATGCCATCACATTCCATCATGCGCTGCTGGGCACCCACAATCTGGCCCAAGTCGGCACCCCTGATGCTATAGGTGGATGTTGTTTCATAATGTGGATGTATGTGGATACCTTTGGAATGGAGTGACTATTAAGGCACCAGCCAAAAGTGTCCTTTTGTGCTCAATTCCACCTGTAGGTGATAACAGTGCCTTTAGACAGACCTGAATGAAGTGATTGGCCACCAAGTTGTTCTAAGTTTTTCTCAGCTGCAGGCGTTCTCGTAGTTAAATTAAAAAAAACCCCTCTTTATTGTCTTTTTTTCTTCTGTGCTTGCCAGAAGCATTTTCTGAGATGCTTTTTCATAGGCAGAAAACATGTTGGTTTGTGCTTTTCAAGTCAGCTGAGTAAATCTTCCCATGACCCTGCATATTTGGGAAATATTTTTTTTAAAAAAACAAACTCCAAAACACAACACCACAAAGATTGGCCTTGTAGCAAGGGCCTTTTCAATAACTGTGTTGCAAGCATTTGCGTCAAGCAACTGGATATCCAAGCAGAAGCTTTTTTCTACCAATTGCTTCATTAAGAGTACTTAAGAGTGTGGGGTGATTTGCGAAGTTCCGGGGCCTAATACAAAAGATCTTTGATGCTGTGTCTCTATGTTCCGTACTTTGCCTTTCCTGATATTTATAGAATCTTTCCTACTGCCAATATATCACCTCTTCCCTTTCCCTCCATGTTCCCTTGCCATTAAGAGACTTGGGTCACTATGTCTCAGTCTGGTTTCCAGGGAGCCTGCACCTTATTTTTCTGCATATTTGTTTTATTTTTTTGCCTGCTTATTCCAGTAACCCTTGCACAGATTCCAGGCAAAGCAAAGTTTATTGGATCAACAAGCTGAGCAGAATGAAAATAATCAGAGGACGCCTCAGAAAACAGAAAGCTGCAGAAAGCACAAGATTCCTCTTTCTCTTTTATTTGTATTTTGTCATCTCTTGACGGAACTGATAGCAACTGAGTCTGGTATGAACATTTTGTTTCATGCAACCCTCTTCTCTGAGCAGCAAGAAGTTCCCAAGGGTGCAGGCTTTCTTCAGAAGATAGATTCATTAGAGATTGATGATGCTCTGTGTAATATTTGACTTTATTTCTAAATATTCAGCTTGCATACATGTAGAAGCACTGCTAGACACTCAAATAAGCATGCAGATCTACTATTCTACAGTATATCTCCAGAACTCCTGATGTTCTTAACTCACAGAGCCCCAAAACAAAGGCCTCACTCTCGCTGTCTCACAGATCTTCAGGTCTTTTAAAGAACTTGCACAAAGGATGTCTATCAACTAGTGTTCCCAAAAATGGTACTGTTGTTTTCCACTTGTGGCTAGCTTGCTAGAGAGTGGAATAAGGCTGAGCTATCTTCTCCAACCATCATGTAACTTGACTACCCAGTGTTAAGGCCTAGTCAAGGAGTCACATAAAGCCAACCTGTATTGATATTAAGCGCCTATAAACAACAATCTGGGTCACAGATTAAATTGCAATACATCACCTTAATTGGAACAACTCCCTGGGAATAATCTCACATATGAATTGCTCACCTGTTTGTAAATACAGTTCCTCCTTGTGTATTTTTGATGGACGCTCTCACCTTGGAGACAGTTTTGGTTCCATTTTGAGCCCCAATACGGAGATGAGACGAGGCTTGGTTAGCACCCTGGACAGCTCCATGCCTGACTCAAATTAGAATTTACATAAAAGCAGAGCTCAAATGTTGTTTCAGCAACAGGCATTCTCAGACTGAACTTGAAGTAGCAGCTGCAGCGCTGAGACACCAGCTCTGTCTTCCACAAATAAAACATCTTCATTTAAAGGGGCCTTGCTTACTTTAGGCATTGTTGACTCTGACTGAGGGTGGGGGAGACTGTGGTTCCAGTAGGGCTTCTGAGATGGAGCCCTTGAAGTCAGAGGAAGGTAGCACAACCTCCTCAACCTGCAGAGGTTCTGGCACAATGGCCTCCTCTTGCCCACATGCTTCCCATTTAGTACTCCTGGAGCTGGCTCTGGGAGCAATTATTTCTCCAACTCCAAATCCCAGTCTCATCCAGTGAATATGGGGACTCCAACCCAAGTATCGTGACCATGTTCGAAGTAAAGCTGAACTTTCAGCCCAAACATTGGAACAAAAACTTCAAAGGGGCAAAAGGAAACTGGATTTTTAAAAGAACAAGCAAAAACCAAAACTCTCTATTATTCTATAGTACACTACAAGAATTCCTGCAGGTCTGAGCAAGAGAATATTCACCTGAATGCCACGTGAATGTTAACCCTCTGTTCCCCCCACAACCTTTATTTTCTTGTAATATCTGGATTTATTATCTTATTCTCTGAAAAGAAATCCAGATCATGGTTCCCTTCCTCAAATACAGCCCCCTATATGAAGATAATGAAAGAGATAACAAACTGTATCTTCCTTGCTAAGAAGGAACACCATCCTTGAGCTGTGATCTATTTATTTATTTTATTTATTTATTTATTTTATAACCAAATTCCTTCTCATTTGATATCCATCATCCAGGATGTTACCACAATTAAACTGTGCTGGCAAGTGGCCCATTTAGAGACATCTGTGCTGTGCAGCACATACTAACAGGGGTGCAGGGTGGAGAAAATTACATCTCTTTGCACTGCAATTACAGCACTATTTTGTCATTTTCTTGCAGATGTATTCTGCAATGTATACTTACCCCCCCCCCTCTATGTTATTTCATTCCCTGTCCCTTCCTTGGCCTGCAGAAAGATTACTCTTGCTTCTCCCTATCCCTGCATGCACAAGAAAGACTGAGTGACCAGCTGCCTTGTGCAGAATGACGCAGATCCATTTCCTGCTGCTTTCCGAGCCAAGGGCAGTTGTGTGCAGTCCTAGCATCAAATGTATGTATGTGTTCTTTGGCACCTGGGAAGCAAAAAGGCAAGTTTGGTAGTTTTTAATTCTTCACTTGAGACAGATATGCAGTTCGGTGAAGTTATATGGATGGTGTGAGCTATGTGGAATCTGACTATTCTATCTAGATGTAAAAAAAAAAACACCACTGTCTGGGGGACTCCTTACAAGGAGCCTCCCCCAGTCAGCCTGACCAGCACTTCGCCCAGCGATAGCATCAGCAGCGGGTCAGGAGGGAGCGGTATGGAGGGAGGGCTCCAAGATGCTGCTGAGCATCACAGGAGGGAAGGCTCAGCGACGCAGCGGAGTCACAGCAACGTCCCAACCAACAAAGGGGAGATGGGACGCAGCCCCTTCCGGCGCCCGATTTGAGGCACGCACCCAGACGTAGGGCGAAGGGGAGGCGTTTGGGGTCCCCAGGCTCTTATGTTGGACCAGAAACCGGAAGGCAGTATTGCCGGATTCTGAAAGCGACTAGGCAGTCATGTTTTCTGATGTCTCTGCACTGCAAATAGAATGCACAATAAAACTCTTAAAGACAGGGTGGACTGGAGCGCCTTTACTCAGGAGTAGCCGCAACAATCCCCTAACACCCACAGTGAATGTTTAACCATGAACTATGTAGGTGAGAATAAGGTCTTTCTCTGATGACCAACTCAAGCTGTGACAGCTACAGGAAGAAATCATTCAAGGTCCAAGGACATGCAGATGCATCTGCTACACTATAAGAACCCACAGGCATGTAAAGAGGTCAGATCAAGTTGGGTCAAGGTTTTGGTTTTTCTCAGTGTGAGCGCCAGCTGGCCTGAATCCTGCACAGGCTGCCATGTGATAATGTCAGCATGAGCTGGCTTTTCCACATGGCTGCCACTAGCTGAGATTATCCTTGGATCAAGTTTGTTTAACCTGTGCTTACTTGAATCAACAACTTTATCTCAAGATTTGTTTACGATAACATCCAGGGAACCCCCACGTCTTTGCAGTCATGTCTGTTGGCTAACTATTGCAGACCATTAATGATGACTGCCAATGTTATAAATATGCTCTTTGATCATTGTAGTGGCTTTTCATGGCCTTGTGGTGGCCTGGTCTGTAACGAGCCATCAAACTGCACTTTGTATTTTTTTAAAAAAGTGAAGGAGTGGAGGCAGTTGCCCCAGGCCTCACACCATAAGCTGCCAAGTCTCCCACTGAAAAATGTGGGATCAGCAGCGGCGCGGCACCAGAAGTCGCTTCTATGCATGTCTGGACATGCGTAGAAGCAACTTTCGGTGCCAGCACTGCCCGATTTCCGGTGCCCAGACATGGGCAGAGTGGCACCTGAAATGGAGCCTCCCTGGCAGGTGGGAAATCCGGGGGATTTCCTGGATTTTTTCTAAAAAAAATCGGAATCCGAAGAAGTGTGCATGCACACGAAAGCTCATACCAAAATATAAACTTAGTTGGTCTTTAAGGTGCTACTGAAGGAATTTTTTTATTTTGCTTCAACTCAGACCAACACGGCTACCTACCTGTAACTGGATTTTTTCTATTTGGGATAACAGCAGGAAACGGATTAAAACCCGGGGGTTTCCCGCGAAAAACAGGAGACTTGGCAGCTATGCCTCACACACAGAAGGGCCCACCACAGTACTGACAGTACAGTACAGTACAGTCCCACCAAGAAGCAAAGGAAGGGAGGCTACAAATAAGCATTCAGACCCTGGGTTTCTCAGGGTCTTGAAAAAGTCTAGGGCAAGCTACTAGGGGTGTTGAGTTTGCCTCCCTGTATGGGAGCAAAAGAACCCCAAGGACCATATTTGATCAGCAGGAGAAAGAGAACCATTTTAATTTGGCCAAAAAGTGTGAGTTTTTGGAGCTTGCTAGCAAGAAAGTCTGGTGCTGCAGGTGGTGCTACTGCCAGGGGTTGCTATGGCTTTGGCTAATTGGTGGCGGCGGGTGTTTTAGGTCTAGCATTTCCACTCTGTGTTCCTGCTTACTCTACTTGTAAGCTTGTTCATACAGTGATACTGCAAAAGTACTACATGCTGGAAATATTCTGTTCTCACAATGGAATGGCCTCTTGAGAGCTGCCCTGGACTTCCTTCTGCTGAGGGAATGAGCAAAGCTATTTTTGTGTGTGTGTGATATGCACAGGGTCATCCCTAAGCTAAATACCGGTAAGCCATTTGCTCTGGTGGGTGATACTGGAAGTGCCAAAAAAACCTGACGCAGCTTCTGGGTGTCACCCATGAGCAAAAGAAAAGTCTTGACCCCAGTCATCAAATGTGGCACTGGGAATGTACACTGGATGCCCTTCTGAGGCTACTCAGTGTTGCACTTTTTGCACAACTGTTGCAGAAAGAAAGAGTCCTTGTTTGATTTATTCCTTGTTTGCTTCGTTCTTTTATTTTCATTTTGAATGCATAAGCTGTTATCGGCTTGAAACACAGCAAAAGAGTCCTTTTGGTGGAATTGTAAACAAGGCTGTAACAATAACTTGCCCTTCTTCACTGACATTTTTCATCTTCACATAACAATAATATTTACCAAGCTGAGCATCGCACGTCCTTCTGACCTGAAGCATGCCCTGATGTGACATCTTACTCTTTTCATGCTGACAAAGATGCCATGCCTCTGTTTAAATGATGCATCATTCCAGGTGTTCCAGCTCACAGCCTGAATGGGCAAAGCCCACGCTCCCTCTTAATGTAATAGGCTTGGAGCAGAAGTGTTTTGTGTAAACTGTGTAAAGAAGGCTTGCAGATGGTTACAAAAAACAACTCCCCCCATTGCCCCCCTCTTCACTGGTTGTTCTTAACATCTTAGTTTTGATGTTCATCCTCCAGTAGTCCTGAAGGATGGTCTCAGTTGGAGAAGACTAACAAAACAAAATGATTTTGTTTAAAATCCTCATTTAGTAGTAACTGTAGTGACTTGTTACAAGTGACTTGTTACTCTTTGTCTCTCTGCCTCTTTCTTCATAAGCTAGCAAGTGGAATACTTTTGTAACAATAAACAGGGTGGATGTAGAAGACTCTTCTTCTGCTTTGAGTCTTCTGACCCAATGGCCAAAGTCTCCAGGGACTGTGGCACTCAGGGACCAGCTGCCTTCTTGGACTTCCTCTTTGGCTATTTGTAGACATGCATCTGGAAAGATCTCACGCCCTGTTTTGGCCCCATCTCTTTATGCTGTGAGATACTCCACCTTACTCCCGGGTCATGGTAGGTCATCCATTGAGCTTCTGCTATGCAATGAATTGCCATGTGGGTTAAAGAATGAAATTTTGTGTGGGACTACAACAATCCTTTGAAGAGTGTACCCACTGAATCAGAGACAGGTGGTATGTGGGAATCAATATGACCAGCCCGGAAGGTTTGCCTTGCTTAAGATCTCTAACAAAAATAGAAAATGGATCAAATATTCTCTAATGCTTATTCTTGATAACTTTTTTTTTTGCAATAGTCTGAAGCTTTTCTGCAGAATTGCTGTCCAAAGCCAATTGATAGTGACAATAAGAATAATAAGAGGCTTTCTGCACAATCACTTCCTAGTGCCACATATGTGCACTTGTTGCTTGCTTGGTGCAATGGCAGTCTGTGTGTATTTCCTTGAGGGTATACTTTGTTGCAACCATTCACATATTATTAGAGAATATTTTCTATATTTTAGCATGTAGTATTTTAGCAGTGCTTCCTCCAAACAGCACATCCATGACTATTGCAATTGTAGTATGGAACACTGTTGTTTCAAGGATGGCCATAGACACTTACTGTATATTATCTGTGGCATTATTAGTGACGTCACAAATAGTCATGACTGTACCATTTTGTGAGCATCTATGTTTCCTTTTATTATTAACGAAGAGGGATTTTACAAACTGGTTGATATGTGTGAAAGGGCCAATGGAATAATCCCACTGACGTCAGTTCCCTGGTGTCTCTTCCAGAATCTCTTCCAGTTCTTATTCTCTTCTTCTTTAGCATACACTTTACATCTGGCTTGTGCTTTTGTGACTGCAGCTGGGCCAACAGTTTCAGTGATTTCTCCATCTCCATCATAAATCACTAGCCGTACTCTCTGTCAGCAACATATTTATTCTGTTCTGTTCTCTGGAGGCATACGCAGGCTGATGGTTTTCATTAGTACATAATCTCTAGTTTGCTCCCAGACTAATTTATCTGACTAGTAATCTCAGCATTCTGATCAATGACCTAGAATCCTAAACAAACTCTGCAGTTTGACTTTCTTTAGTACAAAAGTATTGGACCTTCGTTGCAGCAACTACGGAGAGCCTTGCTCCTTTGAACACTGATGCAAATAGAAGGGCAGGAGCAGGAAGGATGAATGAATGTCTCAGAAGCAACATGTGATGCATGGGGTATTTGATCTCGGCCATCGAGATATGAAACCTCCATTTCTCTGTTATGTCTGGATGAGGGGAGAACCCTGTCCCTCTGGGACATCCGTAACCACGGGGCCTGAAGTCCTCTTAAGAGTCAATGTGGTATTTCTCTCAGACCTGATGCAGGTGGTGGGACACCAGAAATGTCTGCCCCAAAGAGGACAACACCAAAGGGAGGGGTGCCCTTTTGCATTAATGCCGTTTTGAGTGAACCCTGTTCATTTCTGAGGTGCCACCCTTCAGTGGGTAAGACTGGAACAACGAGCAAAGCTCTCAGGCCGAGTGGAATTAATCGATACATAATACCATCAAAATATGGGTCAAGTGGATGAACTCTTATAGGGCATTGCATTTCCACAGCTGACATACTGCTTGAGCGAATGATAACAGTGTTGTTTTCCATTGCCCAGTATTTAAACTGATGACTCAGAGGCATCCAGTCTCCGATAAACAATAACAACCCAAATCTCTTTAGAGCTACTACTTTCAGCCTGAAAACTGAGCACCAAAAACCATGATCTAGGGTGATTTCAAACAGAACTGAAAGTTATCAAGGCGGGTTTCCCCCCTTGAGTTTTTATTGTTATTTTTTAATCTGAAGAAAATCCCAGCACTACTATGAAAGGCTTCACCATACATTATTGTGGTTTTGGTCGAAGACGGAAACGCAACGCTATGGTAATTTGCAACCAGAGACCTTTCCACCAGCTCACTAACAATGGGGCAAAGGCCTAATATGAGTTGTTGTTCTTTTTCTTTTTTAAAAAAGCATTTCAACAAGGCCAACCACAGCAAAAGTTTCTTCCATAAAAGGTAGCATGTTTCTACTCGGTGGTTCACATTCATCTTTCTGGCAGATCTGAGCTTGTGTTGGAGCTTGCAGGCTTCTTGTATTGTTTCATTTTTATTTTAAATCTTCTCTATAATTCGGAGTTTTAAACTAAACTGGGTATAGCAGATGACAGATATGGCTCCCTTTCCCAGTTCTCTAATATTTATGTGTGCAAATGTTTTATTTGGAAGTAATCTGCCAGAAGAAGAAGAAAAATGCTGGGCCCAGCTCCATATCCCTCTTCCATCTCAGGACATTCCTGGCTCTGACAGCACGAACTCTCGCAGATAAATATTTAGGAGAAAGCAGAGAGATTGTTTTACTGAGACACACAAAATACAGTTGGGATTAAACTGAGAGCCACTTTACCTGCAGGACTGTGGGGCAGTGAGACAAAGGCTTTATGACACGGGTGTCAAACACAAGGCCCGGGGGCCAAATCCGGCCCGCCAGACCTCGTCATGTGGCCCGCCGAGCGCCCCAGCCAGCGGGACCTTGCTGCTGAAGCGCTGCGCCGACAAAGCGCCGACAAACAGCTGGGGCTGGAGGGGGTAGAAAGGTGGCCAGAGCAGCGCTGCGTGGAGCGCCCCGAGCCACAGCAGGAGGAGGAGGAGGCAGCTTGCCGGGTCAGTGCCCGGCAGCGCCGCACGGAGAGTCCCGAGCCTCTGCGATGCAGCAGTGCTCTGTAGCACTTTGAATCCTCCTCCTCCTGCCACGGCTTGGCGCCTGGAAACGGCTGCTGCTGCTGCTGAAGCTGAAGCACAAAGCACCCAGCAGCGCCGTGTGGAGGAGGAGGAGCACCGACCCGGCAAGCCGCCGCCTCCACCTCCTCTTGCCTCACCTCCTCCTCCTCCTGCCGCGGCTCAGCCTCATGAACGTGAGCTCAGCAGCGGCTCGGCCTCACGAACGTGCAACTCTGAGGCTTTACACACTTCTAAAACGGACACCCGCTGCCTCACTCTGCACGGGAAATGCTTTTTGCCCCGGGTCCCTTCGCACTGTTTTCTGGTGCTGAATCAAGGCGGCGACCCCCCCTTCCCTTTCTTTCTTCCTCCCTCTCGTTCTTATTCTTTCTTTCCCTCTCCTTCCTTCCTTCTTTATCTCTGTCTTCTCTCCCTCTTTCTTTTTCTTTCCTTCTTTATTCCTTCTTTCCTACTCTTCTTTCTCTCACCTCTTTCCTTCCTCTCTCCCTCCTGCTCCCTCTTTTCTTTTTCTTCCTTCCTTCCTTCCTTCCTTCCTTCCTTCCGTCCTTCCCATCTTTCTTCCTGAAATATACTCGGAGTCGAGAGTGAATTTCATGCTCTTTATTCAGCTCATATTCATCAAGGAGAAGAAGAGAAGACGAATGGCTCTTTTCCCAAAACCATCTGCTTATATACATTATTTACACAATGGGCCTTGCGTGATTGGCTACTTCAGGGCTACACCTGTGGGCCAATTATATTGTGGATTGACTTCTGCCTGCAGCCTGATTGGCTGCTCCTACAGGCCAATCAGGTAGCAGATTCACTTCTGCCAGCCGCCTGATTGGCTGCTCCAGCAGGCCAATCAGGTTGCGGATTCACTTCCACCTGGAGTTGGATTGGGTAGCTCCCGCTGATTCTGAATCCTATTGTTCTAGGATTCAGCTCAGTACATAACACCCCTCCCCTCTAAGTTCCAGTCCTGCCCGGGAAGTTGCATTCGTAGTCCCCAAGGTCTGCTGGCCGCCTCCGTGTGCGTTGTGGCCTGGGGTGTTCCTTGGTCAGGGGTTCTGGTTCTGGCTCGTGTTCCGAGGCTGCTGGCTGTGCCGGGGCTGTCTGGTCTGGCGCCACTGAACCACTAGGTTGTGACTCTGGTTCCGGTGTCCTTCCAGCCTCGGGGCGCCCCTCTGTGCCTACTGCTTCTGCTTCCCCTGCCCACCCCTCTCGCTCTACAGGCCTCACTGCCCTGCTGTCCCCTTGGGATCCCTCTGTCCCGCTCTCCTCCCGGGTTCCTCCTGGGAATTGTCGCTGTAGCTGGTCGCAGTGGCGGCGCCAACATTGCCCCCCTTCCGTTAGTACCTCGTACGACACGGGACCGGTCACCTTGGTGACTGTGGCGGGTACCCATGCTGGGCCTGCCCCAAAATTCTTTGCATACACTGGGTCCTGGGCCACAAATGTCCGGGGGTTCCTGCCTTTCCCCACCACTACCTCATCCTGAGCTCTGTCGGGGTGAAGTCGGTCCAGTCTAGTTGCAAGGCGCCGGCCCATGAGTAGTTCAGCTGGGCTCCGGCCCGTCGTTGTGCTTGGGGTGCTGTGCTGTGCTAGAAGAAATGCGGCAAGGCGATATTCCCAGTCCCCTTGTGTTATGCGGCGGAGGCTGTCCTTGGTGGTCCGCACCATGCGCTCCGCTTGGCCATTGGTGGCAGGGTGGAATGGTGCTGAGCGGATGTGGCGGATGGCGTTCTGCGCTGTGAAGGTCTGGAACTCCTCTGACGTGAATGCGGTTCCATTGTCTGAGACGAGGGTGTCAGGGAGCCCGTGGGTTGCAAACAGCTTACGTAGTACCCGGATAGCTGCCGCCGTAGAAGTGGACGGTACCAGTGCAAGGAGAGCCCGGGCGATTTCAAACGTCTCCTCTCCACAGACGCTGAAGAATGTCGCCCTCTTCATGGCATCGTTGGTGACTTCTTTCGCTTGCAGGAGGAAGTTGAAACGGGCGGCGTACCCTTCCCAGTCTCCTGATGCTGGTTTGAATGGCGAGAAGCTGCTGTCGGTTGCCATTCTGGGTTCCTTGGGTCCTGGAGCTGAAGCCTGGATGCACGGTGCGATGCAGCGGTGCAGCAGGTGGCGGTGCTGCGGTGCAGTGCGTGGTGGCAGTCAGCTCAGCAGGATCCCACCTTCGTCGCCAGTGAAATATACTCGGAGTCGAGAGTGAATTTCATGCTCTTTATTCAGCTCATATTCATCAAGGAGAAGAAGAGAAGACGAATGGCTCTTTTCCCAAAACCATCTGCTTATATACATTATTTACACAATGGGCCTTGCGTGATTGGCTACTTCTGGGCTACACCTGTGGGCCAATTATATTGTGGATTGACTTCTGCCTGCAGCCTGATTGGCTGCTCCTACAGGCCAATCAGGTAGCAGATTCACTTCTGCCAGCCGCCTGATTGGCTGCTCCAGCAGGCCAATCAGGTTGCGGATTCACTTCCACCTGGAGTTGGATTGGGTAGCTCCCGCTGATTCTGAATCCTATTGTTCTAGGATTCAGCTCAGTACATAACACTTCCTCTCCCTCATTCTTATTCTTTCTTTCCCTCTACTTCCTTCCTTCCTTCTTTCTCCCTTTCCGTCTTCTCTCCCTCTTTCTTTTTCTTTCCTTCTTTATTCCCTTATTTCCTACTCTTCTTTCTCTCCCCTCTTTCCTTCCTCTCTCCCTCCCACTCCCTCTTTCCTTCCTTCCTTCCTTCCTTCCTCCCTCCCTCCCTCCCTCCCTCCCCTCCCCTCCCCTCCCTCTCCCTCTCCTCAGAAACATAGGATGCTGCTTTATACTTCTGGCCCTTAAACCCTGGAACCAGGAGAGCAGCTCCAGTGAGTCAACCTCAGCCAGTCCCTTTGGTGAAGGGTGGTGGCTCACTGGCAGAACATCTGTCCTGCATGCAGAAGGACCCCAGCATCTCCAGGTACCAGTAGCCCTGCAAAGCTCCTGCATGAAACCCTAGCGAGCCTCCACCACCCAGTGCAGTTACCAAAAATCATTTTTCAATAAATTGTACAATAATTGTACATTTGAATATCTACTTGCCATTATTCTGACTATGTTTCTGCTTTCACAGCTAGTTATTACTTACATTATTACAAAAAACAGTAATAATTGAATGCAGTGACAATAATTTATGATAATAAAGAGTGGACACATAGTCCTACAGATACAACTGGCCCTTTGAGGGTGACCAAACTGCTGATGCGGCCCCCGATGAATTTGAGTTTGACACCCCTGCTTTATGACATGTGTGCCAGTGGTGGCTAGGGCCAGTGCTTTTTTTTTTCTGAAAAAATGTTTAGGGGTACTCTCATTTTCCTGCTCATATTGAAATACTGCCTCTCAATGAGGCCAAACTTACCGGTAGATTCACAAAATGTTTAGGGGTATGCGTCCCCCGAAAAATGTGGGTGAAGCTCCTCTGGGTGACGCAGTGGCTTCCTACGCTGCTGTGTTTGTGCACACATGACTCTCTCTCTCTCTCTCTCTCTCTCTCTCTCTCTCTCTCTCTCTCTCTCTCTCTCTCACACAGACACACACACAGAGAGAGATAGAGAGATAGAGAGAGAGTCATGTGTGCACAAACACAGCAGCGTAGGAAACCACTGTGTCACCCAGAGTGGCAAATTGCCATGCACCCGGGGGGCGGGGCGTCGCTCATAGCGTGCATGCGCAGCGCCATGACGTAGCGACGCTGTGCATGCGCGCTACGTAAAGCGGTAGCTCGCCCCCCCACGACTCCAAAACCGAGCCTCCAGCCTCCCGGTAAAAAGCCTGATTGGCGCTGGAGCGGCGGCGCTGGCAAACCGCAAGCAAGCCACGGAGCAAGGTTTTTTTAAAAAGTCTCGCTCTGCAGTTTTCTCGCTTACCTGCTAGGCGCATGGTTTGTGCTGAGCAAGTGAGTGAGCAGTCAGCCGCCAAGCGAGGCTTTTTACCGGGCGGCGGGGCTCGGCTTGGGAGTCGCGAGGTGGGTGCCGAGTGTCACTCCCCTCCAGGGTGGCACCCGGGGCGCCACACCCCCTACGCCCCCCTTGCTACGCCACTGCACAAACATACACATCCCTACATATCTACATTTTTTAAAGCACATGCATTCTTAAGGGGAGGATTAACACTTCCCTTCTCAGCTGCAAAAATGTCCCCTGCCCTGCATGGCAATTTAAACAACAGCAGCAATCTCCTCTTCTTAGACACTTTCATTATATCATTTTAGTATTGATATGCTTGCCATCCTGGGCTCCTCTGGAGGAAGGGTGGGATACAAATTCAATAATAATAACTTGAAACCAATTTAGTTTGAAAATGTTTTCTCATTGGAACCAAGTGGAAGCTTTCTTCAAGCTTAAACACTTCCCTTTCCAAATAGCATTGCTTCTATATCCTCCCCATTGTAGAAAGGGACAACCATGATTGGGAATGCTGTGACGAGCTGGGAGTATTTGACCCTTTCCTCACTATACACAACAGTCCCAATGAAAACCACTACCTCCTACAATGGGGGCTGAGGAAAGGGCTACTTGCCCACTTGACTACAGAGTGTTAGAAGTCTTGAAGCAGAGCTGCTGTTCCACTTCCTGCATAAAGAAAAAACAGTAATGATTGGGTGCTGCCAAATTGTTCATATCCAGAATCAACCCAAACTATGATCATAGAATCATAGAGTTGGAAGAGACCACAAGGGCCATCCAGTCCAACCCCCTGCCAAGCAGGAAACACCATCAAAGCATTCTTGACAGATGGCTGTCAAGCCTCTGCTTAAAGACCTCCAAAGAAGGAGACTCCACCACACTCCTTGGCAGCAAATTCCACTGTCAAACAGCTCTTACTGTCAGGAAGTTCTTCCTAATGTTTAGGTGGAATCTTCTTTCTTGTAGCTTGAATCCATTGCTCCATGTCCGCTTCTCTGGAGCAGCAGAAAACAACCTTTCACCCTCTTCTATAAGACATCCTTTTATATATTTGAACATGGCTATCATATCACCCCTTAACCTTCTCTTCTCCAGGCTAAACATACCCAGCTTCCTAAGCCGTTCCTCATAAGGCATTGTTTCCAGGCCTTTGACCATTTTGGTTGCCCTCCTCTGGACACGTTCCAGCTTGTCAGTATCCTTCTTGAACTGTGGTGCCCAGAACTGGACACAGTATTCCAGGTGACGTCTGACCAGAGCGGAATACAGTGGTACTATTACTTCCCTTGATCTAGATGCTATACTCCTATTGATCAGTCCCAGTAGCAATGCTTGGGATTTTCACCCATAAACTCTTGTCAATTACAGAACTAATAAATGAAACTCTGGCAGGTGGCTGCAGGCTCATAGCTCCCCTGCCATCAGAAGCCTTTCTGTGGCAAGAATATATGACTTTATGAGTTGCAGTCTAGGTTGCATCTCAAACACTAATTCAATTTTAAGGTGTCTGTGTTTTCAAACTGCATTCTGGGAAGCCCCGGTTTTGCTTGGAAGCTTATCCAAGGAGATTAGTAACAGCAGGTAAATTTCCCTGAAGCACAGTTCATGCATAGCTACGGTACCAAATACTAATTCAGATTGTTGTGGGTCTCCTATCAGTTTCTGTAAGTAGGGCTATTGGTATGAGGCAATACTGGGCTTGACCGAGGAGTGTTGATAGCCTATGCTGCCCCAGTGTTCTGTTTCCATGGAAGCTAAAAAGGCTAGGTGATAGTCAGAAAAGATAACTAATCTGCAGAGACACCCCTTGGGGGGAAAAACCCCCACATACACAATCTAGCCAGGCAGAGGTCGTAGGTGCCTGTGTGTGAAATGAACAACAAACTGTAGCTTGAGTGAGACAGAGGGAAACAGAGAATTGAGTTTGGATGCTGCAAGCATCTTAGGGTGTTGGAGATCTGATGTGGGGAACAGTGGACTTGGGCTGCCTGTTGTTTAAGCTGTGCCTCCATCTATGCTCAACTTGTATATTTAGAAATAAATGCAGATATTACAAAACACCAAGAAACCTCCGGTGGCCTCCTTCCAAAGGAAATCAAGCTGGGGATAATGCTGTATCCCTAGAACATACCAGCACTCAGAGAACTTGGATGAGCATAACAAACATGCTCCACCAGTCCATGTTCACCAGAGATAGTTCCTGTTTTCTGACCCTGCTCCTAGTAAACCACTCTGCTTATTTGATCTCTCTTGTCCCTTGCAGCAGGGGAGCAATATTTTTGGAATGCCTTTAGAAAATATTGCCAGTGTACATAACCCCACACAAGGGTTCATCAGATTTTAGTTTCCTACCGTAAGTCTCTAGCGGTAAAATCTCTGAGCAAGGGGGAAGATGCAGCTACTCTGCACATACACTTGTTTATTGATTCCATTTATCCTGACCTTCCTCTGTGGGGGTTCAGGTGTGGCCCACATGGTCCTTCCCAGTGGCTGCAAGACGGGGACTGGAAAAGTGAGCTTCACAGCTGAGTAGAGAGGTGGATCTCCTTGGCCTTAAACTGGCACTCTAACCATTACGACACAACAGTTCTCCACATGCAGCTTACCCCACTGGTAGTTTACCTGTGGCCCTATTGGACTCCAATTCCCCTAGGCCCCATTCAGCATGGCCAGTGGGAAGGAATGCTGGGAGTTTCAATTCAGCAAATATCTGGAGGGCCACACGTCCCTTACCTTGGCACCTTGTGTAGGGCAGGGTTCCTATAAAGGAAACTGTACACGCATACATAGCAGCAGTCGACCTCCTTTACAACACCAGGGATGGTAGTTTGTGTGGTTTACAGAAGAGGTGGAGATGACCAGGATTTTTAAACCTAGCCGCTATAGGTCCTTTCAACCACAAATAAACATATAGTTCTTCCTTTTTCAGTATTTTTTTTAGTGTATATTGCATTGGGAAACAAGGGATAACAGCTACCCCTCCATAACAACCCACAAATAGTTCAAATAGTATTATAATCTGCAAATAGTATAAAGCCACCGGTATATATTGCAAGAGCAGTTCTTGTGATGTATGATGGCAGCTATGTCATGCTAGGCTAAAGATAGATAGATCCTTGAACCTTTAATCGCAGCTCTAATCCTCTTTGCCTCTTCAATGCTTTCCTCTGAATCTTCTTCAGGTGGCCCGTATCTTTAGCAAACACAGGACCCAACTTGAAAGGACAAAGTTCTCCTGCGGTGGTCTGAACAGTGCAAAGCAAAGAAACACCGTCACTTCTTGTTTCACTAAGATGCTGTGGCCAATTATATGATTGCAGCCTCAAGATGGCATTTGATTGTTTTGCAATAGCATCGCATTCCTGGCATAAGTCCCTTTTTTTTTTTAATAATCCGCCAGATGTTCTTGTCAGATAGATACACACCAGAACTATGGAAAGCCATGTAGAATAGGTCTTTGTTGCTCTTCCACACTGATTATAGCTCTTGAGCAGCTGCCTTCTTTGGATTTTCCTTTTTTGGCTTCTAGGTTGGAATAATGATAATAATATATAATGATTTATTATTTATACCCCACACATCTGGCTGGGTTTCCCCAGCCACTCTGGGCGGCTTCTAACAAATATTAAAATACAATAGTACTTCAGATAGTAAAAGCTTCCCCAAACAAGGCTGCCTTCAGATGTCTTCTAAAAGTCTGGTAGTTGTTTTTCCCTTTGACATCTGGTGAGAGGGCATTCCACAGGGTGGGTGCCACTACCGAGAAGGCCCTCTGCCTGGTTCCCTGTAACTTCGCTTCTTGCAGTGAGGGAACTGCCAGAAGGCCCTCGACGCTGAACCTCAGTGTCCGAGCAGAACGATGGGGGTGGAGATGCTCCTTCAGGTATACTGGATAATTCCTCACTTACCAATAACATTCATGGTGCAGTTAGTTTTCAGCTCTGAACTTAATTTTCAGGGTTGGAGAGAGTTGTCATTTAGATAAGCAATGTTTCACACCAAGGAAGAGTCATAGCTTTTGTGTTGAATGCAGAAGGCCCCTGATTCAATACTCAACAAAGGTAGGACCAGGAATCTACCTAAGGTCCCAAACCTTGGACAGCTGCTGTCAGTCAGCGTTAGATAGGCCAATGGCCTGGCTCAAGTAAAAACTTCCTAGAGTCCTACTTTCCTAAAATAAAGCTAAACCCCAAAGTGGGAAACACTGCGCCAGAGTTCCAGTAGTGGTCTAGTTCCACACTTGGATGTAAATTTTCCAGGCCTAGTACACAGGTTGTGGGTTGAGATTTCTGCAAATAAAGATGGTGGGTGTCCCATCAGCACTGTGATTTGCTGTGCACCCAGCTGCCCTGTAAACAAGTTTATAAAAGTTTTTTTTAAGGTAGGAGGAAGGCATAGGATATTCAGAGCCCAGTGGTGACAAACCTGTGGCAAGGGCCCTCTGGAGTACCTCTTAAAATGGCCATGGCCATTCACCTCACTATGCTTGGTGGGGCTCATTGGAGTGGTTTTTTGTGTTGGAAGATGGTCTCACCCTCTTCTTTAGGACTTTTAAGGCCAAGTTTTTAAAATGGGTCCAGAAGTGGACTTTGAGCCATAACATTTGACTAAGCACTGGTGTACTATATGACTGAAATGCTCATTCTGAGGTAGCAATCTTGCAGCCATTTTCAAAGGTAACCATACATGTAACTCATTGCAAATGTCCAAAGCGGTTGTTATCAGAGCATGGGTAACTATGGCCTGGCCATTCACGAATGGTTGCAGTTGGTTTATCAGACAAAGCTGATAAAAGGTACTTCAAGCCACAGAGGCTACCTGGTCTTCTGGTGACAACCCTGGCTCAATAAGCACCTCCAGGTTTCAGATCTGATCCCTTTTAGGAAGAGTACAAGTCAACAGACTGGGTTGAACACCACTCACCCACACTTCTGAGTAAAAATCAGAGGAATGAAGACTCTTCGGCACAGATAGACATGCTGCTTCTCACATAAATATGCATGCAAGGAAAAGAAGTTGAGTCTACATAGCCACGCAAGCTTTTAATGTCCCAACCTCCTGTATTTGTTTTCTTTATATAATTTCTGATTATTTAAGGCTAGCAATGTGGCCTTGATAATTTAATCAGTTGAACACCTGATATTTTCCCATGTTTACACTTGGACACACCTGGCAGTGTTCTCCATATGCTGTCAATAATTGAGTTTGGCTAGCATTTAGTAAGGTGCATCACTGGTGCATTTCCACCACTGAGTTGAATTTTCAGGATGATGAACAGTGAGACAAGGCGGCAAAAGTGCAATCGGCATTCCCTACTCCAGTGCTTCCACAATCCAGGTGCCAAGTAAGTGATGAAATTACCATTATCTGTGTTGAATCCAAGCAACCCAAGCCATTTTGTTGATCTCCCTTTCTAGAGGCCAGCAAGGCAGAAGATAATTACGTTTAAAGCTGACCACGGAATAATCTCAAACACCATCACCGTCAGCAATAGCAGACTTCTGTCTTTTCAAATTTCAGTTAGATGTTCTGCATCTGACTTTTCTAGTAAATTCAGGAGGCTGTATTCTTGAATTATTGTTTGAAAACGAATGGTTTGATATTAGATGTTGTTGGATTTAGGAAGCTTGGGCTGCAGTCCTATACGCACACTTAAGTGGGAGTAAAAACAAGTCTTGTGGCACCTTAAATATTAACGTATTTATGAGGACATAAGCTTTCATGGACTGGAAGTATACTCAAAATGGTTATTCATGGAGCAATGCAAGTTCACAAGCCATTGGCTGCTGGTCCACAGTGGCTCCACTGCAGTCCAGGTTGGATCGGACACTTCAGGGACCAAATAAAGCGCCAGTCCCTGGCACACTGGGGGGCAGGAATTGCCAGTCGAACACATCAGATAACTTGAGTAGCACTGGGCATCTGATGAGGGGAACTCTTGTCCATGAAAACCTATTCTGCAAAGTTGGGCACATCTACACTTCCATTGTCCAATGAGAGGTTTTTCTGAGAGGTTTATCTTTTCTCCAACCACCTTCCCTGGGAAAACCCGCTGCTTACTGTTGAACTGGAACAAACATCAGTTGGGTTTTCTGCAGATTGACATTTATTCCGACTCAGCAGTAAACAGCGGGTTTTCCTGGGAAAGTGGTGGGACAAAAAAATAAACCCCTTTTTGGACCCATGTCTAGAAATCACAGAACAAATGGAAGCAATTGCAGGACAAAGGGAAGTGTGGATGAACCTGTAGTTAGATTCTGAAGTGCCACACAATTCTTTGCTGCTTTTGCTGCTATCACTCTGGCAATGGTTGTCTAGGAGTAAACCCCACTGAATTTCTGAGTAGACATATACTGTATAGGGTTGCACTGCTAATGTAGAGCTCAAGTTACTTGAAGACTAAGTTATATTTATGATGACATGCTTTAATTAGGAGGGAAAAAATAAAGTACTGTAAACCTTAAATCCCTTTCACGTGGGGCTAATTATGCATGGTGTAGAGAAAGTGGATTGGGAGAAGTTTTTCTCTCCCTCTTCATAACAAAATTAAGTACTTCTTCACACAACACATATTACCTTTCAGAGTTAATTCCCACAATATGTATTGATTGCCACAAATTTAGATGGTCTTAAAGGAGGATTAGGCTAATGGAGTATAGGCTATCATGTCATACCTCCATTGGCTGTAGACCTCCAAATACCAGCTGCTGAGGATCAAAAGTGGGGTGAGTATACAGATTGTATATGAATTTCGAATTTCAGAGTGAAACTGCTATGGCTTTCATTCTGGAACTAAGAAACCAAGACCATGGCAGTTGAAACACATTCCAATTCATCTTTAAAAGCTGAATCATTCCCCAAAACATTCTTTTTTAACACAATTTGATCACTGGTTTGCTAATGGAATGAAAACTACTCTTGCAGTGCAATCTAATACATGTCAGAAATAAGTCGGAGTTGGAGATGGCGTTTATAAGTGGTCCATGTTTCACAAGCATATAGTAAGTTTGGTAGTACAATAGCTTTGTAAACAAGCATTTTGGTTTCCCTGCAAATGTCCCAGTCCTCAAACACTCTGCACTTCAATTGAGAGAAAGCTGCACTCGCAGAGCTCAGGCGATGCTGGATTTCGGCATCAATGTTGGCCCTTGTGGAAAGGTAACTGCCTAGGTAGGAAAAGTGATCAACATTTTCCAACGTTACACCACTGACTTGGATTTGTGGCACTGCAGAGGGGTTATTTTGTACTTGTTGGTGCAGCACTTTGGTTTTTGGGATGTTGAGTGATAGGTCAAGCTTTTCCTAAGCTTCTGCAAAGATATTTAGGATGGTTTGGAGGTCATCCTCTGAGCGTGCGCACACTATGTTGTCATCAGCATACTGAAGCTCTATGACAGAAGTTACAGTAACCTTACTTTTTGCTTTCAGCCTGCTCAGATTGAAGAGCTTTCCATCTGTTCGATATATGATTTCTATTCCGGTAGGGAGTTTCCCGTCAACAAAGTGTAGGATCATGGCAATGAAAATAATGAATAGAGTTGGGGCAATAACACCTGATCCCACTGTGAATGGTTCACTTTGAGAGCAATTGTTATCTGCGATTGTTGCTGTCATATTATCACGGAGGAGCCGAATGATGTTTACAAATTTATCTGGGCAACCAACTTTCAGAAGGACAGTCCACAGGGCATTATGATTGCAGGGGTGTCAAACTCAAATTCATCGGGGGCCGCATCAACAGTTTGGTCACCCTCAAAGGGCCAGTTGTATCTGTAGGACTATGTGTCCACTCTTTATTATCATAAATTATTGTCACTGCATTCAATTATTACTCTTTTTTGTAATAATGTAAGTAATAACTAGCTCTGAAAGCAGAAACATAGTCAGAATAATGGCAAGTAGATATTCAAATGTACAATTATTGTACAATTTATTGAAAAATGATTTTTGGTAACTGCACTGGGTGGTGGAGGCTCGCTAGGGTTTCATGCAGGACCTTTGCAGAGCTACTAGTACCTGGAGATGCTGGGGTCCTTCTGCATGCAGGACAGATGTTCTGCCAGTGAGCCACCACCCTTCACCAAAGGGACTGGCTGAGGTTGACTCACTGGAGCTGCTCTCCTGGTTCCAGGGTTTAAGGGCCAGAAGTATAAAGCAGCATCCTATGTTTCTGAGGAGAGGGAGAGGGAGGGGAGGGGAGGGAGGGAGGGAGGGAGGAAGAAAAGAGGGAGTGGGAGGGAGAGAGGAAGGAAGGAAAGAGGGGAGAGAAAGAAGCACGCTGCTGGGTGCTTTGTCTGTGCTTCAGCAGCAGCAGCAGCAGCCGTTTCCAAGCGCCGAGCCGTGGCAGGAGGAGGAGGATTCAAAGTGCTACAGAGCACTGCTGCGTCGCAGAGGCTCGGGACTCTCCGTGCGGCGCTGCTCCGGCCGCCTTTCTACCCCCCCGGCCCCAGCTGTTTGTCGGCGCTTTGTCGGCGCGGCGCTTCAGCAGCAAGGTCCCGCTGCTGCGTCTCGCTGGCTGGGCCGCTCGGCGGGACACATGACGAGGTCTGGCGGGCCTGCATATTCCTACATTGCAGGGAGTTGGACTAGTTGATTCTCAGGGTCCCTTCCAACTCTACAAATCTGTGATTCCAGAAGACTATGAAATTAGCTGCAAAAAAAGGACCTTTCAGGGTTGTTTGGTGGACATGTAATTCTAAATGCATGGCAAAGAAATGTCTAGGCTGTTAATCTGGAGATCCAAACAATGCTAAGTCATACGATGTCAATTCCTGGTCATTGCACTAAGGCTAATTAGGTCCTTCAACAGGGCTCTGCAGGCCTAGCAGGGCCCAGACTAACATACGTTGGTAGGAGTGGTGTATACATACAAATCGTGATGCATGCCATTCCATCACACCCATCAAAGGGATTTAATAGGATTTCTTTAAAAAGAATATCTATCAAGCTTGGGACTTAAGGCACAACATGTCATTCCCACTGCCTTCACATACAGCCTTCAATAACTGCTATTCTGCTATTATTAGTACTTCATTCTAGATGAAAGGGAATATTGACTTTATCAAAAGATTTGCATCACTTGCCCCTGGTGGTGGTGGGATTATAAACAGTGAGGTCTGAATAGGGATGGGAAATAAATTATTTCAGTTTGCATTTTAAATGTGAAAATGCAACACCCCCCCCCCAATGAACTGAAACATAGCTCTCTTGAAAACTGCACTTCTTTGAATTTTGCAGTGCACTCCTTATGCAAAGGATGTGTATAGAATTATATAAGGCACACTCTTCTATTGTCTCCCGAGACAGAGGATGCCAACCAATATTAGTAAAAAGGGTCCCATAGGATGAGTGTATTAGTGGAAAGGATGTATTAGTGGAAAGGATGTATATTAAGGGGAAATTGCTTTAAAAAAATTATTTTCTAGGCAAAATTGCATACAAAAATATGTATATTAAGAGAAAGTAAATGCACACAAAAATGTGTACAAACTGTCCTGTAGACCCTTTAAAAATGTTTGCAGTTATATTAGGAAATTAGAGTGAACCAAACTTAAGAATGGAAAAATGAAAAATAGAGAGAAACTGAAACTAACATATTCATACATCTCTTGAGGGAAATAAAATGCAAGTACAGATACTGACAATTCAATTAGAGCTAGTAATATCCTTTGTACATTTAAAAAGATGTGAGCAGATCATGCATTTCTGCTAAAAAATTAAAAAGCAGACCCTGAAAGACTAAAGAAGCCTCCAGTTGAGATAGATTTCAGGACACTCGTAGCTCTGGTGTTTGGGGCTTTTAAATTTAGAATAAGTGGACTGTAAAATTACCCCTGGTATGTAGAAAGGGCCGCTTCAGACTGCTGTTTTATGGTAAGTGGTGGAGCAACATGTTGTTGATACATTAATAGTGTGATATTAGTGGATGTATACTGGATTGCCTACACATAAACTCACTTTATCAGTTATTCTGCAATGCTTCCCCAATGTTCCCCCATTATTGCATTCAGACTTTAACAGTCCGTTCCATCATCCATGCTCCCAGCACCTTGAATTCTCTCACTCTTTTTTTAGTTACTCGTGCACCCATAATTTCATCTGTACATTCATACATATACTAGTGGCCAAAATTGTGGAAACCTTTTGGAAAAAGTGTATTTCCGAGGTTTGATGGCTCATAACACCACTGTTTTTTGGAGTAATACCATAAAATTATATATCAATGGAAAGAGAATTTAATGAAGAATGTAATGCAGTAACTTTTATGAAGGATTATTTATTACAACAGTAGTCATAAAGAAGAAACGTGAAACACATAGAAAAAATGAGATATACAATACTTAGTTGAGTATCCTTTAGCTTTACAACGCCTTCCCATGGTCTGAACCAAGTTTTTTTTAGTTCTGCAGCTGTAATAATGTGAAACCAAGATTGAATTATTGCCTCTATTAATTGGGTTTTATTGCTGGGTTGCTTCTGGCAAACAAGTTTCTTTAGTCGGCTCCACACTTCAAACCATGTTCATGGCAGCTTACAACATTTTTTAAAATGCATAACCGCAACATAACAATAGTAGTCGTAAACAATAAATGAAACATTGACAAAATACACAACCCAACTAAAAAATTATCACAAGACCCAACAGCAACAACCCTCCCAACAACCCCCACCCCCCCAAAAAAACAACAACAGCCCAGCCTAGGAGTCTGTTCAGCAGCCTCAGCTTTTGTAGCTGGTCAGTCAGGGCCTCAGCCCCCTATCCCTCAAGCCAAGTGGGAAAAGCCTGCAATTTTTTTTTACACTTTTTATGTTTAGGCTATGATTGCTTTGCTACACCATTGCTCATTTCCACCAAACGGAACAAAACAAAACACCCACTCACCAAGAAACAAAAGCCCACATGAATGCTGGTATCCGGCATCAGCCTGAAGTATATGTGAGTGGTTACATCACAACGAAGCAGATACAATGCAGCACATTGCCAAGGCCCCCTTGTGCTATAGCGCAATTAGAAGCTGGAATAAAAAGAAGACGAAATAGAACATTTGTAGTGTATGGGATTTCAGGTGGAAACGACTGGACATACAATGCAAAGTAGTGTGACTGCCCCAAAACCTTTGAGGGCGCAAATCGTATTTACTTCAGGCGCACAGATAACCACCCTGATACCACCAAGTGTATTATGAATGCACAATAAATAGGGTGAAGGTTTTCTCCCATTCTCATTCTACTAGAATCTGGAGTGAACCAATGAAACTGGACGTTGGAAGACTCAGGACCTACAAATGAGAATTCTTCTTCACACACTGCATAATTAAGCTATGAAATTCACTCCCATGGGGTGTAGTGATGGCCCCAGGGCCTGCCCGATACATTTTGGTGCCTGAGACAAACCACAAAATGTTGCCCCCCCCCTGCCAGGGAAGAAGTGGCAAATGAAGACCTACATCAGGAACAAGGAGGGACTAAAGATCTACATTGAGATCTGCTCCCCTAAAGCTCTGCTGTGGAATTCCAGTGATGAGACTGTTCAGGTCCTACTTGAGAACTTCTCACAAGCATCTGGTTGGCCACTGTGAGAACAGGATGCTGAACTAGACAGGCCTATGCTCTGGTGCTCTATTTTTCTATGGTCATATGCTAGCAATTTCCAACAACACGTTGCTTGTTTTCTTGTTGACATACATTACAATGTGCAGGGATGCAAAGAAACTTCTGGGAAGTCTTCAAAAAGTTAGTCTGCATGTCGTTTTTTGGGTGCGTTTTAAAACAAGATAAGCAGATATTTACATGCTCCAACCCACCACTCTGTTCCTTTGTGGAAATTGGGAAATTAGTTTGTTTCAACTGAAATCGTCCTTATGGGAAAATTCATCCGCTTTGGAGAACAGAAAAGAACAAAAACTCAAAAACAAACAAACCCAATGCTGACACCCAGATACTTCTTAACTCTGGACCAAAGTCCCCACCCTGCCAAGATCTCTTGGCTTGAACATGTTTTTCATGCTCCCAGCTCAACAGCCTGGTATGTTCCAGCCAGTGAAGTCCTACTGAAAGTCCAAATTAGGTTGCAAGTTCAGCATGCTTTTTGGCTTATCACCCAGGAAATGTGGGGGCCTACCGCCATCTGTTGGTAAGTCTCTTTCACAGCAGGTGCAGCTTTAAAAAAGGAACACAAAACAATCTGTTTTGTCTTGCACTTTTTCAAGCTTTCAAGTGACATGAAACTTTCCCTCAGTCCAGGTGGAAAGATTACTAAGTCTTTAGCATGGGAGACCATTCCCTTAGATGTGCAATATTCAAGACATTTCAGAGAGACAGGGGCGTAGGAAGATAGGGGTGGTGGGGGCGGTGCACCCCGAGCGACGTGATCCCAGGGGCGCCATCGCCGCTGCCCTCTCTGCCCCCCAAACGCACGCCCCGTCACTGCGCACAGCGCCCCCCACCCCAAAACGTGCGACACGTCATTGCGCACGGTGCGCCCCGCCCCCAGAACATGCGCCACATCACTGGGGGCAGCGCGTATGCTCTCCGCCCCCGGTGATGGAGCATGAAGCTCCACTGCTGCAGAGAGACTGTCTAATTATAAATATCACACACACACACACACACACACACACACACCACATGCAAAGGTTAAGGAGAATTCTGAAAGAGATGAAAGTTTGCAATTCTTGGAGTGGGGGGGAGATAATTTTTCTTTTTGTTCCCCTTTCTCAAGAAATCAGGAGTGTTTCTTAATCTGAATATTTAAAGGCCTTTCTGCACAACTGGTCAGGATTGCAACCTTCTGTTTGAGCCTACAGAGAAAGAGGGGAAAGGGGTAGAATCTGGCAGCCTAGATGAAAATTGGGGAAGGGGGGGCAGAGAAAAACATGCCTTCCCCCTCTTCCCCAACTCCTGAAGCGCCCCTCAAGACCTGAACAGCACTAGCTTCCTACTCAAAGCTCTCAGGTCAGGTGTCCTAAAAAGCACCCCTCCTACAGGGTGGGATGCACTGCAACATTGTGTTGCAGTTCTTAGAAGATTTTTTAAAAAAATACTATGCACAACTCACAGCACATTCCTATTGGTTTAATGGGGCTTACTCCGAGCTAAGTGGGTATAGGAATCCAGCCTGAAGTTAATACAGTATATAAAAAAGAATTACAAATTTCAAGAAGAGGAATAGATTATTTGTACTTATAAGAGAAAGAACATTTGGAAAGCTGCCTCATACTTTTGAAGCGAGTGTGATATTATATTGTTCATATTTGATATTTATTAATAATTTATTTGAAGGTGGGTGGAGTTGTTTTTGTTTTTGCATTTATACATATTGTGTATATTGTATAATTTATTGTATAATTAAATATACAATATTGTTGTTAATGTTTAGTTGTTTAGTCGTGTCCGACTCTTCGTGACATATTAGCAAATGCATTCAAATGTTGAATTGTACTACGGTAATCTGTAGAGTGTAATCTATACTTTTTGCATATTTCACTTTTTGAAGGATAACATGTACAATAAACTAATTTGCAAACAAGCAGAACTCAACATTTCTTTCCCACCGCATCTTTTTGCTGTTGTGCAGTTGAACAGAACCATAACCAGGAAAAGGGTGGGACTGTTTCCCTTTGAAGGAGAATGTTGGCAAACTGGATTCACTTGGGTTGTAGTGATGGGCAAAACAGATCTCTTTGGGGAGTGCTCCTTTGGGGGGGAAGGCCAATACATAAATGAAATAAATAATCAAAACAGAATATTAAAAAATACCCCTAAAGTCAAGGGAAGTGTATGTCAAACCTCCTAAACCAGCATAGGAATATAATGAAACCGTCTTCTTCTTTTTAAATTGAACATCAAGTTTTGTGTAAGTAGAAATGAACTGAGTAACGACTGCACCTGCCATAGGCTTTACTTTCTGTAAAACCAAGCTGTATGCACAGATGCGTAGAATCGCTACCTGTTGTACTGTGAAAAGTCATAATTTTTGCCCACTTCTAGTGTATAATTATCCCTGAAACAGACAGGCTTTTAAAGAGAGAAATAACAGCCAGGCAGATCTGGCTTTCTATCGCCATTCCTAGAAGTTTCAACAGCTGCTATACAGTACTGCATAGTGCGGCGTTTTCGGATCCAACGTTGAACTGTGCAGAGCTTGAATCTTACCAGCGTGGGCACAGAATGCGCTTCTGAACAACTTGCAAGCGTTAAAAGCGCGTTTTCTCATCAGCTGAAAACAAAGACAAGGCAAAGCCTCTAGAGGCCGCTTGATCTGGCAGAGACTCGATGTCCTTCGCCCCATCCTGTTACTTATTTGCCCGTTCTGGGAAGTTCGCCTTCGCCGCGGCCGTCAACCTCCGCAGGGCTTCTGGTTCCGTCTATTTCGGCAAGCGATCGCATCTTCGAAAGGGGTGGGCCCTGAGCCGCCTGTGAGGGGCGGGGCTTTCCCTAAGCACCGCCCCCTGATGACTTCGTGCGGCTCCGCTTTGTTTAGCCCAGCCCAGCCCAGCCCAGCCCAGCTCGGCCGGGACGGGTGATTGACACGGACCAAAGTTATCCCGGAATAAAGGAAGCACGCATGTGCCATCACACCGGATGTGAACATGCTCATTTGGCCTCCTCCGCCTCCATCACCCAGGAGCTCGCTTTGTAAAAATAAAAAATAAAAAAAATCTGAAGGGGGTGGGGAGGCAGCAATCGTGCCAAGCCGTGCTAAACCGGTTTATTCCGTGCTGCGGCTTCCCCAGCAGGAGAAAAAGAGAGGGGGGCAGGATAAATGCATTCGCCCCTCGTCCCGCTTCCTAAAGACGATCCCCGACAGTAAAGCTTTAGCACCAATAAACTGAAGCGGGTCAAATCCGTGCCAGCCCCAGATGAGGGTTTCAAGCACTCCTTGCGCCTTGCCGGCCGCTTCTCTCTAATGCCCGTCCCCTGCGCTTCCTGCTGCTGTTGGGGAGCTGCTGGGCTTCCCCGCGCCGAGGGGGCGGCGGCAGGTTCAGAGGCCGGGGGGCGAGCATGGATTTCCGAGGGAAGAAGTACGAGCGGGGCAGCAACTGGTCGGACCCCGAGGTGGTGGAGCTGCTGCACTTGTGGGCCGACGAGTCGGTGCAGGCGGAGCTGGAGAGCTGCCTTCGGAACCAGCACGTCTTCAACCGGATCGCCGAGGTGCTGCGGGAGAAGGGCATCCACCGGACGGGCGACCAGTGCCGGGAGAAGATCAAGAAGATGAAGCTGGAGTACCGCCGCATCAAGGAGAACAACAAGGCCCCTCGAGGGGGCAGGACTTGGAAGTTTTACGACGTGATGGATCGGGTCCTGGCCAGCCGGCCGTCCCTTGCCTACAGCGCCGCCGCCGCCAACAGCAGCAGCAGCGGCGCCTTACTGATGGCGCAACAAGTACTGCCGCCGGGGAGCCTGGTGGAGAGCTACCGTCCCCACTTGGCACCCTCGTCGGCTCTGCCCTTCCCGCCCTCTCAGCCCCCGGAGCTGATGGAGATCAAATGCGAGGAGGTGGATTCCGAGGTGGAGCAGTGCTTGACGCCGGAGCCTCCGCCTTCTCTCACTTACCAGCCGGGGGGCTCCCCCGAGGAGGAGAGGGCCTTTTTGGACGACTCGCCCCTCTCCAGGCTGGAGATGCCCATCGAGACCAGTGTCTCGCCCTCAGGTAGGACGGCGGCGGCGGGCTCGGCTCACTTAACGTCAACACGGCAGCAGGGGTTGATGGGCATCTCTTGGTCACAACAGAGCAGGCCCCACCCGAGACATGTTGGCACTGGGGGGGGGGTGTGCAGCACATGCTGCCCCCCCCTCTCAAATCAAGGCACACAGTACCCAAGGCAGGTGAAGTTAGCCTAGCGCCCCCTAGACAGACAATCCCACAAGCACCTCCACCCCTCACAGTAAAAATACAACAACAGTACAGTACATTAAGTAACCATTTGCTGTCCTGCCAGGAGCTAACGCTGATGTGGTGTGTGCTAGTTGTGTCAGCAGAAGAGTGGAAAGCAAAGAATCCAGGTTCTGCTTTCAGAGTGGTCACTTACAATCTCTCCTTTGCTCTATAAAAGATGAGGCATACACTCCCCACCCCCACCAGCCAACCTGTGTTTTCCCAGAGAAGGACAACCCTCTATTTTAGTTACAAAACTGTCATTTTTAATCAAGGGGCTTTCCCTGATCTCTCCAAGAATTCCCAGTCCTTTGATGCCAAGCCTGCATTGAGGCCAGGAAACCTCTGGTTTTGTAATACAGCATAATTTCAACCTCTCCCTCCCCCCCCCAGGTGTGTTGTGTCCGTGCCCCTCCCCCAATCCCTCCGAAGGTCCCAATGTGCTGATTCTAGAAACTTTTATCCTATCTTTATCTGAAGCCACAGAACATTGCCTTGGGCATGTTTCAGGCAGAAAGGCAATTAAATAAATAAATGGTGTACTTTTGGGCCTTTGAAACACTCTGAGGCAATGAGTTCTGCTGCTCAATGCCCTTTGCAATTACAAATAGTACCCTTAGTTTACAGAATGCTGACTTTCTTGGAATTGTCCCAAATGGGGAACAATGCAAAACAGTAAACTAAATCCATGACTCAAATAATAATAAAAAAGGTTTAAAATAGAGGTTTGGGTGATTTCTGGGTGAGACAGGCTGCTTTGGATCCTGGAACAGTGGTGGACTTTGGGCTTTAATATTTCAGTGACACCTTGTGCAGCACCAAAATCCCCACCTCTCACCTTCCATTGTTCATCATTATAGCAGTGCTTACTGTGGGGCCCTGTGACTCCGCAACTTGTTATAACAACAACTACAACAATTTATTATTTATACCCTGCCCATCTGGCTGGGTTTCCCCAGCCATTCTGGGCGGCTCCCAACAGAATAAAAAAGCGATAAAATATCAAACATTAAAAACTTCCCTAAATCCACCTCTGCCTGGAGTTTTAAATGCCACAAAGCAAATAAATAACTCTAAATGCTGAGTCTACCTCTGTTCAAGTCACCTTGAATGAGGGGAAATCTATACCATGAGGAGATGTGCCAGTGTAGATGTTTAGTTTGGCATCGTTAGTATCAGACTTCAGAATGTGAGCTTCCACACCATCCATTATTTGGAACGATTTATAATTCTGACTGGTGGCTTGCTGGGATCAAGCCATCTCTAGCCACTACAGCAAACTACTGTATAGAATTAAGGTATAGAATATACTTTTTACCTTTACCTTTTATCTAGAATTAAAGGTGAAGGAGCTTTTCAGTGAGAGGAAATGACATCCACCAAGATTGATCTCCAGCACCTGTGATTTTAGAAATTGAAACAATGGGAGCCACGTGCATTGCAGGGAGTTGGCCTAGATGGCTCTTGGGATCCCTTCCAATTCTACAATTCTTCCAGCTCTACAATATGATTCTATGTCAGTCTCTGTAACTTGTTTGAAGCATGATGCTGAATAAGTTGCATCTGTGTATCAGGTACTTGTTGCAAAAAGTTAAAGGAATGGGCGCGTTTCTGGATGCAAATTTCATACTAGGAATAATTAGGAATAGAACCGTAAATAAAACTGCTAATATCATAATACCACTATAAAAATCTATGGTGTCACCATAACTGCGTACAGTTTTGGACACCTTGCCTCGAATGATATTTGAGAGCTGGAAAAGGTTCAGAAGAGGCCAACAAAGGGGCAGGAACCCTTATGAGAAAAGGTTACAACATTC
Source organism: Zootoca vivipara (assembly GCF_963506605.1). NCBI lineage: Eukaryota > Metazoa > Chordata > Lepidosauria > Squamata > Lacertidae > Zootoca > Zootoca vivipara. Next base: position 52,136,900 of record NC_083276.1, on the reverse strand, counting down.
AGAACTTTAATTTATTGGGGGGGGGAACATGAGTAAGGGAACATGATAGGGGTGCACAAAACCATGGAGAAAATGGATAGGCAAAAGTTTTTCTCCCTCTCACAAAATATTCCAACTTGGGGATATTCAGTGAAGCTGGGCATTAGAAGATTCGGGACAGGAAATACTTCTTCCCACAGGAAACCTCCCACAGGAAACTATGGGGTTTGCTCTCACAAGAGACAGTGATGGCCACCAATTTGGATGGCTTTTTAAAGGGATTTGGCAAATTCATGGAGAATAATGACTACCGGTACTAGCCATGAAGACCTTCACTGTGGGAGACACTAAGTGTCTGAATACCAGTTGCAGGGAGGAGACTGCTGTTGTGCTCAGGTTCTGCTTGCTGGCTTCCCCCAGGCAACTGGTTGGCCACTGTGAGAACAGGATACTGCACTAGGTGGACTGTTGGCCTCACCCAGCAAATGCTGCTTATGTTATGTTGATTTATCAATATTCTTTAGTAGTTTGGTTTGCTTTGAGATTCTGCTACAGATACTAATTAAAGGCAACAATGGCAGGTGGTTCAAGCAAGTCTGACCGTAGTCAAGAAGCGTGAAATGATTTTGTGCCTCAAAAGAAGGAATTTCCCTTCATCTGTTTCCTCCTTCAGGTTTCAGTGAACCCAACATGGCTTCGTCATCCCGGATCCAAAGTCTGGGGCCACGGCCTGGCTTTTCCACCCTGCACCGCCTGCGGAAGAAGCGGAAAGCCCAGCGGCTGAAGGATCCCCTGGACGCGCTCTTGCTGAAGACCCTGGCGGCGCAGCGGGACATGGAGGAGCGCTTTCTGCAGATGGAGGAACGGCGGCTCCAACGGGACCTGGAGGCGGAGGAGCGGCGGATACAGCTGGAGCAGCGACGATTTGAACTGGAACGGGACCACGAATTCCGCATGTTCAACGTCTTCGCCCAGATGCTCAGCATCCTAAAACAAAGCAATAACGGCTCCTTTGCAAGTGGGCTGCCCCAGGGCATGGACCTTAGCCAAGCATTTTCCGATAGCACTGGGGCAGGAGAAGGGGCACAGCAGGAAGTGAGGACCACACAGCTGGTGCGGCCCGTCTTGGACAGGACAGCCTATGTGTTCGATTTCTGCAACCATAGTGATTTCCAAAGCAGCCCCTACCTCTCGGTCCGAGGCAATATTGCCAACGTCTTCAGGGGCTCCACAGAGGAAGGGTACAGGGCCTATCATGCCGACAAGTATGAAGAGGACAAAAACCCCACTGTGAGTAAACTATGTTTCTGCTGTGTGCCTTCAAAAACAAAAATTATTATTTAATATGGTTATGGATTTTCCACACAGATCAAGGTTCAGCATAATCAAGGAAGAGCTCTCTGAAGCAGAAGCTTACATTCTGACACGTGATCAAGGGTGGAGAAGGGTGTATGAACAAAGGAGAAATCTGAGCACGTGCGCTTACGAAGCCTGGGCTTCATTTTGGTTGGGGGTAAAAACTAAGACTGTAATCCTCTATACAGTGGTACCTCGACTTACGAAGGCGATCGCGGCGCTCTTCGTAAGTCGAATCCTTCGGTTGTCGAAGCGGCCATTTTGCGCATGCGCAAAGCGCGATTTTTCGCTTCTGCGCATGCGCCGACCGCGCGCACCGCTTCTGCGCAGGCGCAGAGCGCGTGTGTGGCGGAAAAACTTCCAGGTTTGCCGACTTCGGAAGTCGAAACCTTCGGAAGTCGAGTCATTCGGATGTCGAGGTACCACTGTATACCTACTTGGGAATAAGCTGCATAGAGTTCAACATGATAAGTTTCTCCCAGTATTGGGATGCCCAGGATTGAACCAAAGGCTAAATGGGAAAAGGTGGCTTTGAGGAGGAAAAGGGGATGGAAAGTCTTAATTGAGGCACACACACATACACACACACACACACACACACACACACACCGCCACTCCTTGATGTAGAATTTAATATAGGGAATGGACAGAATCCTCTGTTATTTAAAAACAGCTGAACATCCACCCACCCACCTGGAGAAACTGGCAGTCACATGCACTACTCCTAAATCAACACAATTTACAAAGCATTGTATTTTTGATATCTTGCCTGAAATGAAAGTTAGCCCAGGGGGACTTAAAATTATGGGGTTTTTTTACAGCTCAGGGGCCAGGTTATTGTGAACACTAAACCACAGCCTAACACTATGTAGATGTGTCTCCATGTGCCCAAGTGATACACAGGACTAACACTTCTTCCTCTTTCCTTCTCACCCTCCACATCCATGGGTGTAGTCAAGTAAAACAATAGAAATAACTAACTGACCAATCACATCGGTTCTGCCCCCTGCCCTAACAAAAGTCCAAAAAAGCAAAGATCCTGGTTACACCCATGTCTTTTGCTTTCAAAGAGGTTAGCATGATGTATCTTGAACTGGACTTGAAAGACTTAGATTCAAATCCATACTGGGTAATTTTGGACCAGTAACTATTTATCAGCCTAATCTACCTCCCAGGGATGTTGTGAGGGGGAAAATGAGGTCTATGTACACCACAATTTATTAGAGAAAAGGCAGTATACAAATGTAGTAAATAAATAAATAACTTGGGTAAATGAGGTGATTGCTCAAGCTATTGTCTCCAAGAAAAATAGTATCTATACTTAAAGGTAAAGGTAAAGGGACCCCTGACCATTAGGTCCAGTCGTGACCGACTCTGGGGTTGCGCGCTCATCTCGCATTATTGGCCGAGGGGGCCGGTGTATAGCTTCCAGGTCATGTGGCCAGCATGACAAAGCCGCTTCTGGCAAACCAGAGCAGCACATGGAAACACCGTTTACCTTCCCGCTGTAGCGGTCCCTATTTATCTACTTGCATTTTGACGTGCTTTCGAACTGCTAGGTTGGCAGGAGCTGGGACCAAGCAACGGGAGCTCATCCCGTCACAGGGATTCGAACCGCCGACCTTCTGATCAGCAAGCCCTAGGCTCAGTGATTTAACCACAGCGCCACCTGGGTCCCATCTATACTTACTGACCTGCAATTTCTTTCACGCTGTATGAATGATGAAGTGTCTATACGGTATATTAATATAAATGAACGGCATGAAATGATTTCGTTGAGGAATATGAGTATGTGCCGTGTAAATGCATGCAAATTTACAGCTGAAGCCTCTCACGTAATTATACAAAAAGAGGAATCCTGGATTCAGTTACATTCACAAGTGAATTGAAGAATAAATTACATACTATTTGCTTATACGCCTGATCTTTAAAGCACTATTTCCCAAAGTGCTCATTGGCCCTTAAAGGACTTAAAGGAACTCTGGTTCACACATTTTTTTAACAGGGTATGATTTTTGAGATGGCGTAATGGCACGTCAGCTAATGTGAAATACATATACACGCAGTGATTGTTTTTCTTAACAATACTTCTGTCTCTGTCTCCAGGGCATCATTAATTTTGGCACCAGTGAGAACAAGCTGTGCTTTGATCTGATGTCCAAGCGGGTAAGAGAATCGTAAATGTGTTTGATTCCTGAGCTGTGCTGGTGGCGTTGCTCTTTCCCTTCCCAAATCAGTTAGCCCTCAGAGGCTTAATTTGACGTGCTGAAGCATCTTGATATGAATACTTGTTGACGCCTTTCTTTTCCGTTTGGGAAGCTTACAAATTTGTGCCTTTTCCAGAGTAGTGGTGGTGGGAGCATGGCACCTCTCTTGGGTTTCTTGCAGTCAACCACCAGACACTTTCAAATATTGGAGAGAACTTCCTGCCCTATTCCTGCTCCAAGCCCTTGCTTCCCTAGTATGCATGAATTTATCTATCCTCAAAACAATTGGGGGACAAAGCGGGCAAAGGACCCAGCAGAGGATTGAGACAAGACTCTACAGAGGAGCCGCACCCTTTAGAAAGGATGGAAATGATTCCCAAACTAGCAACCCTACACCTCCTTGACCAAGCTTTAAACAGAATGGAAATCGAAATTATCGTTGTTCTCTTAGGGTGTTTCTTTAACTTTCAAATTCTGGGTACTTCCAGAGACAGTGTCTCTTTCCAGAATGAGAGTCCTCTTCTGATAATGTTGTTGCAGGAGCGCTAGCAGTGTGCCTGTTCGCGTGAAAGGAAATGGGATGGACTTGCCTTACTGACCAATATAGACTTGCGCGTTTTGGGTATTGTAACTTGTAATACAAATGCCCTCCAGCAGGATGGGAGCATTCGGTTCTACAGGTTTGATTCTCACCTTTTCCAGACCAATTTGGCTTGCTTAATTATTGTGCCCTCTCCTTCTCCTTGCTAATAGCTGACGCAAAGTGACATGAACGTCATAGAACCTCCACTGCTACAATACCCTGACTGGAAGGGCCATATGTTGTGAGTAGTAACTGCCCTGTATCTTTTCCCCTTCGTATCTTCACCCTATTTTCTGCATCTACAAGGAAATTACTATCCTGTTCTGCAGGAGATTGCAGGTGCAGTACAAGCAATAAAGAGAGCCTTTTCCAGGCAGGCAAAGTCAGATCTCTCTAAGCAGGTCAGGATCCTGGTGAGCTGCTTTGCTGAGCTGTGAAACATGTTCTAGCAGAGAGCTGGGGCCATCTAGAATCCTGAGGTTTGATGTTGGTTTGTTATGCCGATACTATTTTCCTAGAAAAAGAGGTGCAGGAACTCGCCATGAACACCTTCCTTGTTGTCTGAGAATGGCAATGGTGCCCACTTGAGAGGTGCCAGAACTGAATTCTGGTGAGTTCCAGCAGGGGAAAAAAAGCCCTTCCTCCTTGAGGAACTGGCTGAGCTGAATTAAAGTGCCCTTCTGCAGGAGGGGCTGTTATTGGAGGAACACCCTAAGACTGTGAGGGCTCTGTGGGAAGTGCTGAGCCTCATGCTTACCCCCCCCATGGGCAGTTAGTATTTCCCCCTCATCTTTATATTCCCTGAAGTAGTGGCAGGGGCTGAGAGGAGGTCATGACAGTTCTGGAGGAAGAGGAGTATTTTTTAAAGTGCCTCAAATGGCTACATGCTATACAAAAATAAAAAAATAAAATGTATGATTGTTGTAAGTACCAAGGGTGATGAAGCGAGCATGGTTGCGTTCATGTGTGTATAAGAAATCAGAAAATAAAATATATAAGGGGGTGAGTGGTGGAAGGGCGTGCTGAATTACTTCAAAATAGCACCTCAAGAGTACAATGGACTGTTTGCTAACTGTGTGGCATGTGAAGTCTTTGCACCTGAGGGTGTCTCTTTAATATAGTTGATAATTTTAATAACCATATATTCTAAGAACACATTCATTCTCTGAAGGCTGTTGTGAGCAGAACTTGGGTGCAGGGGAAGCTATGTACACTGCCTTGGAAGAAAAGGAAGGAAGGAAGGAAGGAGCTAAAGAGGACTGTGGAAATACCCAGGATATGTAGTTTGAACTGGTCCAGACAGGAACATAACATGCTTGTGACAGGATGGGCTGATCTTTCAGGGAATTAACTATATGTATATTCTCCTTTTCAGCAAAGGAGCTCAGCTCAGTATACCAGGGAACCTGTGGCCCTCCATTTGTTGCTCACTACAGCTCCAGTCATTTAGAGCCAGCATGACCAACAGTCAGGAGAGATGGGAATTGTAGCACAACAACACCTGAAGGGCCATCTCCATCCCACCAGGATATGGTTTTTTTTAAGCAGGGTTGGGGAGCCAATAACCCTCCAGATGCTGTTGGACTCCAACTCCCATCAGCCCCAACCAGCATGGTCAATGGTACAGGATGATGGGAGTTGTAGCCCAGCATCTGGAGAGTCTTAGGTGCCCCATCGGTGCTTTTAAGCATTTTATACCTTCAGTTTTCATTGTAATCAGATCTAAAGTGGAAATTAACGATAAAAAAGTGCGGGATTTTATGGCATCTTACGTGTGTGAACAACGGAAATGTTTTGCGCTGGCCCAGTAAAATTTACCCTGTTTCCATGCCTACTGCATAAACCTTCTCTGTGTTGTTCTGCAATGCATCCTGGTGGAGAGCGAAGCCTTTCCTTGGAAGAAGCTAATTCTGTGGTTGCTTTTATATCTCCTTCAGCTTGCGAGAGGAAGTGGCTCGATTTTTGACCTATTATTGCAAGGCACCTGCACCTCTTAAAGCAGAAAATGTAGGTCAATTTACTTCTGGCTTGTTTGTTCTTTTAGTAATGTATTGGCACTCATATTGATGATTATTCTACCCTAAATGGGTGTAAACATCTATCCCAACATGTCTTCTGCAGGTGATCATACTGAATGGCTGCGGCTCTCTGTTTTCTGCTTTGGCTACTGTTCTCTGTGATCCAGGGGGTAAGTAAGATAACTAGAGAAATATTGGGTGGTATTGAAATTAATGACACGGTTAGGTCCATGAATTTTGGTAGGCCTATTTTGAGCAAAACATAGTTGAATACAACCCTTAATATATGGATTTGTTGGTTGGTAATGGAGTAGGAATATTGCAAAGAATAGCAACAAAACTGCTAATGTTTGTGGTTGTATTTCTGCTGGGTATTCTTCTTTATTCCCTTGCCCATTGTACTTGCACTAATTAGCTACATTAATCAGGGCAAGAAAAAGTTGACTCCAAAGTGCTTTCTCTGGACTCGTAGAAAGGAACTTTTCACAAAGAACCTGACCTCAGCTGCATTGTCCCAGCTGTAAATTTCAGGGGCACAAATTGCAGCAGTGGGATAGCCAGCTTTCTTCTTTTGATTTCAGAAGCCTTCCTGATCGCTACTCCTTTCTACGGAGGCATCACCCAAAGTGTGTTTCTCTATGGGAATGTGAAGCTGGTCTATGCCCATTTGGACAGTCAGGTAAGGAGGAGAGTGGACAGCCATCACATTCTATAACCTAGGGGTAGCCAACACGGCAGCCTCCGGATGTGGACTGCAATTTCCATCTGTCTCCATGCCAGCATGTCCACAACATCTGGGGGCACCATGTTGGCTACTCTTGCTATTGTCTATGGCATTTTCTGGCAGCAGGTAACTTTACATATTTTCCTCACAGTTCACTTGAGCAATACAGTGGTACCTCTACTTACGAATAACTCTACTTACGAATGTTTCTACTTACGAATGGAGCTCCGTCCGCCATCTTGGATGCAGTTTAGATAGGATTATTTCTACTTAACGAATTTTTAGATAGGGTTGCTTCTACTTACGAATTTTTTCTCCCAATGCATTCCTATGGGATTCGACTTACGAATGTGCGTTCGGAACGCATTAAATTCGTAAGTAGAGGTACCACTGTAGTTGCTAAACAATGGGTTCAGGCTCCAAGTCACAGGGAAAGTTGGACATGGGTTGCCAAACTGGCTGACCGAGAGGGAAGTATTGCACACAATATATATTTGGTTTCTCTGAGAAGACAAAGTTTCTGAACAGAAATTACCCATGTGTATCCCTACAGTAAGAAGTTTTGGAACACCTTTCCTAGAATATGTTTGCTGAATTTAAGGTTTAAGTAATTTGGACTACGAAGCCTTTGCTTGTGTCTAAATCAGCATTCTGGCATTCTTCTGTAGACGTCCACGAATATCCCTTCCTCAGTAGAAGTTGAACTTCAGCTTCTGCGAATGGCTGCCCAATTCATGATGTCACTGGGAAGTGTGTTAACCATTCTTATCTCTGTAATAACATCCAGTTGAAGGGAGTGGAGTCCTTGTTAAGACTTCTTGAGATGTGCAGCACATGTAGCTTTTGCTTGGTTCCGAAAGGCTTTTGTGCTCAGCCTAATCTTTAATGCGTTTCAGGTCACCGGCACCTGCAACCGTCCATTCCAGCTCACTGTGGAAAAGCTAAAGAAGGCCTTGCAGGATGCACAGTCAGAGGTGAGCTTGCTTCATCTTACAGTTCCTGAATCTTCCAAGGCTTCATTGGTGGGTGGAGCCACAGATTACAAGGATGTTGTGGAATGTAATACAATACACCTTTAGATTTTGGGGGTAATTCAGTGTTGCGCTAATACAGTCGTTCTGCCAGTGCAAGCATTTCTGCTTGCCTGATGGAACAGTCTCCCCCGCACACTGTTCTGGGATTTTTCCCAAGCTCCCAGAGTGGATTTAGGGGAGGCGCAATGGGAAGCCCTGTTGCTTGTGGGAGTCTTTGCACTGGCTTCGGCTAACGGGCCAGGTTAGCTGAATCTGGCCCCTAGTTTTGATTCATTTCAGTGGTCCAGGGTGGTCTAAGTATAAGCATTGTTGCGGCCAAGTGTGGTAGAGGCTGAATGTATTATGGTGTTTTTACTGCTGCATTACAACTTTGGAGCTTTGATAGACAACTATTTTATTACAGCATACACCAGGCATAGGCAAACTCCGGCCCTCCAGATGTTTGGGACTACAATTCCCATCATCCCAGACCACTGCTCCTGTTAGCTAGGGATGATGGGAACTGTAGTCCCAAACATCTGGAGGGCTGGAGTTTGCCTATGCCTGGCATATGGGATAGTTTGAATGGACCCTTATTGCTTGCTTCTGTTTCTTTTGACAAAGATTATGCTCCGTTTTGTTCTCATTTGGAAAAGACTTCTGTTTTCTGAAGGGTACCTTCCTACCTCTAATAGCTTCCTTGATTCTGCTCATTAGCCACATTGGCATCTTCTTGCCCCTGATGGAGTCTTTCCTTTATCTGTGATGTACTTCCTAGTAAGGTTCAGGTTTTGAACAATGTCTTAAGTATTTTGGTGAGATCTGAAACTTTCCACTTCCCCATTCAACTTTCTTTTTACCAATTCCTTCAGTTTTGGGACGTTTCCTCTTTTAAAGCCAAATGTGACTGTGTTGGATTTTCTTGGCAATTGTCCACTTAACATCTACGTGGAATTTGATTTACACGAAGACATTTTTGATTAAAGAAATATTGTAAAGCTAGAAAAGAGAATTCATTCAAGCTCCTTTACTTAGCTACATTCCATGATGCGCTGGCAACAGGCAGGTATAGGCAGCCTGATATTGAGGGTCACCAATGTTATAAACCAAAGTGCCTCAGGACAAGCAGGTTTCTCGACAGGCAGCATTTTATAAAAGGTCCCTTGCTCTTTGTGTTATACAGTTTGATGCTTTTGTTTTATAGGGTGTCAGAGTAAAGGCTTTAATTCTCCTGAACCCCCATAATCCCTTGGGGGACATCTATTCTCTCTCTGAGTTACACGACTTCTTGGAATTTGCAAAAAGGTATGATCTAAGGCTTTGTTTGGAAATATAGTCCAACAGACAAAATATTGTAGGCTGGGATGAGTGAAAATATGCATTTTTACATCTGCCTTGGCTAATGTACTTAGTTTCTGTAGAGCAGGAGTGGGGAACCTGTGGCCTGTCAACTTCCATCAGCGCTAGCAAGCATGGTCAATGGCCAGGGATGATGGGAGTTGTAGTTCAGCAACATCTGGAGGGCCAAAGGTTCCCCACACCTGTTGTAGAGGATGAGGTTCAGCTGAAGACCACAGAAAAGGTGAGGGGCTTTTTGTGGGGTGAGGTGGTACTTGAAGGCAAGAGTTGGCTGTGACACCAGACATATTCAAAGACGGAGCTTTAGCTATAAGCAAAGGAGAATTGATGGGGTGCCATTCAATGGCGCAGGAGATCTTCATCTACTGGAGAGTGGTGGAGCTGGAGGAGCAAATGCCATGACTGGGGATAAAATTCTGGTTCCATTCCATTGATATTGCTTCCTATTTAGAAAGAACTAGGAGTGCCAGGGGAGAGTTACACCTGTGTAGCATCCTGGTTGCTTCCAGATGACCTATTTTATTGCACATTCATCCTGATTTGTTCCCACAAAGTTTACAAGGACAGATATCATTGGTCATTTCTTGAGCATTCCCTCTGATTTGTTTGCTGGGATGCCTATACGATGTTGTGTCAGCAATTGTTACTGCCCAGTTTTCATTAAATTTCCCATCGTTTTCCTTATCCCAAAACGTCAAATTTTAGGGAGGATATTGCCCAAGAGAGTCAAATCAACTTTTAATTGCATGGCCTGAATTTGCCCATATGTGATTGAATGCCAATAAGATTGAACCCACCCGAAAATAGCAACAATTTGGAAGTGCCTCCTGTTGTTATCAGCAAGCTGCTTTGTGTGTCAGTGAAAGGTAGCCTTTTTTGGTGGGAAACCAAAAGGTTTCCCATGAAGGTTTTGCTGCCATCTTTAGTAATGGGAGAGCAAATGTGGCTACTAGGTGTGACGTTTTCACTCTATTCCTGCTTTCCGCTTTTGGCAGCATTGCCTACTAAATCCTCCTCTCCAGTGGCAGCCGGTTGAACTGTGCCCACTACCTGGCAGCAAGCAGTCTCTCTACTCATTGCCAAAAAAATCCCTGTTTTTCCTTTCTCCCATTCTAGGCATGAGCTGCACGTGATAGTAGATGAGATCTACATGCTGTCAGTTTTTGACGATTCTGTCACATTCCACAGTGTGCTTGAAATGGACAGGTAAAGGCATTTTTTGTGCTTCCATCACCTCTAAATGGGGGTCGCCAACACTATAAAGTTCTGTGAAACAGAAAAGCAGCACTGAGCAATCACTTTCGCAGCACAAACTGCTATTAAGAGTCCTGACGGGTTAAGAGTTGGCAGCTTCTACTGGCAGCGGTGTGATACATTCCCTTTTTTAGGGTCTTGCACCTGGGGGATTGTGCTCCCCACGCTTCTGCACCACGATATCCCAGGGCTTCAAAGGGTTGCTTTCTGGCATAGTTTTAACAGTACAGTGAGAATGACTCTCTGATTCAGGGGCGAGGAACCTGTGGCCCTCCAGATATCGGTGGACTGCAACTCGCATCATCATTGGCCATGCTGATTGGGGATGATGGATGTTTAAGTCCCGCAACAGCCACAGGCTCCCCACCCTGGATCGGGACCATGGAGGAGAGGAACAATATGCATACAATTGTCCCTGAAATTCTTTTGCATGCCTGTGATGGTTGGAGGTTTTCCTAAACCTGGTGTGGAAATACGCAGATTGAAGGCAAAGCGGAGAGACCTCAGGCAGGTCTTTTGACTCTCTGAGAGCAAACTAGGCCTGGCGCGTTTTTGTTATGGAGATGGACTACCACAGGGTAGTCCGAGCAGCCTTGAGAGTATGTGGTGGTGGTGAAGGGGTTTTCTAATTCTTTTCCTCCATGGCACGGTCCCATGGATGAAAATCCCCTTTCCAAGCAGCTACTTTCATTTCAAGGGGAAGTTTTATTGGTGTCATTGGTAGAAAAGCTGTTCTTTCCCCCCTCTTTTCCATGTCTTCTGGCGAATCAGAACAGTAGAGAGCCCCTAAACAGATAACAGAGGTGGATTTAGGGCAGTGCAACTGGCTTCACTGCTCTGGGCACTGAGCCTAGGGGGTGCTGCAGGGCGTCGCAACTATGACACAGTGAATTGAGCAGAACAGAAAGCGAGAGGCAGGGGAGGATGACAATTTTTGGTCTCACGCTGTTGAAATAGGAAAGACCAAAGTCCAGCCTTTTAGATAACATAGGTGATGCAGGGGAGGATGAAGAGGAACTCAGACTGGGTGGGAACTAGAGACACTTGCAGTTTCCTCAATAAGTCTTAGTGGGTGTCCTTGGGAGCCACACTGGTGACTGTATAATTTCTTCTGGTGTTTCAGAATACCCTAGAAGCCTCTTTGATTTGTTGCTAACATCTACATATGCATTCTCTTTATGCACAGATTTCCTGATCCGCAGAGGACCCATGTGATGTGGGGAATTACTAAGGTGAGTGCTTTTTTCTTTTCTTTTTTAATGTTATTTTCATTTTCACCTTTTACAAATATTTTTAACAAGAAAAACAAAATCTTTCCAAATCTAATTAACCTTCCCCTCTACTTCCCTTCCCTCATTTCTGCAGTTACTTTTTTTATATCTTTTTATTACTGCATATCCAATTCAAGTCTGTTTACTAATTATCTTCCCCTTGGTTATCTCTTACTGCATGTGTTTATATCAATCCTGCTAATGTTTTGATTTGTTTACAATGTATCTTCAAATAATCAGTAAATTGTCCCCATTCTGTTTTAAAAAGACTCTTCTTGATTTCTCATTCTTCCAGTAAGTTTCGCCATTTCTGCTTACTCCATTAATTTTAATTGCCAGTCTTCCTTTGTCGGAACTGTTTCTTCCATCCATCTTTGAGCATAAAGATGCTTTTTTTCTGATGGTCAGGTGGTATTATTTCAAAAGCCTGGGCCAAGCATGAGAGAGATTTGTTTATTCATTTGTTGGATCAAAAGATTATTAATTTCCGGCCCCTGCAGGATTTTGCTTCCGCTGGGATTCGCTTTGGGACACTGTACACGTTGAATCAAGATGTCGCCAATGCTGTGGCCTCCTTGTGCTACTTCCACGGGGTCTGTGGGCCTGTCCAGTACAAAATGGCCCAGCTACTCAGAGACAGAGGTGAGGCCAAGAATGTTGCACAACCCCTCCCTGCTCTGTTCTCGCTTTGACGAGGGAGCTTTGCCAAAACAGCGGCTTTTGCCTGTCCAGGATTCTCAGGCTGTAAGCGTGGAGATGGTTGCCAATTCAGCAGCACTTTCAATTAAGGCATAAAAATATTGCACTGCCAAAAACAGCCCTTTTCATAGCCTCCCCACCATAGACACAGCAATGTGTAGAGTAGGAAGTGACACCACACTCCAAGTCACACACCCCCCAAGCTCAGCACGTTTTGTTGGACGTGTGAAACAGCCCCCTTTGCATGTACAGCTCCCATGAGGCCTGGAGCTCTGCTCAATCCAGGGGTCCAGATTACATGGGAGCCCCACCTGCATACAAGTCTACCCGCTTGGGGGACCCTTTCAGACATTCTGCATATGTTAGAGTTGGCTTAGATGGACCTTCTTATATTTTTAGGTGTGCACCTTATTAAGATTGTTTTCATGTGCACACCTGAAATGTGACCAACAGGAAATTGCAATGCATTGCATAAACTGAGAAGGCCATGAGGATTTTGCGTCATGTTTTGCTGCTGCAAAAGTTGATCGTGCAGAAGGTGAGAATAAAGAAAAGGCGGCAGTGGAGTGAGACCAACATTTCAATGCAAAATATGGGCAGTGTTGTGTAGATCTTGTCCACTTTCTTCTCTGTGGGATGATTTGTGCATGCACATAGTTCGCCTGCAGCACCAAGTGATGATCAGTGTTTGCATTGTCGTCTGAGATTTCTTCCTTCACAACGCCGAAATGAATGAGTTGCTGCAGATCAGTTGCCACAGGCAGAACTTGCCTATTTTCTCGAATGGCTTCAGATGCAATGCTTTTCAATGGAGTCAGTTCACACGTTGAACCGTCTGTCATCAAAGAGTTGAGAAATCAAGCGATTTTATATTTATGTGTCTGAACTGAATATGTCTTCTCCTCTTGGCTAGACTGGATCAACCAGGTGTACTTACGGGCCAATCACGAAAGGCTAAAAGCTGCCCACACTTTTGTGACAGATGAGCTCAAGACCCTTGGGGTTCCCTTCCTGAACCGCAATGCAGGCTTCTTTGTATGGATTGATTTCAGAAAGGTCAGTGCTCATTAAAGGAGGCCCTGCAGGATCAAACCAAGTCCCTCTAGTTCAGCAGTGGTGGGTGTGAATCAGGTAGACATCCAGCGTTATGGGTTTTAGAAAGCATTTGATCTGGCTGGTGTGCGCACACACACTGTCTCACTGGCAATGCATTACTTTATTTTGTAAAAACAACCTCATCCCCCCCCCCAGCCCCACTTTGAATAATTCATCTCCAAAATTATCCTTTGAAAGAGCTTACTCAGAATTTTCTGTAAAGTACAGAAATAGCAGTAGTTGTTTCAATTAAGTGTGTACAGAAGTGTCTCTCCCACACATACATACGACCCCTTAAGCCGCGGAAATGGAAAAAAAGTATGTCTGACCCCTGAGTGATGTTGCACCTGACTCCTGTCGGTGGATCTCAAGGGTCTATTAAACAGAGTAGATCCTGAGGGTGTGACTCAGCTAACGAATCCCGTCAGCAGACGCCTTGTGTGGTGACTTTTCACAACAGAGCTTTCCACCTCTTCTCCTCCTTCTGAAACTGGGGGAAGGGGTGTCGAGATTTTCCCCAGAACAGCTTGTGACGGGGGAAAGGGGGAATAGTTTCATCTGAGAAGCCAAAATGCTTGTTCTAACAGAACGATCAGCAGACTGTGGCATTGAATTGCTCCCACCCCCAAGCCTGAAGTCCGCCCACCCCGCTGCGGGGAACCTCGGGTCTCCATGTTCTTCCTGAAGTTGGGGAGATGTGGCTGTAACTCCTTCCTGTGAGTCGGAGCTTACTTGTTTCTTGACTCCTTTATTCCCCAGTACTTGCGAAGAGGAACATTTGAAGAGGAAATGCTGCTCTGGAGGCGCTTCCTGGACAACAAAGTCCTGCTCTCTTGCGGTAAAGCTTTTGAGTGCAGCGAGCCTGGCTGGTTCCGCATCATCTTTTCGGACAAGATACATCGGCTGCAGCTAGGTCAGTGCTGTCTTTCTCCTATCTTCTCTCCCAGCTGGTGTCCCAGCATGGGCCAAACCCACCAGTAAGATACTGTGGCCTGATAGCTCAGACCTGTTAGTTGGTTCTCTTGAACTGTCAGTCACCGCTTGGTTGCTCTCCATCCCTTAGCTCTCCATCCGAATCCAGCTTTCGTTCCAACTCTCCCCCCCCCCTCCTCTCCCTTTCCTCCAGGCATGCAGAGGGTCCGTGAGGTTCTGGAAGAACACGAGCATGGAATCCTGAATGAAGGTAAAGACCAGTCTTGTGAGTCTGACTCGGAAGGCAAAGTGGACAGCGCAGACGAAGTGATATTTGTGTCCCAACATCAGGAGCCAGCGTCAGCTGGTGGCTCCAGCATCAGCGATCTCATTGGCCTCCTGCAGCAGCAAATGCGCTCGTCCGACTGGCTGCAGAAGAATACGGTGGAACAGTTTGCCCAGGAGAAACCAGAGGTCTATGATGTTTTCCGCAAGTTGGTGGGCAAGCAGTAGACGGTTTTGGTGCCTTTCCACAGGGATTGCCGCTGGAAGTTCTTGCTGCTCGGCTTTGACTTACCTAATGATATATTTTCCATATAGCAGGAAGCCGTTTGTAAATCTCCTTCCTGTGGCCATCTTCTCATCATTCTATTAAACTGGGGCCAACTACAAATGGGTGGCTTTTATTCTGCCTCCACCCTTTGCGTTACACAGTTTTTAATTTTTTGTTTCTAATTACCAAGCTTATGCTCTCTTGTGCAGACTGGTTTTCTTCACTGGTTTTCAATTTTTACCCCTAAAGAACTTCTCTCTTACTATTATTATTTTTACATCCTCCATGATCCAAAATGAAATCGAAGTACAATTCGCTGTGACCTAAGTTGAATATTTCATTAACAAGTTGTTTTAATACAGAACTTAGAGGCAGATTTAAATGTGCCCCATCTCTGATAATCTACTATGAGTAAATAATCAGTGTTTGTACATAACTCAACTGGTGAGTATTTGTTACTAACAACACTGAATTCCAGTCAATACATTTGTAGTAGGAACATAAGAGAAGGTTGCTAGATCAAGCCAATGGCACATCTAGTCTGGCAGCCTGTTCTCACAGTGGCCAACCAGAGGCCCATGGGAAGCCAACAAGCAGGATCTGAGTGCAAAAGTCCTCTCTCCACTTTTGATTTCCCACAACTGGTATTCAGAGGCTTACTTAATGCTTCCTGCTTCTTAAGCAGGGTTGAGCACTCCCCTCTAGCTCTTTTCCTCTCATACTTGAATATCCCTTAAATGTTTCAACCATGGTTACTTGTAATGGCTGCACTGATGTTAACTTAAAGGTGAAGGGTAAAGGGACCCCTGACTATTTGGTCCAGTCGTGACTGACTCTGGGGTTGCGGCGCTCATCTTGCATTCTTGGCCAAGGGAGCCAGTGTATAGCTTCCAGGTGATGTGGCCAGCATGACAAAGCCATTTCTGGCGAACCAGTGCAGCACACGGAAACACCATTTACCTTCCTGCCGGAGCAGTACCTATTTATCTGCTTGCACTTTGATGTGCTTTCGAACTGCTAGGTTGGCAGGAGCTGGGACCAAGCAACAGGAGCTCACGCCATCGTGGGGATTCGAACCGCCGACCTTCTGATCAGCAAGTCCTAGGCTCCGTGGTTTAGACCACAGCGCCACCTGCGTTAACTTAGGTTAACCCTAATCTTGGTTGGCTCCTCCCCAAAATCTGAAGCGTTGTTCCAGGGACAGCCAATGTGGTGCCCTGCAGATGTTTTGAACTACAGCTCCCATCTTCCCTAATCACTGACTGTAGGAGAACTGTAGTCCAAAATTTATTGAAGACTCCACATTGGCTACCTGTGTATGTTAATCATAGCTACGGTTTGTGCATTTGTCATGACTAACCATGATTAGGGCAAGAGAATTCATATACAAGAGGAGTGCAACAAATCCTCCAGTCCATTCCTGATCCTTCAAGGGGCTGACATTGCTGTGACTACTCCAGCCTCAAAAACAAAAATGATGAAAATCTCAGTGGCTGAAGTCTAAGTTCAGGAATTCAATAGTTTGAGTTGGCAAGAAGTGACCAGTCAAGGTTTTTTTTTGTAGCTTGCAAACACTGTCTCTGAAATAAGGTAATCACTTTGAGTCTCTCCTCTGCTATGAAATTGAAGAGCATCTGTTCTCAGTTCTTATACAAACTTTTAGTGGTAATATGCTTCACAGTAGCCTTTTTAAGTTCCAATACCATCATACTGGTGGAGTGGGCAAGGGACTTGTCTGATGGGCAATGCTGAAGAGGCAGAAGAGACCGTGATTCAAATATAGTGATGTGGACCTCACATGGTGGTTTGCAAGTTAACGAATTCTGATAAATTCTTGGTTTTTTTAAAAGGTTTTTTTTTAAAGGGATGTGTTAATGTAATTTTAAACAAAGGGAGGGAAGAAAGTAACTTTTCCTTGTGTGCATTAGTCCTTTGGTGTTCACTGGTAGCTGTGGTGGGTCAACTTGCTTTATTCTGCCTACTCCTTTTTATATATATAAAAAATGATGGCATTTATTGCTTTCCGTTTTGCTGCTGTGTTGGGCATTAGCACAGAATGACAACTGTGCCTGCCCCCTACCCCAAAGGTAGAAATGTAAGGTTGGCTTAAAGGAATTACTGTAATTAAAGGAAAACGTACCCCTGACCATTAAGTCCAGTCGCAGACGACTCTGGGGTTGCGGCACTCATCTCGCTTCACAGGCCAAGGGAGCCGACGTTTGTCCACAGACAGTTTTTCCGGGTCATGTGGCCAGCATGACTAAGCCACTTCTGGCGAACCAGAGCAGCCATTTACCTTCCCGCCCAGCAGTACCTATTTATCTTGCACTTTGACGTGCTTTCAAACTGCTAGGTGGGCAGGAGCTGGGACTGAGCAACGGGAGCTCATCCCATCGCGGAGATTCGAACTGCCAACCTTCTGATCGGCAAGTCCTAGGCTCTGTGGTTTAGACCACAGCGCCACCCGCGTCCCAATTATAATTAGGAACACATTAAAAAATACAGATTCTAGTAACAGCAACAGCATAACAAGAGGAGAAAATCAGCAACTAGGTATCTAAAATACAAAGATGGCATCCAAGTACAGAATCTTTTCTCAAAGGTAAACTAGGTAACTGCTTTTAAAATGTCAGGTGGTGTTAGGCTGATGAGAGGAAAAACAAGAGAATGACCTCCCTCTTCCTTCCCATTGCAGCTAGATCTGGATCTTGTACTGCCATTCCCTTATCTCCCCTTCCCATTCTGAATATGTCTGCAGAGAGAAGGTGGGTGTGTTTTACCAAACTTCTGAGTGGCATAATAGGAGCAGCTTTCTGCTCGTGACCATACTTTGTCCATGCCAAGCATAGCTATGAAGGAAGAAAGGGCTGTCCAACGATAGCTCAGTTGATTAGTGTGGTGCTGATAACACCAAGGTCAAAGGTTCAATCCCCATATGGGACAGCTGCATATTCCTGCATTGCAGGAAGTTGGACTTGAGGATGCCCAGGGTCTCTTCCGACTACAGTTCTATGTTGCCCTTATTGTTCATTCATAAAGCTAATTTGTGGGGTGGAGCAGGACCACACACTTTTGGGCCCGCAATATCTCCTGCAGCTGTGCATAGTGGGGCCTGCTGAGGGGCTTGGCAACACCCTGTTTTCTCCATCATAGTCAGACATACTTTGTAGGCAGGCTGCTGTTGGCTCTGGCCACAAGTCTGTATAGAACACGGGTGGGGGGCCTGCGGCCCTCCAGGTGTTGCTGCATTACAACTCCCATAATCTCTGACCATTGAGCTTGCTGGCTAGAACTGATGGGAGCTGGAGTCCGTAGGTTCCCCACCCGTGGCTTAGACAAAAAGAGCATGTTGGGAGCTGGCTGCTTGTAGATTAAAAATAAATAGAAAGGAGGATAGCCTGCCAAGTCACAAGGTCCAGGCTTTTCAGCAGTTTCTTGTTCAAAAGAGTTTACTTTTTGTCCTCAGCTTGCTTGGAACACTTATTCATAGTAAAGGACACGAGCAAAACCAAGCATAGCAAAATATATTGGATAAACACTGGGAGCAAATGCTATTTTTAGCTGCTCTGCGTATTCCCTGCTGTTCTCCACCAGATTCGAAATGTGCACAGAAAACATGCAGGAGGGCTTAGCTATTCTAGGCAAGTCCTCCTTGTGACCCTTTCCCTTCTGAACACCCGAATGCAGAAAACGTGGGGTGGATTAAAGATGAAAGCAAAGGCAAGTCACAGCAGCAGCCTTTCCATAACCGCCGTTTGAGTTTGCTTTCTCAATGACAGAAGCTGAACAGAGCGCTTCCAGAAAGGACTCAAGGCAAGCTAAGTCAACTCACCAGGCATAAATTGGGGAGTCACTTGATCTGAACACAAAAAGCAAAATGTGCATTCCGGTTGCATTCTTCATGGGCCAGGCCACTGTTGATCCCAAATGCTGTATCTCCCAATGACTAGGTGGTTGGCAGAAGTAGTAATCTTGTACGTCTTGTAAAAATGGACACCTAGCACAGGAATGGGGGACCATTGTGAAAGCTAGCTGCCTTCTGGGGGCTACATACCATTTGCACACCCCTTTCTGTCATCCATCCAGGCAGGGAAGAAACATCAGAGCTCATGGACATGTTCCAGCTAGGCAAAAATACTAAAGGAGGTTGCAAAGAGAGCCTGGGGAGGGCTGTGGCCCTTGTTTGATTCTGAGGGCCAAATAGAGATGGCTGTATCCCCCCAGGCCTAAGTCTCCTTATCCTCATCCCTGATCTAGTAACATGCCTGGTATACTGCAGTAGTGACCCAATGCTTCGCTTTCTATTTTTATTCCTCTTTTATGTTATGGAAGCACTAGTGAGGGGGGTCAAATGTTCCTGGGTCTAGTGTCCAGAAAATATAATGGCTTCCAAGAATTAGAAGCTCCCCATCTGAGAGGATGCATGTAGCCAAGGTTCATAAGTTATGAGACAGGGGACTCCACTTCTAGCCAACCATAACTTTTTCTGTAGTAATCTTATCCTTAAGTACACAACACTTCAATATAACAGGCTATGAGGTGATAACTCCACTATCTGCCCTCCTGTACAAAATGCTGTCATCACCAATCCAGCATCGCTAAAGATAACCAGCTGAGGAATCCCAGCTAAGCCCTGTTGCTATTTTGCCCTCCTCTGCAGTAATAATAAGGAACAAATGGAACTGGGTAAGCTGATGCATCTAGAATATGAATGAACAGCAGACAAGGAACCGGCTGCAAGCTGAAGGCACTTTATTTGTGTTCTGAAACTGACCTCAGTCACGCCGCACATGAAGGCGAAAAGGCGGAGTGGTGGAAAAAGCCCTGCTCTGACGTATTTATACAAATTAATAGCTTGTCACCCTGAAGCTGATGAATAATTTTGCGGGATATAAATGGCAAGCTGGAGTCCAAAAATAGATCGGTTTGCTGCAGACCTGTCTGCCTCAGCTACACTGCCAGAATACAAACAAGATCCCTTGCTGGGTTTCTCTGCAGAGCCAAGGAAATCGCTGCTCAAAGATATAGGGTCACATTTCTGAAGCAATGTCCCCAAACCTAAGTAGCAGCGGAAGAAGGAATCATTGCACAATATATACTCTGCTGATTTGCTTATGCTACCTCGATTGCCCCCTGCCCCTTGGTGGAAATTTCCTATTTTGCTAGTGAAACTATTAGTCCTGACATTTTGCTTCTGCAGTTGACCTGATGCAGCATATTCATTCTGGAAAAGCACATGGGGAGACATGCCTGTGGACATTCGGTGGGCATCAGCATGGCATGTTCCTCCACCCTCAGTCCCCTGCCCTCTTCTCAGCTGGCAACACGTGGACTGGCTGGTGTTATTCTCACATGGCAAAGTTCTTCCCCAGGGCTCCATGACATCCAGCCATCACCATTCGCACAGACGAGAGCCTCTCCATTCATAAAGAGGCAACACTTGATTCACAATGCACCATTTGTTCCTGCGTATTCCTAAAATAGCATCAGGGTATGTGTTTTGTTCGTGGCAACGTGGCAACCTACAGATGCCCCGTATGAGGAGCAATATACATTTGTGGAAGGGTTTTGCATACAGTTCCTCCCTACACGAGAAGCTGCTATGGGGAGGAAGGAAGGGTGATCCCTTAGGGAAGGGCTGTGGCACAGGGACAGAGCATCTGTCTTGTGTGCAGAAGGTTGTATGTTCAATCCTTGGCATCTCCATGTAGGGCCGAGAGAGGCCCTTGTCTGAGATGCCAGAGAGCTGCTGCCAGTCAGTGTAGACGTTGCTGAGCTAGATGGGCAAGAATATAAGGCAGTTTCCTAAGTCCCTATTCAGCAATCTTGGTTGCTTGTGGGTTCAGTTCAGACACCTGCAAATTCATCTGCATGTGTGCTGCTGCCTTTGTGGAGCCACTCTCTTCGCAACTGAGAAGTGCTTGAGTGCAGGAATCCCCCTTCCTGCAAAAAAAAGGCTAGTAGACGTTGATAGCCTTACTCTCCCTGAATTTGTCTAATGAAGATAAACACAATAATCTGGAAACCAAGCCTTATGAGGAACGGCTGAGGGAGTTGGGTAGGTTTGGCCTGGAGAAGATTGAGAGGGGATATCATAGCCACCTTTCAAATATATAAAGGGCTGGCACATGGAAGATGGAGAAAGCTTATTTTCTGCTGCTCCAGAGAGGTAGGACCCAAACCAACGGATTTAAGTTACGAGAAAGGTGAGTCCAAGTAAACATAAGAACTTTCAGACTGTAAGAGCTGTTTGACAGTGGAACGGATTCCCTTGTAAAGCAGTGGACTCATCTTCATTGGAGGTTTTTAAACAGAGGTTAGATGGCCATTTGTTATGGATTCTTTAGTTATGGTTCCTGTTTTGCAGGAGGTTGGACTGGACAACCCTCCAACTCTACAATTATACGACTGTCTTTTTTTAATGAGTGAAATGCAAGACAAAGTTTGGGGTTGGTGAAAAAGTCATTGCAGTGCTAGTGGGAGGGGTGTGGAGAGCTCATAGTTGAGCTTTTCCAACTCTTACCATTCTGAGCCAACGTTTCTTAAATGCAAAAATATATCATGTGTGGGCACTGTTCAGAACATTTGAAAATGGATAAAGATGAAATATCATTCCTTGGGGAAAACCTAATTGTGTATCCTAGGAAAAAGCTGATACTGAAAGACACACTATTTCTGTACCGGAGGTTGTCTCATCTCTATGCATCCATCCATCCATCCATTGCCCCATTTAGGCATGGGTTAGAATAATCTAAGCACCAGTTACTTGATATTTGGGATGTGAGGACTAGGAACTTCTCTCGCTACATAATCACGTAGCCTTGGGGACCAAGCACATGGAACAGATTGGCTTACCAATATAGTGGTAACACACAGCGTTGTTTACATTTCACAGCCATAGGCAAGTTCCTCCACTGCGACTTATGTCCCATAGACATTTAGCTTAGATCTTTTGGCTTCACGGTTGTCCCATTCCAGAAGTGGTGTGGCAACAGACTAAATGCAGACCCAGACCTAGCTATGCAATGAGTAATCTCGTCATCCGCATCAAGGCTGGCAGTGAGAGCACGCTCCCTAAATATAGCAGGGTATAAGGTTAAGAGGAGCCTTGCCAGTTGCAATGGGTGCGTGAACGTGCACATTCCCAGGAAGAGGCCCAGGCAGTACTTACATTTGCTTTAACCCCCCTGGGAAAGAGCAATCAGCTATTCAAGGGAAAGTCATCGGAGTCGCGCAATCTTACGTGTGTTCATTTCAACGGGCCCGCAGTAAGTCTCAGTCATAATTAAAATAGTACCATCGGCAAAATGGGAAATCAGAGCATGAGTAAGTCATGGCCCTTTCACTTTCCTGGGTGATCATGGAGAAGCAGAGGTCCAGTACTGAGGTCTGTCTGCTGAACTGCCTCAACTTTTTACATTCAAAAATATTTTTACACTCAAAAATATTGTGACCAATCTGATTAAAAGCAGTGACCAATCTCTTTTTTTAAAAACCTAACTTTTTAATGACACATTTTTGGGCTGTGGGGTGAGGTACGGTGCTTTATGTTATGTTATGTTATGTTATGTTATGTTACCTTTTCCCCTGACAGGACTCAAGATAACTTATATATAAAAATAAGAACCATTGAAAACTTGAATTAAATTGAATTGAACATTGATAGAATTAAAGCAGGCATAGGCAAACTCGGCCCTCCAGATGTTTTCGGACTACAACTCCCATCATCCCTAGCTAAAAGGACAAGTGGTCAGGGATGATGGGAATTGTAGTCCCAAAACATCTGGAGGGCTGAGTTTGCCTGTGCTTGAATTAAAGCAACCAGTGTAATTCTTTCAGAATCAGTGCAGTGTGATTCCATCTGGCTGCATAAGTTAATGTTCTTGCAGCCACATTCTGCACTAATTGAAGCTTCCAGGTAGTCTTCAAGGGCAACCCCATGTACAGTAAAATACAGTAATCCAAATGGGAGGTTACCAGAGCATGGGTCACTGCAGCTAGGCTACCTCTGTCAAATGGTCAAAGCAGGGAACCAGAAAGATGGAAAAAGGCACGTCACACAACCAAGACTACATGAGCCTCTAGAGCAGGCATCCCCAAACTTCGGCGCTCCAGATGTTTTGGGCTACAATTCCCATCTTCCCCGACCACTGGTCCTGTTAGCTAGGGATCATGGGAGTTGTAGGCCAAAACATCTGGAGGGCTGCAGTTTGGGGGTGCCTGCTCTAGAGACAATGCTGGATTGATGAGTACCCCTCCGTCCCCTGGTGTATCTGCTCCTTCAAGGGAAGTACAATCCCATCCAGGACAGGCTGTACGCCTAATTCCTTGACACAATAATCATTTATCCATAATGCCTATTCCAGGCATCCCCAAACTGCGGCCCTCCAGATGTTTTGGCCTACAACTCCCATGATCCCTAGCTAACAGGCCCAGTGGTTGGGGAAGATGGGAATTGTAGTCCAAAACATCTGGAGGGCCGAAGTTTGGGGATGCCTGGCCTATTCTCACCCACTTCCTTCAAGGCTTGTTCTATGATTAAATGGTTGTCACCTGATAGCAGAAATCTTCAATAATTTATCACATTGGTTTTAACTGAGCATTTAGATGAATCAATTACATCTGCATAAATGCACACATGTATAATAAAGCAATATGGCATGGGGAGGGGAGACGATAACCTGCATCCCTGCCCCATGTGCCCCAACTGTGGCTATTTGAACATCTTTTTAAAGAAAGTAAAGCTTTATAAATGCAATCACATAATTAATGTCTTATTTAGCTTCATCCTACATGGGAAGATGTAGCACTTCAAAGGTGGCATTTTTTTGTATATGCTTGTCTAAAAGTTTTTCCCCCGAATTCTGTCTTTTCAAAGCAATCACAAAGTTTTAAATGGATTAATGTAACCAATTAATCAACTAAGGGTTGAATTCAAGGCTAGTCCTACTCAGAATAGACCCACTGAAATTAATAAGCCTAAATCTGTCATGTCTGTTCAGGATCCAACTGGCGAAATTAGGGGTTTTGCTAATCTTCAATATGTCTGGGTTTTTCAACAGAACCAGGAAGTGTCCAGACAACTTTTGTGTCCAGATTTTTTACATCTTGAAATATGGCAGCCCTACCCCCGCCACCCACACTTACATTTCTGAACCTAAATAGAGCTGCACTGCCATCTGGTGTTGGTCCATGTTACAGCCTTAGAAAGAGCTGTCCAAAAACCTATGGCAAATTGCTTAGCAAGTAATTTCTCAAGCGGACTTAGATCTACCGGTAATAGGCAAGACCTCACATTTACATCATGGGGGCAATCTATAAGGTGTGATTTGAAGCTGGGATGGGTCAGGCATGGAGAAGCTGAGATAGAAAAGCTAGACTGGAAACAGGCAATATTCCCTTTTGGAGGAATAGCAGGAAGAGGCATTTACATCAGGGGTGGATAGTCTTCAAGACCACAAGATCTACTTAGCTTTGACTAGAATCATGAGGCTTTGTAACCAGAGCCAGATGCAAAACAGTAATTTAGTCAGAAAGACATATACCAGGAATTAAGGAACAGGGTGTCTGAGCACCTGCTCAGTTCAGTGATTAGCACGAAAATCAAGCTCAGAAGCCCTTTCTACACACCACTGGTTTTCCCTCAAGCATCCTTTTTCAGTCACCCAATTTAAGTGAGAAAAGCTTTTTGTTGGCTGTTGTTAGATCATTGGGACTCTGAAATGCTTGCTGACTATAGACTCATCAATAGATCTCTTAAAGGTAAAGGTAAAGGGACCCCTGACCATTAGGTCCAGTCGTGACCGACTCTGGGGTTGCGCGCTCATCTCGCATTATTGGCCGAGGGAGCCGGCATATAGCTTCCAGGTCATGTGGCCAGCATGACAAAGCCGCTTCTGGCAAACCAGAGCAGCACATGGAAACGCCGTTTACCTTCCCGCTGTAGCGGTTCCTATTTATCTACTTGCATTTTGATGTGCTTTCGAACTGCTAGGTTGGCAGGAGCTGGGACCAAGCAACGGGAGCTCACCCCGACATGGGGATTCGAACCGCCGACCTTCTGATCAGCAAGCCCTAGGCTCAGTGGTTTAACCACAGCGCCACCTGGGTCATCTCTTAGTTAGGTCTCAATCCACCTTTTGCCTATCCTTCCTTTGCATTAGTCCAAACAAGATATGCTGAAGAGTGGCTGGGCACCAAAAAAACAGCCGCATGAAGACAGAAACTATTATAGGGGATGAAGGCCAAGCTGAACTTCATGACCAAGTGGGGAATCTGAACCCTATAACAATTGATTCTTTGTTATATAGGAATACTGGTATTCCCAATTTTGTGTCAAGTTCACCCTTGTGGCAGCTGTTGTGTAGCCTGCCACATCCCCTTGTGGCAGCCATTTTGTGACTGTACCATCATATACGTGGAACAGAACCGTTATCATGGAGAGTCAGACTGATGTCTGGAATCAGCCTTTAATGCTCCAACATAAGGCCTAACAGACCTGGACCTGGAATTGCTTTCTCTTTGTAACCATTCTATTGGGTTGTTTTTGTTTTTATTATGTATTTTGTGATTTTACGTTGTAACCACACTGAGATCTGCGGGTATAGGGTGGTATATGAATTTAATTAATTAATTCATTCATTATTAATAACCAAGCAAATTATTCTGAATCTCTCTAGGTAACACGTATGCAGTAGTAACTAGCAGAATGTCACATGGCAGGTAAAGTATGAGAAGCAATACACTAATGGGGAGGATCAAAGACTGGTTATCCGTTACAGATACGCTGAGAGAATTTCTCACACAGCTACTTTTCGTTTCAAGGTCACGAGAACAGCAATTGCTTGATATCTGCTTTAATACTCCCTCTCCAAGAAATGCATATGGAATGTTACAGCCAGTGACATATAGCTCACATCTGTATGATTGATACACTCATTCAACTTGTCCACAGTGCAACACTATGAAAGAGGCAGACAATTCACCGGAACTTTCCCCAACCCAGCTTAGACCCTG
Organism: Zootoca vivipara; assembly: GCF_963506605.1. Classification (NCBI taxonomy): domain Eukaryota; kingdom Metazoa; phylum Chordata; class Lepidosauria; order Squamata; family Lacertidae; genus Zootoca; species Zootoca vivipara. The sequence goes on along the minus strand of NC_083276.1, from coordinate 52,110,861 downwards.
ACACTCAAACAAGGAAACCAGAGCTAACAGAGATGTTGTACCCTGGCTATAAGAAGCCATGTCCATTGCTGTCCAAGAGTCTTAACAACTACAGGGGGGAAAGCAGCAGGTTCCTGGCTAGTAGCCTGATGCCTTAGTGTGCTTAAACTCTTTACTCAGTAACAGAGACCGCACTCTTAAGCTTTATTTAGTTTTGCTGGGCTTCCCTTAGACTTTAAAACGTTTTATGCAGGCTAGTCCTGTGCATTGTGTTCTGTAGGCTGTGTGCCTTGCTGTGCTTTATTCTTCCTCTACATGAATAAAGCCAGTAAGTCTTCACCTGAAAGTGTGCTTATTGTCTCTGAATCCACAAAGCACAGCTGCCCTTGGTAGAACAGGTGCCCACGGCATTCTCTCAAAATTCCAGTGTGCCCCTGGGACCATAAAGGTTGGCAGCCTAATTAAAACACAGGCTCCTACATGGGGTGGGGGTGGGGGACTATTAGACAGCTGTGTCTGAGCAACAAACTTCCGCTTTGACTGGCCCTAAAAAAACCCAATCCATGCCAGAGCTGGCTGAGAATGATCTCCCATGTGAGACCTGCTCTGCTCCAGAGGAAGAACTGAGGGGAGAGACTTTCTGCAGGCAATGACTTTTCCACCTGCCCTGCCCCACCCTCCAGTCCCAGACCATGACTTTGAGAACAGCAGAAGCAGCTGGGAAGGAAGTTCAGGAATATTTTTTCAAAAGTAAGTTGTGTGTCCTTGTTTCTAATTTGATCCTGTTACATGGTTTTCTATCTTTGAGGTATTTTACACATTGTGATTTGCTGTTATTTTTATTGGTTATAGATTAGTAATTATTTCTTGTAATAAAGGCAAACTGTTTAATTATTTTTGCTGCTGTCTAATTTTACTGTGAAATCTCTATGTGGGACAAGAAGCTACAGTTAGAACTGGATATGGAACAACTGATTGGTTCAAAATTGGGAAAGGAGTACGACAAGGTGGTATATTGTCTCCCTGCTTATTTAACTTATATGCAGAATTCATCATGCGAAAGGCTGGACTAGATGAATCCCAAGCCGGAATTAAGATTGCCGGAAGAAATATCAACAACCTCAGATATGCAGATGACACAACCTTGATGGCAGAAAGTGAGGAGGAATTAAAGAACCTTTTAATGCGGGTGAAAGAGGAGAGCGCAAAATATGGTCTGAAGCTCAGCATCAAAAAACCCAAGATCATGGCCACTGGTCCCATCACCTCCTGGCAAATAGAAGGGGAAGAAATGGAGGCAGTGAGAGATTTTACTTTCTTGGGCTCCTTGATCACTGCAGATGGTGACAGCAGTCATGAAATTAAAAGACGCCTGCTTCTTGGGAGAAAAGCAATGACAAACCTAGACAGCGTCTTAAAAAGCAGAGACATCACCTTGCCTACAAAGGTCCGTATAGTTAAAGCTATGGTTTTCCCAGTAGTGATGTATGGAAGTGAGAGCTGGACCATCAAGAAGGCTGATCGCCGAAGAATTGATGCTTTTGAATTATGGTGCTGGAGGAGACTCTTGAGAGTCTCATGGACTGCAAGAAGATCAAACCTATCCATTCTGAAGGAAATAAGCCCTGAGTGCTCACTGGAGCTGAGGCTCCAATACTTTGGCCACCTCATGAGAAGAGAAGAATCCTTGGAAAAGACCCTGATGTTGGGAAAGATTGAGGGCACTAGGAGAAGGGGACGACAGAGGACGAGATGGTTGGACAGTGTTCTCGAAGCTACGAACATGAGTTTGACCAAACTGTGGGAGGCAGTGCAAGACAGGGGTGCCTGGCGTGCTATGGTCCATGGGGTCACGAAGAGTCGGACACGACTAAACGACTAAACAACAACAATTTTACTGTGCTGGAGGAGACTCCCGAGAGTCCCCTGGACTGCAAGATCAAACCTATCCATTCTTAAGGAAATCAGCCCTGAGTGCTCACTGGAAGGACAGATCCTGAAGCTGAGGCTCCAATACTTTGGCCACCTCATGAGAAGAGAAGACTCCCTGGAAAAGACCCTGATGTTTGGAAAGATGGGGAAGATTGAGGCTACAGGGAGAAGGGGACGACAGAGGATGAGATGGTTGGACAGTGTTCTCGAAGCCACCAACATGAGTCTGACCAAACTGCGGGAGGCAGTGGAAGACAGGAGTGCCTGCCGTGCTCTGGTCCATGGGGTCATGAAGAGTCGGACACGACTAAACAACAACAATTTTACTATTTACTATTAGATTCTGATGTATTGTTGAATGTTGCTTTATTTGATATAAGTTGTTTATTTTAAAGTTATTGTGACTTTTTATATTGGATCAGATAGTTACTATTAATGTTTGCTGTATTATTATTGTTGTTGTTATGTTGTTGTTGTGTTGGAACCCGCCCACAGTGGCTAGGACAACCTAGCCAAATGGGCGGGGTATAAATAAATATTATTATTCCAGCATTGCAGGGGGTTGACTAGATGCCCCTTCGGGTCCTTTCTCACTCGAAGAGTCTACGATTCGCCCATGGTCACATGCTCAGTACATACAAGGATCTCAGCGATCCTGACGACTAGCTGAGGAGCCCATCCCTAAGAACCATCTCCATGTACAGGGCAGGTGGATCACCTCAGCCACCGGCTTGCCGCCGCTTGCCTTACTTTGGCTTCAACTGCGCGCCGGGAAACAAAAGCCCGAGGAGCGCTGGGCTGCCAACCGTCGTTCCCCGCGCGGAGTAGCGAGAGAACGGCCGTCCGCCTGCAGCATTTCGTCGCGCCGGAAATGACGCCCTGCTCGAGCGGAAGCCGGAAGCGTCGGCCGCGGCTGGCGGAGGCGGAGGGGCGTGCGAGGCGTACGCCGTTTGCGGTCTCTTCCTTCCCCTCCGCCGGAGCCCCGTGAGGTGAGGAGGGCGCCCATGACGACCTGGGTCCTTACCGGAGCGTAGCCGGCGTGGCGACTGAGGGGGAAGCGAAGAGAGCCGGCAAGCCAGTTCGCGCTGGGGTCCTCCTTCTCGGGCGACCGGGTGAGTGGCATGCGGGGGGGACGGACCTTCTGATACCCTGAGCTTCGGGGTGGCTTCGGGTGTCCAGGCGAGCTGGGGCCCCGCTACTCGCGCTCCTTTGAGCCCCGAAGTCGCCCTGCAGGTGAGAGCCATTCGAGGTGGCTTCCTAGCGACGCCTTGCCTCCTCACCTGTGGCCAGAGAATCAGAGAACTGTAGAGCTGGAAGGGAACCCAGGGGTAATCGAGTCCCTGTGGTGGAAATTCACTGAATCTAAGTGGCTTGTGGGTGTACCTGTAGGAAGAGAGGAGCCTCGATATCCACATACAAAAGGAAGCTGCAGTGTTCATACCAACTTCTAGTGTTCATACCAACTTAGGTGTCCCAACACCTGATCAACAGTGTCAGTTAACTTACTTGATTCATATCAAAAGTAATCTTTTACTCCCAGGGGACTCAGTCTCTTCTCTGCTCCCCAGCTGTCATCAATGACTGTGTGGGATAAGGTGATAGTGGTAAGCCTAATTTTCTGCCGCTTCCAGGCTTGAAACCAATATGTAGGTCCTTAACTTCTGAATGTAGCTGTCCAGTGCTGGAAATTCTAGGCACTATTCCCAGTCCAGATGTGAATGTGCACAGAGAAGATAGCTCTATTTGCCTCACTTTCATGGGATCTGCAGAGAATATTTAACCATCTGCTGTTATTCAGATGGCCTGTTAGAGGTACACACTGCACAAGCATTTTTAAATGTCAATAAAGGAGTATTTAACCTTGGATTTCCTACTAATTTGGATCTTTAGTGGCTTTCAAAGCCACTGTTCTTCAGTAATGCATATTCTGTTTTACTGCACTGGTACAGAGCTTACTTCCATTTTCCTGATTAGTATCAGTCCAGTTTTTGACACATTTGTGAAGTAATGCAGAAATGACTGGGCATTAGTCGGGGGATATGTATTCTAGAACCCTCTCACTTTCCTTTAAATTACTGATTTTCTCAGAAAGCTACTGATGCTAATTGGGTTGTATCTAATTCTAAATGTGACCGTGAGGATGCAAATGCAGTTTATTATATTTTAGCAGGAAACATAATAGGCTTTATTTAATATTATTTGTTTTGTAGCAGTTATAAAATATGATTAAGTATCTCCACGGAATGACTGTGTGTGCTGTAGCCTGGCATGGAAAAATATTTTCCTCAGCGACATAAGAACTTGTCATGAATGTGTGATCTCAGTGATGCATCAATATATTCCATTGTTTGGTGGGAAGAAACAATTAGTTTCATTAAAATGCTTCACACACTAAGGTTAGTGTTGTTTTAGACATTGAAACTTCATAATCTAGGTTCTGGGAGTTACATCTTAATAAGTTAAAGAAGCTTAATGAAGAAGGCTTGCAGCATGTGGATCAACTTGAGGGAGGTGGAAGTGATTGTTTTGGTGCTTATTGGTAGTAGAATGTGAAAACTTTTTCAGATAGATCCAAAGCCCATAGGATAGGCATAGGCAAACTTGGCCCTCCAGAAGTTTGGGGACTACAACTTCCATCATCTCTGACCACTGTTCCTGTTAGCTAGGGATGATTGGAGTTGTAGTCCCAAAACATCTGGAGGGCCGAGTTTGCCTATGCCTGCCATAGGAGCTGGTTTTAAGAGATGTGTAGAAATCAGATCATGAAGCTGAGGCTCCAATACTTTGGCCACCTCATGAGGAGAGAGGACTCCCTGGAAAAGACCCTGGTGTTGGGAAAGATTGAGGGCACAAGGAGAAGGGGATGACAGAGAACGAGATGTTTGGACAGTGTTCTCGAAGCCACCGACATGAGTTTGACCAAACTGCAGGAGGCAGTGGAAGACAGGAGTGCCTGGCGTGCTCTGGTTGATGGGGTCACGAAGAGTCGGACACAACTAAATGGCTAAACAACAACAACAGAAATGGGAAGGATTCTTATAAATATATGATGCTTTCCAGAATGTCAAGGTACTTCTGGTTTAGCTATTTTAGTCATTGAATTGCTTATCAGTAGGGATGTCATGCATGTTTACCGGTTACCCAGGGACCTTTTTTATTGATAGGTGGGTATTGCTTTTGTTTGCAACTTCTGACACTATGTTAGGGAGCAGAAGAGAAGCAGTGGAGGGGCTTACTCCTGTTCCTTGCTGTCTTGAAGCTGTTTTTTTCTCCAAGGGTGGGAAAGCAGACTGGGTGGTGTGGTTACGTTGAATGGACAGCTGAAGGAAGGGGGAGGCTTAACGGTTAAGCAGCCTTTGCTTTTCCATTCCTAAGCAGAGCCTGTGAAGTCGTTTTCCTGTAAATAGCAGTGAAACCATACTAGGCAGATATGAGGCCCAAAGGCCACCCCCCCACATTATGTAGTCCTGCAGAATAGAAAATGCATAGTAGTAAATTACCAATAAACTCTTATTTCTTCTAATTACTGATTTAGCAAAGAGAGCTAAGAACGCTATTTTGCTGAGGCAATCTAGTTGAAATGTTTAAGAGCATACACACCCACTGTCATTCTTGTTGCTACAATACCTGGCATCTTCCTGTTATCTTTGTTCTGCGTGTGGTAAATTGGCAACCTTATGGGAAGGAATGGGGTTGGCCATAGAATGGTATTTTGCTGGGTGTAGTTATGCTGCCTTGGGAATAACTACCGGTAATCAGTCACAATTAAAAGTGTTAACACTTCTTAATTTAAAACTGTTATATTGCAAATCATCCAGTGTGAAATAAAACAACTTTAATCTACCACAAGCCATGATTATATAAAATAGTAGTTTTAGAGAATAAATATCTTAAGATTCTACAAGTAAAAATAAAATTCTGGCAAATGTTAAGTATATACAGTTGAATATGTGACTGAAAACTTAACATGTGCATGCCTTTACAGAGATTTGGGTTTATTTTTTCTAGAAATTGTAAAATAGCAAGCTGAACTCTCATGTGAAATATAAATAAAACTTCAGGGCATTTCAGATTTACCTGTTCTGCTATCTGCAGCGTTAGTGCTAGTACTTAACAAAGACCTGTGTTGTTCCTACTATCCTTTTATTGTTGTGTTTCTCAAAATGTTTCTTCCCAGGTCCTAACTGTGCCTGCCCAGTTCTGCTTTGCCAGTTGTGCAACTGAGAGGTACTTTGTATGTGACATTTTGTACTCTGGTTTGATGCCAGTATTGAAGTGCAAAATACTCACGTATCAATATCAGATGTGAAGGGTTTGGATATATATAAATAGCCTTTTCACCTTTTAAATATACATGAGAAGTAAATGAGAATGAGAAATGATCACAACCATTGCTGGTATGTACTTAAACACAGACATTTCATTTTATACACGTGTGCCCTTCACATCTAATGCAGTATAACTGGGACATGGGTGGCGTTGTGGTCTAAACCACTGAGCCTCTTGAACTTGCTGATCAGAAGGTCAGCAGTTCAAATCCGCATGACAGGGTGAGCTCCTGTTGCTCTGTCCCAGCTTCTGCCAAACGAGCAGTTCAAAAGCATACCAGCACGAGTAGAAAAATAGGCAGGAATGTGGCAGGAATGTAAACAGCGTTTCCATGCGCTCTGGCACTCATCATGGTGTCCCATTGTGCCAGAAGCGGTTTAGTCATACTGGCCACATGACCTGGAAAACTGTCTGTGGACAAACGCCGGCTCCCTCAGCCTGAAAGCGAGATGAGCACCACACCCCATGTGAGGTAGTCCACATTGGTACATGCCAATGATATTGCCTTGTTTGGTCTGTTGAAAAACAACAACAGCATTTTAATCTTAACTGATATTCTAGTGTGTTGGCAGTACAGTTGAAATCCACTAGAGCACAATGTTTTTATTTTATTTTAATTACATGGATTTCTGACCAGGTTGCCACAAATTAAACATACCCTTTAAAATTTTGTTTTTCCATATATTCTGTTTTCCAGAAGCTTGTGGGAAAGGTGGCTTGTTTCATTATGTGCGCGTCAGTCAAATATAACACTCGGGGTCCAGCCCTCATCCCAAGAATGAAGACTAAACACCGCATTTACTACATTGCTCTCTTCTCCATTGTGCTGTTGGGCCTCATTGCTACAGGCATGTTCCAGTTCTGGCCACACTCCATAGAGTCCTCAAATGATTGGACAGTTGAAAAGCGCAGCATTCATGATGTGCCTGTAGTCAAGATTCCAGCAGACAGTGCCATCCCAGAACGAGGAGATCTCAGCTGCAGGATGCATACATGTTTTGATGTCTACCGCTGTGGCTTCAATCCCAAAAATAAGATCAAAGTCTATATTTACTCTCTAAAGAAGTATGTGGATGAATACAACATGCCTGTGAGTCATACCATTTCCAGGGAATACAATGACCTGTTAACCGCCATCTCCGACAGTGACTTCTACACAGATGACATCAATCGTGCCTGTCTCTTCGTGCCATCAATTGACGTACTCAACCAGAATATGCTCCGTATCAAGGAAACCGCTCAGGCTTTGGCACAGCTCTCCCGGTACTTACACATATCTTACTGTGAATGCTAGAGCTACAACAGTAAAACAAGGGTAAGGTGACTAAGGGGGGAAACCAGATAGTCGAGGAGTGCTTTGGTTTTCAGTCTTAATTATTGACCACCCTGTTCTCCCACTGTTTGGTAATTATTCATTTGGGCTTAAACATCAAGCAGGCCGATTGCAACTCATTTGAAAGTGCCTGGTTCAGAAATCATGCAAATGATGACATTTATAGCTAATATGTGACCACTGGGCTCCTGCATTTTTTGTAGAGCTGTTTTGTTATAGAGTGGCTTTGGATGTGTGCTTATCTCTGAAGCTCTGGTTTCAAGCATGTGTGGTGGTCTCATTTCCCCATCATTTTTCTTTCTCAGTTGGAATCATGGGACAAATCACCTCTTGTTCAACATGTTGCCTGGAGGACCACCTGACTACAACACAGCACTTGATGTTCCAAGAGACAGGTAGGCAACTCTGGGTGCAACTCAGCTTCAAGCAGAGGGGTTTGTATGGGGTTAACACAGATTGAGTGAGGGACATCCACATTCCCACACTATCCCTGTACCTTTAACCTATCAACTTGCTTCTCCATCTCCTTGTTCTTCAGCATGATACATCTTAGGTTGCGTCCTATTTACAACTTCCTCCTCTCACTTCTCTCTCGGACCTCAATATGAGAGAGAGGTCATCTTTAACTGTCCTCTGAGAAGCAAAGGAGCAGTCATGGCTTCTAGATTAGTTAGTTGGACTAGAACTAGAAACCTTTCTATCCAAGCTACGTGTGTGCTACAATAAACAACTTTATTATTTTCTTACCTACAAGCATCTCTGTGTGGGATTGGAGCAAGAAAAGTCTACTCTCTAACCATGATTTGCTAGCTATGTCCTGCACTTTCTGCATACTAAGGTGTTTTAACAGGGTAATTGCCCCCCTTCTTTCAATAGGCAACTTCTTGTTGTTTCTTTGAGACTTTTAAGAACAAGTCTCTACAAGATCCAGAGCTGTTGGGAGTCAAAGTGTGAATTTATTTATATTTCATAGAATTGTAGAATTGTAGAGGTGGAAGGGACCAAGAGGATCATCTAGTCCAACCCCCTGCAATGCAGGAATCTTTTGCCCAACAGGGGGCTCAAATCCAAGACCCTGAGAGTCTTATGTGGCGTACACACTTCCCCCTTCTCCATTTTATCCTCATTACAGCCCTATGAGGTAAATTAGGCTGGGAGGCAGTTACTGGCACAAAGTCACCTAGTGGGCTTCAGCACTGAGTGGGGATTTGAACGCTGATCTCCTGGATCCTAGCCCAGCACTTAAACCACTACTCCGCTCTGGCTGCGAGTGGCTCCACACTCAATGCTTTGGACTGGCCCTGTCAACACTTACCCTCCTTGTGCCATTTTGTCGACTTTGCTGCTTCTGAAAGTTAAGAAAACATAAATATACTGCTTTCTAAAAAGAATTATTTCTACGTGGCATTTAGAAGAGTTTGGACTTGATACCCCCCCCCCCTTCACTCCCCTTAAGGAGTCTCAAAGCGGCTAACAATCTCCTTTCCCTTCCTCCCCCACAACAAACACTCTGTGAGGTGAGTGGGGCTGAGAGACTTCAGAGAAGTGCAACTAGCCCAAGGTCACCCAGCAGCTGCATGTGGAGGAGCGGAGACGCGATCCCGGTTCACCAGATTACGAGTCCATCGCTCTTAACCACTATACCACACTGGCCTTAGCTAGTTGGCCTTGATTTCCAGTCAACCAAAGGATATCCTTCTATTGAAGTCAAGAACTTTTTAAAATCTAAGTTTTAAATCTTAGAAACAGGGCTTCAGTTTGTCTCTACTGACTGTTAATATCTGGATATCTTTTATGTGGAGGTTTTGCCATTGATTTGAGTGGAATGTGGATTGCACTCAAATTCTTGTGTATATATAGAAAGTTATACTCCAGAAGATCCTGTACAGAGAGCAGTCAATGAGTATTTTTGTTTCCTCTGTATGACTTTTCAGAAAAAAAGGATTATTGTGTATATATTAGTGTGGGTAATTTAGTTTTTTAGCATCTTATGTCACAATACTTGAATCCTTCCTGTGTGCAGTATATATGATGTGACTGGCCAGTAGAGGGGAGTCAAGTATTATTATTTTACCATCTTAATGTGTAAATGTGTGTGTGTTCTTTCAAAAATCCAAGGTATAGTCAACATAATTAAATAGTTGATATCACTAGTTGTAAGGTTCCACATTTTTATTCATAAACTCTTATAGGATTCTGTGCCCTATCTCCCGTTATAGGCTAAATAAATAAAACATTTTGCTTAACCTATTTACTTTTTTGCTGCCACTTTTAAACTCCAATCTGTTTCTTTAGCCACCTTTTACTACATACGGCAGCAAGGTATAGACATGGGATGAGCAAACCCAGAGACTTGCATCAAATTAAACAAATTTAATAAATTATTATTTATTAAAACTTATTTAGTATAGTAGGAATTTACTTGAAGGCAGGTTATTTTAATGATGATGATGATGCCAATACCCCAGCCACTCTGTGTGGCTTACAGCATATATTGAAACATAATAAAACATCAAACATAAAAAACTTCCCGATACAGGGCTGTCTTCAGATGTCTTCTAAAAGTTATGTAGTTGTTTATCTCCTTGACATCTGAAGGGAGGGTGTTCCACAGGGAGAGTGCCACTACCGAGAAAGCCCTCTGCCTGTTTCCCTGTAACTTCGCTTGTTGCAGTGAGGGAACCAGCAGAAGACCCTTGGAGGAAGACCTCAGTGAACAATGGGGGTGGAGACGCTCCTTCATGTATACTGAATTTTAGAAGACATCTGAAGGCAGCTCTGTTTAGGGAAGTTTTATTCTGTTTAATATTCTTGTGGGAGCCACCCAGAGTGGCTGGGGAAACCCATTCAGATGGGTGGGGTATAAATAAATTATTTATTATTATTATTATTATTATTATTATTATTATTATTATTATTATTTTATTATATTACTGGGGCAAGGCTGTTTAGGGCACTTTGAATTGTGCTTGGAAATGCACTGGGAGCCAATGAAGAACCTTTAGGACCAGTGTTATATAGTCCTGGTGGCCACTCCCAGTCACCAGTCTAGCTGCCACATTCTGGATTAGTTGTAGTTTTCAAGTCACCTTCAAATGTAGCCCCACCTTTGCAGTAGTCCAAGCGGGAGATAACTAGAGCATGCAGCACTCCGGCGTGACAGTCTGCAGGCAGGTAGGGTCTCAGCCTGTGTACCAGATGGAGCTGATAGACAGCTGCCCTGGACACAGAATTGACCTGCGCCTCCATGGACAGCTGTGAGTCCAAAATGACTCCCAGGCTGCGCACCTGGTCCTTCAGGGGCACAGTTACCCCATTCAGGACCAGGGAATCCTCCACACCTGCCCACCTCCTGTCTCCCACGAACAGTACTTCTGTCTTGTCAGGATTCAACCTCAATCTGTTAGCCACCTTCCATCCTCTAACTGCCTCCTGACACTCACACAGGACCTTCATTGGTTATGATTTGAAGAAGAGGTAGAACTGGGTATCTTCCACATACTAGTGAACACCCAGTCCAAACCCTCTGATGATCTCTCCCAGTGGCTTCATGTTGAAAAGCATTGGGGAGACGCCGGAGCTCTGAGGCACCCCATAAATGAGAGACCAGGGTTCCAGACATGGCCCAGAAGAAAGGAGCGGAACCACTGCATAAGAGTGCCCCCAGTAATGCTTGGTTTGTTAATAGTTGATATGCCACTGTTACTTTAGCAGATGTTACTAGAGCTTTAAAAGTGTTGTCGCTAGTTCTCATCCCTTTGCAAAGCTAATAGCCAGTTCCCTTTTCTGCTCTTATGGTTAACTCACAAATACTCTACCCGAAGCCTTCTCTCTGGTCAGGGTTTTCCAAAGCAATACAGGGTAGAAGAGCATCTCTCAGCTGTCACTTCCTGGTTTCAGTTTTCTTCTGAAACTTTCCTCCTGGTCAGGCACTTGAACACCAGGACTTGGCCATGAAGATGTCACAGTTCTCTTCTCTGATGTCTCCTGCAGTCAACCGTCAGCTTCTGACCAGAGTTGTAGTAACTTCCTGGAGAACTTCTTCCAGTCTTCCTCTGCAGACTGGCTTTCCCCCACTTCTGCTTAGAAGTCCCTTCACTTTCTGATGGCTGGTTAAAAATCTCCACACAATATTGTGCCTGTCTTTATATTCTCTGTCAGAACCTTTTTGGATTATACTCTATGTACTTTACCAGTAGGTATAGGGTGGTATACAAACAACAACCCCATAGAAATGGGTCAGTGGGTAGACACTCACTAACACTGGATATCAGCCAGCGATTTTGAACAGAATGTACACTGAGTGACCTATCACAATGTGACCCATTTCAATTCTCCTGTCCCATATAAAAGCCAGATTCTGCTGTTAGCTGTCATAACGGAAAACCTTACAAGTATGTAAACACCTCTTTTGAAACGAACAGCCTAGCTGCTTCTTGGCATGCTGCCAACTGAGCCTCCACACATTATCTTTTCCTGGCTTCAGTCACAACTGAACTGCCAGGTTTTTTCTCTTCGTACCGTTAACCCTTTACCAAACAAGCACGGTTTATAACATAGCAGCGCTGCTGAATTTAAATTTTCCCTCACCATGTTCCTTTTTCTTCCCACTTGCCTTCAGGAATCTAAGAGTTAATATTTTGGTTCTTATGCTGCAGAGCGCACACCCAAACTGAAATACTTAACAGGGTGTTGTTTCCCTGTGGCTTTGCTTAGGTAGATGCACACCTGTGTTCTCAAGGTTGATGAAGTGGGGTTAACATTGCTTACTGGATCTAAATTAAAACAATCTGGTTACTATTTCTTAATTAGGAAGGAGAAACAAGGAGCAAAAGTGCAGGAGAAGTAACACATGAGCCAAATTCAGTTTTTTCTTGCTTTCTTGTTCAACACCTCTGAATTCATGTGAAATTGGGAATGTGAGGCTTGAAGGATAACAGCAGCATTCTGCAGTGCTGCATGTCACTGAAAATAAATGGAAAAGAACGCAAAATAATCACTTTGGTTTTAGGACCTAAAACTCATTCAACACTTCCGTCATCTAGGTCTCTTGCTGTAAACACACACGTAGCCTAAGCTGATATGTTTGAGTTTGCTTCCATTTTTTTAATAGGAGGTTTGAAATATTATATTTTTTCAGCACCTTTTGGGTGATTTCCAACATTAGTTAGAATACACTTGTTGGAATCAGTGGACATTGAACTCTGGAACTTTGAAAGCAGTTCGCAGCAGTTATGTAGCATTAATTGTTCCTCCTTTCTAGAGTTCAGCAACAGCTGTTTCTGTTGTTTTTTTTAATGCTCAAAATAAGTCATGGAAAATAACTTATGTAAGATTGTCTATTCTGATATAAACCAAATATTTGTTGTTTCCTCCCCTGCCCCCTGAGCATTTTGTTGATTGAGTAGAATGTGTTTAGATGATCAAGGAGTGCATGTGGTCTTGACGGGATGGGGTCATAGGAAAGGTGGTAGAGGCAAAGGACCCCTGACAGTTAAGTCCAGTCACGAACAACTCTGGGGTTGCGGCACTCATCTCGCTTTACTGGCCAAGGGAGCTGCCGTTTGTCCGCAGACAGTTTTCCCGGGTCATGTGGCCAGCATGACTAAGCTGCTTCTGGCGAAACCAGAGCAGTGCACAGAAACTCTGTTTACCTTCCCGTCGGAGTGGTACCTATTCATCTACTTGCACTTTGACGTGCTTTCAAACTGCTAGGTTGGCAGGAGCAGGGACCGAGCAACGGGAGCTCACCCCGTCGTGGGGATTCGAACCACCCACCTTCTGATTGGCAAGCCCAAGGCTCAGTGGTTTAGACCACAGCGCCACCCGCGTCCCTATAGGAAAGGTGAGAAGGCACCAAATTTCCATCCTCATGAATGCTGGAACTTCTGCTTTTTACTAGAGGTTGCATTAAATGACTCTGCAAGTGGAAGACAACTAACTCACAGAACAGAACTTGCTGTCCCTCCTGCCTGCAGCCCCTGTACCCACCCAAAGCCTCTCCATGGGGTTGAGCAGGGGGCTACAGAACATTGTCAGCTGTGCCATATGGGGCTGAAGTGAGTGGAGGATCATCTCTTGCAATGGGTGAAGGAACCTTCTGCTCATGTGACCACTGGAATCTTCTCCTTGTCTTCTCAGCCATGAGGGCTAGTATTATTTTTTAAAAGTACCCTTATTTACAGGAGGTTGCGCATCACATTTCATGCAAAATTCTGTGTTGGATCCTGAAGGTGAGCTACTCTGGGCTCAAAGTATTTCATATTCTTAGGTACCAGTAGTTGCAGCAGCTTGAATGATCAGTTGAAGAAATTTGCTCACAATTAGCTCAATAGTAAATGTATGTAGTGAGCAGCTGCACAGCCCAACGGTGGTCCTTGCACAGTGCCTATAATGGGCATGTATCTATTTCACTGAGTGAAGTTTAAGATCCAAGTGAAGGAGATGCTAGTTGGAAGTAGTATGTCTGGCTCTGTTCATTTTAGTGTCTGGAAATAATAAATTCAGGGGTTTTTTGCACATACTTGAAGTTATGGGTTATGTTCATCTAATCTCCAGGACCTGAAGTGATTAAAAAATAAAATAAAAAAGTATGCTAATTTTCCTGCAATGTGAAACTCGCTTTCCCCATAGGGAAGTGCTATAGCTCAGTGATGGAATATATGCTTTGCATACACTAGGTCCCAGGTTCAGTCTCCAGGTAGGGTTGGGAAAGACCCTTGTTTGAAAGGTAACTTGAATTTAAATTCACTGTTTAAGGCAAGCCCTACTTTGAGTGGGATCTTGAAGATTCTTCCTTTGCAGTTCTACTAAGGATGGACTGAGTGTGTGTTCTTGATTGTTCCTTTGAAGTTCAAATAACCTAACATCATATGACATAAAGAGGTTTACAGGAGGAGACACCTACCTGTAAAATCGGACCTGCTCACTGGATCTGATTCCCCACCCCTGAAATAAAGGCCTGTTTACTATTTCAGTGATGTTTCTTAAAGGACTGTAATCTGAGTTGTTTTAGGGTGTGATGTGCCATAACTACATATATAAAGAAATAAAAGTTCCCGCTTCTCAAAAACTGTACAGAGACAAAACAGTATTTGAGAGATAATTTTATTTCTGATGTATTATCTGCAATTTTAAGAGTAATACAGCAAAGTCAGCCCCCCCCCCTAGAATTTGATGCTTAGGCATACAGTTGTCTGTAACGAGAGGGGAAATGATGTTTGGGTTCCCTCCTGTTGTAAAACAGTGCATGACCCAGATTAATACTACATTGACAGTAACATGTTCCAAGAGATGCAGTCTTCTTTCAATCTAGATGTGTATACTAGATTCAGGGTATTAAAGATGAGCTTTGCATCACATCAGGTCATAGGCTACTTTCTGGGAATGGCAGGCTGAGAGCACCTGGCACTTAATATTTATCAATGTATTTCAAAAATGTATACTGTACCACCTTTCCATTTAAAAATCATCTAGAGCACCTTAAAGGTGGATAGAATAGTGTTTCCTAGCCAGGGTGGCTATGTTCTACCACAGCTGTGGGATTTTCTGGGAATTACAAGTGGGGAGAGTGCTGTTGAACTCAGGGTCTGCTTGCAAGCTTCTCTTAGGCATCTGATCAGCGACTCTGAGAACAGGATGCTGGACTAAATGGGACAGTGGTCTGATCCAGCAAATCAAGCTGGGCTTATGTTATTTGAACAGTTACCTAGAATGCCTATGTAGGATCTTCAGATATCTGAACTCATTACATATATTGTTTTTGAATCAAAATGTTTCTAAAACTACAGAGAGAGCTTGCCATTTTCCTCTACCTCTCTGATTTTCTATTACAGTCATACCTCGGTTTAAGTATGCTTCGGTTTGAGTATTTTCAGTTTAAGTACTGCGCAGACCCGTCTGGAACGGATTAATCCACTTTCCATTACTTTCAGTGGGAAAGTTGGCTTCAAATTAAGTACGCTTCAGGTTAAGTACAGACTTCTGGAACCAATTGTGTACTTAAACCGAGGTACCACTGTATAAATCTTTTGATTAGGTGTTAGGTTGTTGCGGTGGGAGGGGGGGGGAATGTAGCTGTAGCTTATCTTTTTCCTTTTCTCCTCAGAGCTCTGTTGGCAGGAGGAGGTTTTTCTACGTGGACCTACCGGCAAGGCTATGATGTCAGCATCCCTGTTTATAGTCCACTGTCTGCAGAGGTGGAACTGCCAAATAAAGGGCTGGGGTAAGCTGAAGATGTGTGGGAGAATGCAGGATATTTTGTCTTCTTGCTAACAATGTCATATAATGCCAGCTGCATCTGAGTTGCTAAGAAATTCAGTCCAGAAAACCAAAAACATGCATGATCCCGGGGGGGTGGGGGGTGGGGTTGAAGCTGGTCATATAACTGCTCTTGCAATTGTTGAGAGCTATGAAGCTGAAATATGGCTGTGTGTTATCTGTCAGCAGATCATCTCATAAGTGCTATAGAAAGCCCAAGTTCTATTTACACTTATCAAGGTTTCCTGAGCAATAATGGATGCTTTCCCTGGGAACCTCTGACATTTGCTTTAACTAACAAAAGTTAACACCTAAAAGTTGGGGAGGGAGGGAAATTTATCAATGTGAAAGTGGTTTCCGCTGCTCCAGGCTTGGCCACCATCACAGGCTAAAACATGTGACTTGCTTTTGGGATCATCTGTTTCTGAAAAGGGTTTGTCTCTCTTGTTATGTGTCCCTGGACTCTGCTGCCTTCACCACCCTAGTAGTATTTGGCAATTTCAAACCTCCAAAATAAGAGTGCCTAATTTTCACTGTCTTGCTTTCCTTGCTGAATCCACTGGAGTAGAACTGCAGTGAAGATTAGACAGAAGCCTTGGAGCAGAAAACCATGTATTTGGGTCAGGAACCAGAGCAAATGGGAACTGAAAATTACTTTACAATTTAGTGGGTGTTTGGGCTTTCCATGGTACTTATACAATAATGTTTACTCCTTTCAGCTTCAGTTAAGTGACTTACATAAACACTCTTTCTTAACCTATCTTCAGCGATCTTTTGCTGAAGTAAGATAGACATTGAGAGTACTGAATCATAGGCATTGTTTCTCTCTCACAAACATTTTTTGACAAATGTGACAGTGTCACTTCCGGAGAAAAGTCAGTTACAAAGGGAGGAATTCAACATTACGCTTTTCTGATCATTTCTTCAACGCAAGCATTTCCACTTATCAGACAGAATGATCTTTCATCCCCCTGCAGGCTTCTTCTGGAGGTGGTCCCGACCCTCCAGAGCAGATTTGGGGGAGGCGTGGGGAGAGAGGGAAACAAGAGAAAGCCTCATTAGTTGAACTATCCCAGGTTAGTTGAATCTGGGCCAATAATTTCAGTGAATGGGAAATGGCACATATTCTTGCAGTCTTGTCTGCAGGACACTAACTTGAAAATAAAAAAAGAAAACAGCTAATGTACTTTTCAAGAAAGCAAAACAGTGCACAGTAAATCATTGTGCCTATCTTTGCCATATCTGTTGGGAAACCTCCCCCCAGAAAAAAATATCAGGAGACTCCCCAAGTATGTAGGAAAATATTTATATATTTGTAAATTAAGAGAAATGCAACACACACCCTGCCAAAAACAAACAAGTGCTGAACATCCTTAGTGGCCTCCAGAACTCAAAAATAATTGAAGTCAGATGAACATTTAATTACTGCATTTATATCCCACCTTTTATCCAGGCAGCTCAAGGTGCCATACAAAATCCTACCCTTCCCATTTTAACCCTGCAACAGCTCTTTGAGGCAGGTTAGGCTAAGTGACTATGACTCATCCAAGGTCATAGTGGGTTCAAATCCCCTGAGAGTGGAGATTTGAACCCTAGTCTCCCAGGTCACATAGTCTGATACTCCAACCACTTTAGAAGCATTTCACCAATTTTAAAAGATATGTTACAGGATTTTTTTAGTGTTCCTGAACATTTTGAATTCTTCCACGGGGGGGAATGCAAAGCGGCCCCCTCCTCCCCTCCAACCCCCCCTTTCCCTCCCTCCCCACCTCTGTTCTGAACTTTCACATATCTAGGTTCAGTACAACTTACAAATTTCTTTAATAAGGACTGAAGGCTGTGTTGTGAATGAAGAGAAATATATTTAAAGTTATGTTCTGCTCACATTTGTGCATGTTAGGTGGTCACCATTGTATTGGAAATTGATTTCTCTTTTTATTCATAGTTGGGCTTGAATGGAAAAATTTAAAAAATAATAACTTCAGTCATGTGCCACTTAGCTAAGATCATCGGCATTTATTGTATTTGCCTGAAGCTGATGCATGTTTTAACTGTTAATTTGTTTTGGAAATCTGACATGGGAGTTCAGTTTCATTTTATTACACATCTGTGGCTTTGCCGTTATAAAGCCTGGAGTGCCTGCAGTAAGCATGTGAGGAAGACTTCAGATAACAGGTTTTAAAAAACACAAATCTCTACATATATCTTGCATCTCAGAGCATCAAGACAATGATGAGTAGAACAGGAATATTTCTCTTCATATGTGCTACAAAGTTGTAAATGTAATAGGCAGCTATTAAAAGAAGGTAAAGATATGGAAAATAGTTGAGGCACTGGTTAATTTAAGGTCTTACCATGGACCAATGAGGTTCAAAGGTGGGATTATACAGTATACCTGGTAGCTGCCTCTCTCAGAACAACCTGCTGGTTTTTGAGGTTTGTAAAGCAGGTGCTCAGCAGACTGTATGTTGAACAGATTCCTCAAGTGAACCAAGACAGATGCAATGAGGAAAGCAACCTCTCTTCCTGACCCAAAATATGGCAAAGAGCTAAACTCTGATTGTTAGAGACACAGCTTGAGTTCCAATTACACAGCTGTGTGATTTAAGCTGTAGAATACTGCTTGTTTCACTTTTAAAGTTATGAACACTTCACTGAAGAGTTGCATAGGTGTCTTACAAATTGCTACCAAGTCAGTAAGACGCTTGTAACTTGGATTTTCTAATGCTTATTTGTTGTTTCCAGAAGAAATCCATTTGATTTTAACTGAGCTCTTATTTTAACTGAGCTCTTATTTTTATTTTATTTTGGGGGGGGGGGAGAAGAAGTAGGTTTTATGGAGAACTTGCTGTGTTAATAAGCTGGATTGGTATGGCAGCAGTTATCAAGAGGAAATGTCACTTCTGCTGTGCACTTGCCACATAAGTAGCACTTAGAACAAGCTGGCAATTAGCCAGATTAAGAAACGATGCAAGAGTTTAATTCAATAGGAAATCCTTATCAGTATGATGCCAAGGCCCCTAAAATGCTGTGCTGTCCAATCTGCTTTTAAAGACACTTAGCAGTATTTACTGGGAGTGGAGTCCCACTCATTTCAGTAGTGCTTCCTTCCAAATAAGAATCCTTAATCTTGCTACTCTACATTGCACTTCTCCGCCTGCTTATTCAAGTAAGTCCTGTTACCTTCAGTGAAACTGTCATGAGTGAACATGCAAAGGAACTGGCTGTAAACTTGCAATCTTCTCATAATTGTTCATGGTGGGACTCCTTGTGTATACTGCACTCATAGTTCACAACTAAGTATTTTACTTATGTGCTATTATCTGCTGCTAGTTGGGTCTTACAGCTTGTATATGAATCCTTCCAGAATTCAACTTTATTGTGCCACTATAGGATTATTTCCAACTCTCTTCTTGCTAAAGAAAAGAGAAATGCTATGGCTATAAAGCTGATAAGTCCGAGTTCCGCAGCAGCATAAAGGGAAACACATACCACATTATCTAGTGAGAATCCTGCAGGATTTGTCAGGCTCTCATTTTTGGGGTCTTCAGTCCCCGTAGGTACTTCCTCCTTTCCTCTCAAATGGCTCTTCATCCTGAATACCGTTCTGACTTGGAGGCTCTTCAAGCTGAGAATGCAGAATCTGTGCTGATCCTGGACAAATGTACCAACCTCTCAGAGGGAATCCCTTTTATTCGTAAGCGTTGCCACAAGAATCAGGTCTTTGATTATCCACAGGTGCTTCAGGTAAGTCTGCCTATAGTGCCTCTATCACTATTACAGTGATTACAGGTGATTACACTACTGTACACTATTACACGAAATTATGGATTGTGACATATGCAATTCTATGCAATTTTTATTCTGAAGAATAAGATGTATTATACAATCTGATTACACTTTGGACAGTGTTTGTTGCTGTCAGTTCTAAGGTGTTCTGGTGTGTGATGCTATGTGCTACTTTTTCAGTTTAAAGGAGAGAGAGGATGATAAACTGCTAAGACATACTCAAGAGTATACCCTTTGAAAGCAATGGAATTACGGGTGATATTAAACTAAGTTCGAGTATGTTAAGTCTATTGCTTTCTTGAATATGAGTTGGTTGGATATCCACTTTAAGTTCATTGCTTTCAGTGGATCTGCTCTTTCTTTTCTTTTTTTAATTTTTTGGACTTACTCCAGTGTCCAAATTCATTCTTGTACCGAGCATCGCTATAGGATTTCTTGTCCTCATACTCATAGCTGCCAAGTTATCCCTTTTTAAAAGGGATTTTCCCTTATGCTGAATAGGCTTCCTCACGAGAAAAGGGAAAACTTGGCAGCTATGCATACTTATTCTTGAGAGAGAAAAATTGTAGGTGGATGTGGCTTACAAATATAAATGGCCAAGGACATATTTGAAGAACATATTGCCGTAGTTAAATAATTACTTCCCTGAAGTCATGACAAATGAAATTGTTAAACTAGATTTCATACCTGTACTGCTGCACCCAGGAAGTGGCAGTTCTGTTATATCTACAGCTCCAAAGTCATATTTCGTCAGGCAAGGAAGATAACATCTGGCCTGCATGTCTCTTTAATGGCTGCAGCATATACAGCATAAAGGTGCTTTGGTGTAGAAATACAGCAAGGGAGGTTTTGCTCCTAACTATAGCAAATTATCTCATTCTGTGTGTAAATTCAGAGATTAAAAAATGCACCATTATGCAGATGTTTAATTAGTAGCAAAAGAAAGATGCTTACAGTTCTGTGTTGAGGAGTGGAAGGAAGGGCTTCCCTGAATTCAAATGTTCTGTCTGAAGATCAAACAATTTCTCTTCCCCTTTTGCTTCTTTAAAGGCAGGCAGAATCATCCTAGAATTGCAGTTGTGAGTTTTTGCACATTTAACAAATAAAACTTTGAGGAGAGCTGTCATGCAGAGATAGTTAAAATAGCTTTCCCCCACAGAACCCTGCATCTCCATTTGGAATGTCTGGCTGATAACGGTGATAATGTGAGGACATGTATTTATAGTAGGTTTTGTCTAGACAGGAAAAAAGGCTAGTTGGGTAAGAGGAGCATATTCATCCATATAGTATTTCTTTTCCCTCTTAAACCCATTTTTATTCTCCTACTCCTAGCAAAACCACAAGGGTTTCTTAACAAGTGATATTTGACTTTTTTGTTCCTTGTAAATATATGATAATATAATAGTACAGTGGCACCTCAGTTTACGAACTTAATCCATTCTGGAAGTCCGTTCTTAAACCGAAACCGTTCTTAAACTGAGGCGTGCTTTCCCTAATGAGGCCTCCCTTCCACCATTCAGATTTCGTTCTTAGACTGAAGTAAAGTTCACAAACCGGGGCACTACTTCCGGTTTTGCAGAGTTCATAAACTGAATTGTCCGTAAACAGGACTGTTCTTAAACAGAGGTACCACTGTATATTAATAGTAATTTATTAATATATAATAAAATACAGTGGTACCTCGGTTTAAGTACACAATTGGTTCCGGAAGTCTGTACTTAACCTGAAGCGTACTTAACCTGAAGCGAACTTTCCCATTGAAAGTAATGGAAAGTGGATTATCCTTTCCACTTATCCTCCAAGGAAAATATTGTGCGAGGGCACATTTTCCACACAAAACAGCACTGTTTTCAGACATTTACTTAATGGTGTAAAAAACATTTGGATTAAGGGGGAGGGTCATAACTAATACTGTACTGTGAAACAGATACTTGAAGTGGTTTTATATCTTACGGGTTTTTAAATGCATGATTTTATAAGCTGCTTTGTAAAAAGTATTCTTGAGAATTGGATTATAAATCTCTCAATCAAATTAAACAAAGTATACTGTGAATGCCAGTATACTTCACAAACCATATCAACCTCCTGGGCAAAATGCAGTTCCTATCACAGGTCCCGGATATAAATTTGTCTGCTACAGAATACACACAATCACAGCATTTTTATTTAGAAATAATTTTATTTCCCACGCACCCATAAAGATTACATTTTTTAAAAAAAAATATCACTTTTTATCTTATTGGGTTGCTTATAGCACTGGGATCCTTGTGGTGTCGTTATGTTTCCTAAGAATTCTGCTGAAACTAGAAAATGTGTTTCACATGTTATCAGCAATTGAAACCCAGAGCAAACTTTGAAATGGTGGCCTAGAATTTGCAGCACTCAAGGTTTTTGGTGCTGAGCCTGCTTCCTGCTCTCTTATAGTACCTGTGTTTTGCAACAGCAGGAGCAGCTTCTGCAGCATTAAAAAGCCCAAATTTCCTTTCTTTATTAAAATTGCATGAGTGGACTCCTCACAGTACATTGGAACCAGCTTCTTGCTATCATTTGTTTTTTGTGAGTTTCAAATCCAGCCTACAAGGCAGCAAAGAATTCATGTATTTGTTATATGCTATGGTAATAATGGGTATTGGCATAACAAATAAATTAACAGGGGAGATAGCAGAATTAAAAATCCCTCTCTCCCATTCCACCTGAGCAGAAAAGCCAGTGTGATGTCTTCAGATGATGCTGGACTACAGTCCCCATAATCCCTGGCCATGCTGGTGAGAGCTGTAATCCAATAACATCTGGAAGATGCCATGTTAGCTACCCCTGCAAGGGGTAAGGAAGCGTCTTATATCTTATCATGTCTATTTTTGTTTCCATTTGCTACCAGGAAGCTACATTCTGTGTGATTCTGCGGGGAGCCCGCTTGGGACAAGCTGTGCTGAGCGATGTACTTCAGGCTGGCTGCATTCCTGTTGTCATAGCTGATTCCTATATTCTACCTTTCTCCGAAGTTCTGGACTGGAAGAGGTATTTTCACTATAGTCATGTGTGCTCCATTGTTGCAATTTGTTTGAATCTGGAATGGGTTTACAAAATCGACACTGTTCAGTTGGTAGAGCATGAGACTCTTAATCTCAGATTCCTGCATTGCATGGAATTGGACCAGATGATCTTCATAGTCTCTTCCAACTCTACAGTTCTAAAACATTGAAATAAATATACTTATAGACTGAACCCCATTAATGTTTATCCAGAGCATCCATATCATATTACATTTATATGGTGTATGTTAAGGGAGGGGTAGTTCCTTTAGATTTATTTTCAAATACTCCTCCATGGGCTTATCTGTTTGACTTTGTGTGAGGGGAATCCAGTTTTGGCTAATTAACTACCTACAATTCTCACTGTTTCCCTTTTCACACTTCCGCATTTAGAGCTTCTGTGGTGATACCTGAAGAAAAGATATCTGAAATGTACAACATTCTGCAAAGCATACCTCAGCGACAGATTGAGGAGATGCAGAGTCAGGTAGAGTATCTTTGAGTATAGGCCATGAATATTTTCCTGGGAGCCAAACCTGAATTTACCTGCCTGGCTGTTGTGGAGGTTGAGGCAAATGTAATAATAGTTTGCATGTTCTCATATTTTACCATTTAATTAAAGGTGCTGAATATTGCATGTTGCTGAATTGTGCAAAGTACATACAATGAAGTTACTCAGATGCAATTTTATGTATTGTTCTGGATCCACACTGCATATCTTGTAAAATTAAATTACCACCCATATCTTGCCACCTATGTGGCTGATTTGCCCTGCTGAATGATTCGCTCCCAAGTAACTTTAGGATGAGGAGGATTTCAAAGTTCTTTGACAAACTGGTTTGGATTTGAAGCTTTGATCATTATATCTTATTTACCTCTAGGGCTCTAAATGATAACTTGAACTCATTGGGGCCACCAAATGTGTTCCTTAACACAAAAAATGGAAGAAAATGGCACCCTCTTGTGACTAACACATTGAACTAAATTAATGTATGAGGAACTTAGTGTTAGCGTGCTGTATTTGCAAAATCTAGCAAAGATTTATATATTTTTATTTATTTATTTTTATTTAGTTTGCATTCCACCCTTTGTCTGTAGAGCTCAGGGTGGTTCACAAGATAAAAATATATAACGAAAAAAGAACAACCCCCCCCAATCCCACAAACACATTTAAAAGTACCACTTGAATGAAGCTAGTGGGTTAGTAGTGGTCTGTGGACTGCAGTTTGGAAATCCCTGCGCTACAGCATTTCCTGTTAAACACAACATTTCTCTGCAACAGAAACACATTTTATTAAACTGTGACCTGGATATACACTGTGATTCCATGCAAGTACAAATTAAATTATCCTGAGACCTCTAGCTTTGAGATGTTGTTTTCAAAAATGTTTTTCCTTAAGGACATGAACATCTGGGCAATGCCTGGTGAAATTTCATTATTTCCAGAGATCAAGGAGTAGGGATTCAGTACTTCTTATGCATCTTTCCCCTAGTCTATGCAGATTGCCTACTTTGTTGCATGATGCAGTGTTTTTCAACCTTTTTTGGGCAAAGGCACACTTGTTTCATGAAAAAAATCACAAGGCACACCACCATTAGAAAATGTTAAAAAAATTAACTCTGTGCCTATATTGACTATATATAAAGTAATTTTTCATTTTTTCCCACGGCACACCAGGCAACATCTCGCGGCACACTAGTGTGCCGCGGAACAGTGGTTGAAAAATACTGGTTATATAGATCATGGAAAGTTGCTTTCTTTAGGGCGGAATTTTAGTTTTACTCCATTAATTTTCTTGTGTGCAGATTATAGGCAAATCTATTCATAAACCTCCAGTTTCCTTTCCCCCCAATATAATTACTCAAATAGGTCCATCACATACCTAGTATAACACAAACCATAGATACATTTAAGAAGGTAGTAGACATCTATCAATGCTGTACATTACAGAATGGAAGCAGCAATGAGTTAGTGATTTTCCAATTGTATAGTCCAGATTCCTGACTAAATGAGACACATAACTCTCTTAAGTATATTGTAGGTATTGCACACATGTTCAAGCTATTTCAATTTTGATTGAAAAAGATAGATAATCTATACTGAACTTTAGAAGTAAGATGAGGAAACCTTGCTCCAGGACAGAGTTGTCTAGATTATGAACAAAAGGCTATGAAAGATAATGAATTATCAGTATAAAATATGACTGAGAATTGCTACTTCAAAAAATTTTAAACATGAGAATTTAATTTAAAAAGGGGGCACCTAAAACCAGTCTGAAAATATGCATGTTCTGTTTTCTGAGTACACATCAGTTAAATTCTGAGCACTTCCTTCATAATTATGAAGACTGGACATGGTTTTTATTTTTTATTTTTTTAAATGAGGATTCAATCTCTTGATCCACTCTGCTGTGAGCCTCTGATAAAAAGTGTGCCTGGGGAATGTAATCAGGAGCACAGGGATAGTATTGAGATACATGAAATTAAGCATATCAGAAAACTTTAATAATCAGTATGAAAACCATATTTGTGAAATACTAGGAATCTTCCTATCCAAGTCACTTGATATGAGGCAGTCCTGGAAACGCCAGTGTGCACTTGGATTATGTATGACGTAATTGGATTAGGTGTGTGTGTTTCTACAGAGAGTTTTCTTGTGCTCAGCCACTTTACCAATATGACAAACGGCCAGAAGAGGTCTCTGTTCCCTTGATTCATACTTATTTTCTTAGCTTCTCACTGGCATTCTATGTGGGCATAGACTCAAGTAGTCAGTTCGGTTAGGCTGGAAAACACTGCCTTTTGATTTGCTCCTGGGGGTCATGAATAATGTGACTTGGCTGTAAGAAAGTTCATAGATGTGACTTGATGTTAACGCTAGCTATTCAGATTAGCATTATCTGTAAATGCAGGAGTGCTTGTTTCAGCAAACGTCGTAACTTCAGTCCTGTGCCGTCAATGACCATCTAAAATCTACAGTAGTAATACCAAGAGCTGCAAATACATCTCTGTACATTTGTAACTGTGTTTATAGGTACCGTAACCCTTCTTTCCTTTGAGTCTACGTGGGATGCAACATCTGGCAAAGATGTAGGGATGAAATTAGAGCCACATCTGTCAGTGTTCTGGAATCGCAGGATTGTAGAGTTGGAAGAGCTCCAATAGCTCATCTCATCAACCCCCTCCCCCAACTCCAACTTAGGCTGCCCCAAACTTTAGAATCATTGACATAGATCTGGCTGGCTGTCTTGTGGACCCTCCAAGCAATGAGGCATCACACCTCCCATATGTAATTTAGTTTCAAACTGCTTTTTTGTTAGGAAGTTGCGGCTAAATCTACTTCATTTAAAAATAATTCCTTTTGGACCTCAAAGGATAAACTCACTACAAGCAATTGGTTCTGACCTGTGTTTAATGGAGGAGCAAAATGAATGGGAGGGGTAGCACAGAGAGAACAGGAAAGAGTGTTGGAGTAGCACAGAGCGAGGGAGATAGATGGGATGACACAGAGCTGTGCAGTCCTACAATGAGGCAGACACCACTGGTTTTGGCTCTGGCCCTGCCCATTGGTAGCTTGCAGATTCCGACAGATTACCTCCCAGGGAATGCTTTTAAGGGGAAAGAGAAGTTACGTGGGTTCTGAAGCTACTCCCAGTGTTAATTTCTGTGGAGTGTCTGGACTGCTAATAACTTCAGCTTACACATTTGAGTGAAGGTATGAATAAAATAAAACCCTGAATGATTAATGCCACCTTAGTTTAATTGCTATGTCAAAATGAAGCCCCTGTTGTGGTGGTAAAAAAGTTTTCACTATATTTTTGGTAGGTTGCCAGTACCTAGGGCATATAATTTCACTCTGATTTGAGTGTAATTTAAAGAAAACATTGCAACATCACAAAACAGTCGATTCCTTTATTGTAAGAGATTATGTATGGAATGTGAGAGTACAGGGTTTTTTTATATGTCTTCAGGATCAGTTCTGACCCCAAATGCATTTCAAATACAAATTTAAAGGAGGCAGTATTAGAGTCATAGGCGTCTCTTGATCAGAATGTGTGAGGTTTCTTTTTTTGAGCCTTAAGATTAATATTTGTGTACGGCATTTTTTAAAGGCAACAGAATATATTCCTCAGCATACCTTTCAATGGCTTTTCCTGAACTCTGATGTTACGGTACTGTAGTTCTGCATGTCATGCACTGAATGCCCAAATTCAGAAACTGGTCTCTACCATAAATACTGACTAGCAAAATAGTCCAGGGATGCACATTCTTAGTTTGTGTGAAGAAGCCCACCACCTGCTTAGCAGCTGTTCACGTTTTCTCCCCCTCCCCCTTTTTTTTGCCATGGAGCTATTTCACAATAAAGTGATGGGTTAAAGATGGCCCTTGACACAAAGGTTAAAAACATACTTGTTTTCTCTCTAATGTGAAGGGAGTGGGGTGGGGCGGATGTGAGAAGAGAGTGCCGGGACTTGCCAGCAGGTTCTTTTTTTTTCTGTAGCTTTTCAATTTCTGCCCTTCCATTTAATGTTTTCCTTCTTAAAAGAGATATACTTCTGTGGTACTCTGCAAGCACCCATGATTAAAGAAAAAGAAAAAGAAAAAAGGGAAATAGAGCTTCAAGGTCTTGCTGATTTAAAACTGCTAAGGCAATTCTAAGTTTGAGGGTGTTTGAAAGCTACTGCATCAGCTTGTGGCAGGTAGGAGCCAATATCATAGATGCACAATGGTCTGTGTTGGCCAGGGGAGAGAAAGGGATTTTGTAATATCTACTGTAATATTGGTTTGTATCCCCCCTACTTCACTTATTTACTTATTTATTCTAAGATTACTATATAAAGGTAAAGGGACCCCTGACTATTAGGTCCAGTCGTGACCGACTCTGGGGTTGCGGCGCTCATCTCGCTTTACTGGCCGAGGGAGCCGGCGTACAGCTTCCAGGTCATGTGGCCAACATAACAAAGCCGCTTCTAGTGAACCAGAGCAGCGCACGGAAACGCCGTTTACCTTCCCACCAGAGCGGTACCTATTTATCTACTTGCACTTTGACGTGCTTTCGAACTGCTAGGTGCTTTTAAAAAGTCAGGTGTAGTTTGGGGAGTGATACATAAAAATACATCTGCTTACACATTACAGTTGTTCCATTTTGACAGTCATTTGTGTACAGGGCTGTGATACAATTGCTGCGCAAGGATGCGAGAGAAGACACCCACATGTCGTAAGCTACATGCACACCTGTCAGGGAGTGGGATGTGAGGTAGTCGCAGCTTCTTGCCCTGTAACAAATGGGCACTGTGAGGCTGGCTTCTAGAGGAAGTCCTTCACAATATCAAGCGACTTTTAGATGTGAAGAAGGGTGCGCATAGCTCTAGACCCTCTCCCTTGCAAACGTGATGGTGGTGTGGTGAGTGACTAAAGCCCTTTACAGTACAGGCCTTTTGTAAGAGCAAGACTAGGCTATCTCCATTTTCCTAGTTCTCATGCCTGTTTGGGACTACTGTTTGGGTCTTTGGACTACTATCCCAATGACTCTGAGCACTACAGCCAGAGCAGAAAAAATATATATTATGTAGCTTTCAACTGTGTGGCGAAAGCTGTAATAGAATCATAGAATCATAGAGTTGGAAGAGACCACGAGGGCCATCCAGTCCAACCCCCTGCCAAGCAATAGAATCTTGTACTACATACAGGCAGAATGGTGCTGGCTGCACCAGGGGCAAACTCCCTCATTAAGAGTCTTAAAATGATTTTTGTTAGAATGACATTTCTGTTAGAGCAAACTCTTACCTGCCCACCACCTTCTGTACTACCGTCTGTGAATTTGAAGGTCATCGCTACTCAAATGTTGGTTCTAAATGATGCTACGTTGTTTGGCATCCTCCTTGCCTTGAATCGAGAAAAATTCTAGATTCTTCATTGGCAGACTCTAGCTTTTGAGTCTCTGCTAAATTTAATCATGGTTGCTGGGTTTGAAATCGATAGAATACTTTTAAACCCTTCCTTGACCAATTCCATTAATCTTCAAGCTTTAATAACAAATATTTCTAAGGAGATATTTAACTTTTTGTGCTTCAGCTGCACGTGGGGAAGCTGGAGGCAAAACAATAATGTGGAATTCCGGGGAGATGATTAGATGCTTACTCTCCGTTGTATGTTCTGCTACAAAGTGGAATACATAGAGGAGTTGGGGTTTAACATGGATCATGTAGGCAACTCCGGGCCCTCTCAACTTCCACATTATTTAGGATGTAATACCCATCATTAAACTTGGTTGCTTTTGCAGGAGCCCATTTGTGGACTTGTAATTATGATGTGTTACCCATCTGTAAACTTTTTCTTTCTGTTCTTGAGATTTTAATTTCCTAAGCTCTGTCAAATAGCTTATCTCTCTCCATCTTTTATGAGTTGTTCTTCTGCATTTTCTATTTCTCAGATCAAAGATCTGTAAGATTCTAGGCCTGTAAAAGTTTTTCTATACAGTTGTACCTTGGTTGTCAAACGCCCTGGAACTCGGACGTTTTGGCCCCCGAACGGTCGAAACCCAGAAGTGACTGTTCCAGTTTTCGAACGTTCTTTTGGAAGCTGAACGTCCAACAGGGCTTCTGTGGCTTCTGACTGGCTTCCTGCAGCCAATCAGATGCCACGATTTGGAAGTCGTACGCTTTGGAAGTTGAATGGACTTCTGGAATGGATTTCATTCGACTTCCAAGGTATGACTGTACAAGAATAATTTTGAGGTAATATACTTGGACCAAGAAGGCTACAAATGTGAAACCTAGATCAGCTTCAGAGCAGAGGCCCCAGTGAATTTAATCCTTGACAAGTATAAAAGAGGCATTTTATGTAGTTTTGGAGATTTACATTTAATTTAGGTGAGGCATAACTTGGAAGAAAATAAGAGAAACAAACATTACATTTTAAAATGCATATTTGTGTTTGAAAAGTTGAAGCATAATACATTTTGGCTCATCCTTTTTACTTTTAAGATGTCATTGGTAGTTGATAGTCAATGTCCTTCAATTCACACCTCAGTGTATTATAGCATAAGAAAACATGTATGTGCATGTTCCATTATAATATTTGTGCTGCTGACAAAATGATGCAGAAATAATGAAGAAAGATATTAGAATAATTGTTGACTGGTTGTTGTAAAATATACATAATCGTTTACACTGAGTGAAAGCTCTGAAATTAAATGACAATTACTGACATTGTGAAAGTCACTATTGGATGGTTTCTTGGTGGCCAGCTTTATCCCTA
Organism: Zootoca vivipara; assembly: GCF_963506605.1. Lineage (NCBI taxonomy): Eukaryota > Metazoa > Chordata > Lepidosauria > Squamata > Lacertidae > Zootoca > Zootoca vivipara. The sequence goes on along the minus strand of NC_083276.1, from coordinate 52,080,948 downwards.
TTTTTGCTGCTTACCTGTCAAAGTATATTATTTGCTCTAAAACTGAAATTGATTTTCTGACTTTTGGGCACCCAAATTTTGATTGAAAGCATTTGTTTTTAGCATTCTAGGTTGTTGTGATTAAAATTGTTCTGGATCTGCTATGATTTAGTCCTTAACAAGAATCCTTTAGACAAGAAATGGCATACATTTGCAGCACAGAAAGGCCTGAAACTCGTTTTTTTTTGGGGGGGGGTGAGTCTCTGCTGCTGAGGGGGAAATGTATCCCATACTCTTTGAATTAAATCATCTCTTAAGATGAGTGTGCAATATGTGTCCATGTGTTACTTTAGCCCCCAGGAAAAGTACTTGGATATTATGGAGGCAAAATTTATTTAATATAAACTTACTTTGCCAGGAAAACATATAATATATAAACCAGAGTTGAGGAGCTATGGTATTTTATGGTTAAGGATTGAGTGGCTTAGGCTTTCTGGTCCCCTTTTCTCTCTGCTGACTTGCTTGCAATGAGACCTTGGGCAAGTCCAGCAATCTAGACTTTTTATAATCAGGTTGGCTAAACAGTTTGCCGTACAAGGCCCCAAGCCCACCTGAATTTCTGACACATCTTTGACTGCTAATCCTGCAAACTGATTTGTGTTCATGCTTAATCCCATGCAGTTATGCCTTGAAAGAATGAAAATATGGTGTCCATGTGTGCTTGGAGTATGTGAATGTCCCCACTCCCCACCCCCACCCTAGCCCCCTCCTTTTTAGTTTTACAGAAACCAGAGGTTTCTTCTGGCTTTATCTAACCCCAGCAGACTTGCCACTTGGAAAAGACATGAGCCAATTGAACTTATGAAACTGATAGCAAGCTGGCTGAACACATGGATTTCTGAGACCACCCCATGTCTGCTAAGCAGCTCTGTTGCCAGCCTGATTTCTTTTAAAAAAGCCAACTAGTAAGCATTCTTCTCAAACCCTCCCTCCCTCATATTAGATACACATGGAGCCGGAAAACTAGATGCTCCTGTGAGTGGCGAATCCACAAAAAGCTCTGTGTTTGTCATATGCTCCTGTCACTTCCTGGATCTCTGTCTTTGATCTGCTTGTAAGTCCCCTGACTCACAAAAGTGCAGAGAAACTGGGCAAGGTATTAAAGTTGGTAGAAAAGAACTGTGCATACCTGCATACGGGAACAACTACTTCATTTTTATTATGTCTCGATGGCTCCTGTTCTCTGAGTGGACAGGGTCACATGTAGATCCTTGCTGGGGGAGGAGTCATCCCACACTTTCCAGACTGGCCCTGCCTTCTAAGCTGGGCAGACAGGGTCTTTTAGTGCTGAAAAAATTTAGCCATTCAACACGTGTACTGCTTCTAATTTTATTTCCTTTTCAACTTAATTTTCTTGCTTTGGATTTTCAATGCTTAGCTTAGTGGATTACTTTGAAACCTTTTTTTCAACGGAGCTTCCCTTTCAGATTTTTTTCTTCATTTCCTTGTTTTCCTCTTCCCCCTTCCTTCCGGGAATCTTTTTACCTTTCCCCTTTTGGGGATCAAGTACCCAAGGCACAAGGAAGTACAGAAGAACCCCCTCACCACTCCAGCAGAGGAGGTGTAGCCATTGCAGCCAGGCTCTGCTTCAGGAATGGCTTCCCTCCCATCAGCTGGGTAGTGCAGTAGCAACCAGATTTCCTGCAAGCCATTTTGAACCTACAGAGCCTCAGCTCTTAAAGTGCAGCCAATCAGAAACCACACTTTGGTTTCCAAACATTTTGGAAGTTGAACGGATTTTTGGAACGAATTCCGTTCGACTTCCAAGGTACAATTGTATAAGAACAGCTGTGCTCCATCAGGCCAGTGACCCATCTAGTCCAATATCTTGTTCTTACAGTGGCTAACCAGATGCCTATGGGGAGTCTTCAACCAGGACCCGAGTGCAACAGCTCTCTCCCCTCATGCAGTTTCCAGCAACTGGTATTCAGAAGCAGACTGCCTAATAGTGGCAGTTGTGGCTAATAGCCACTATCCTACATGAATTTGTCTAATTCTCTTTTAAAGCGATCCAAGTTGGTGTCCATCACTGCCTTTTGTGGGTGTGTATTTCACAACTGAACAGCATTATGTGTTTCTTCTGTCCATCCTGAATCTTCCAATGTTCAGCTTTGTTGGATGTCCACAAATTCTAGTGTTATGAGAGAGGGAGAAACTTTTCTCTATCTGCTTTCTCCATTTTTTTAAACACTGAATGAAAGGACGAGTCCCAAGCCTGAGAAACCTAGCTATCTAAAGTTCCACACAAAGGAAAGGGGAGTATAGACAGTTAAATATACTTAGGTGTTATTGCAGGGTAAGTAACAGTAGGAGATATGAGAGTTGAGCCAAAGAGAGTTGAGCCAAAGACTTCATGGAAATAGTGAATTTTGGATAGGAAATAAGAGGTGGCACCACCATTCAAGTGTTCTGAGAGTAATTCTAAGCATACAGGACAGCAAGGAGAAGGGCAGAATCTTATGAGGAGCAGGATATCTTTGGATGACTGCGGGCAATCGATCTGGAGGAGCAAAAGTCACAGGCAGGGATATATTGGAATAAGAGACCCAAGGGAGGACAAGACCGTGGAAAGGCTTTATAAGTAAGAACAGGGAGTTTGTGCTGGGGATTTTAAGGAGTGTTGTCACTTGAATTTGTCCCATCAGTGCAATCAGAGAAGTTATTTTGGCATCTGTGTACTGACAGTGGTGAGGGGATCTAAGGTGAGACCAGGGAGGACTGCAGTAGTCTAGGCAATAGGTGAGCAGGGCATGGACCACAGTTCTTGCTGTCAGGACAAAGATGAAGGGGAGTGTTCTTGTTTTTGTTGTTGTTGTTTGCAATGTTGTAATGGGATAAGCAACACATCTTGGCTGCAGACTTAATATGAAAAGAGAGTGGGGGAGGGGTAAAATGGTTAAAGCCAAGGCTATATTCCTGTTCAACAGGGTGGGTGGTAATATTATCAATTGATATGGAAAACATAAGAGGATAGGAGGGCTTTTGAGCAAAGACAAGAGACTCAGTCTTTGAGGTAATGAATTTTGAGGCAGCGAGGCATCCAGGCAGAAATTTCCAGCTAGAATTGCAAGATTGTAATTAGGGAAACAGTTCAGGGATAGAGGGATGGTTGTCATCTGTACAAAGGTGGTACTGAAAGCCGTGTGATTTGATGAGATCTTCCAGGGATAGTGAGTAGAGAGCCAAGAACAGATTCCCGAGGCACTGCAGTGGTGTGTGATGCTAACTTCCACCCGTTGAAACCTTAAAAAGCTATCAAGCAGATAGAAAGAGAACCAGCTGAGAAGAGGATCCCAGAGACCTTGGGCATAAAAGGAGTGAGGAAGGAGAGAATAATCAACTGTATCAAAGGCAATAGAAAGGTCAAGAAGAATGAATGGTCAGGCTCTTCATTTCCTTTTAAATTTGTTTGTTTCTGTTATTAGAGATTAGTGCATTAAATGGCAATCTACAAGGATTTGTTGGAGGAGCAGGTTAAGGAACCGTTCCTGTGCTGTTGATAATGCAGCCACTTCTGCATCCTTGGATGTAAACTTAATCTGGGAATAGGTGGGCAGGTGGAGGACCACAGTCTCACTTTTTGAACATCTCAGACAGTATAAAACTGTCTAAACTCTGGGCTGGTGAAGAAACACTTAGCTCTAGACTTGAAGAGTTGGTGTTTGTTCTTGTTGATAACATGAGATATGAGAGAGAGATTTATATTATAACTATCTGGCCCTACCATGCGTTGCTGTGGGTTATTTGTGTGATTTTCCCTACCCTGTGCCTATCCATGACATATCCCTGTGATTCCTCCCCTCACCATCCCCGGCTTATCCCTGTGATTCCCCCCTCATCCCCCTCCCTCATCCCTGTGAATCCACCAACTCTGTCCTGATCCATGACCTATTATGCCCCCTCTTCCCCCCACCCCGGCTTATCCCTATGATTTCCCCCCTCTCCTCCCCCTAACCCCCCCACTTACCCCTGTGATTTCCCTCCTCTCCTCCATCCCAACACGCCCCCCAGTTATCCCTGTGACCTGTTCATTTTGCACACAATCATTCCCCCAATGCTTGTGTTCTGTAAAATTTTCCCCTGTCCCAACCCTGACTCCCCTACCCACGTGTGTTATGTGAAATAACATTTATTCTACCCAAAGGCACAGCCCTGTAAAAGGCCCAAATTCAGTTGATTTAATGCTGCGGCCTATTCGCCCCCCCCCAGGCAGGCCCCTAAATCCACTCAGTCTAGTCTGCAAAGCCGAGGCGAGATACTGTGGAGAGGGCAGGTTTCATCCCTGTGTCTCCCCCTACCCTATTCTGACCCATTACCTATCCCTGCCCCCTATTCGGCCCCCCACCCCCCCAGGCAGGCCCCTGCCTCCACTTGGCAATGTTGGGCCTTGTTGCTGCAAAAGGCCTGTTTTCAGTTGGTTGCTGTGGAATTTTGTGATGTCATCTGGTGGCGCGGCTTTGGAGGCAGCAGTGGGCGATCTGCCTTTCTATTGGATGCTGCTGGAGTCTTCAAAGCTGCTGGTGACATCTAATTTGGGCACCACTTTTTTGTGTGTTTAATCATTATTTTAGGTATGAAAGGTTTGCTTTTTTGGGAAAAAAATTATGCCAGATCCCTCACTGATGGGCATGGAACGTTGTGGCCAAATTTGTTACATTACAGTTCAGCAGTTACGGAGAAAGGCTGTGACCTCCGCACACGCAATGCCTACATTTTTATATATATAGATGTAGTTATATATATAGATGTACCGTGTTTCTCCTAAAATAAGCCATACCCCGAAAATAAGCCATAGTGATAGGCAGTTTAACCTTGTAGGTTAAACTGTACCATACTTAATAAAAAAAATAAGACATCCCCTGAAAATAAGCCACCGTGTTTTTTTTTGAGGGGGAAAAATACAAGACTGTGTCTTATTTTTGGAGAAACACGGTAGTTATATTTATATGGTTTTACTGTATCGAGGGGAGGAAAATGATTGGGTTAATGGGTGCCTTCTAAAAATAGTTCAATAGAGCTGATCTTCACCCAGTTTCTGTTCATAGTAATGGAGCTTGTATGGGAGATACTGCTGGTGGATTTTGCCCAATCCCTTTAGTCCTTCTGAGATTTATGATAAAACCCTAACCCTCTGCTTAATTGGGGTAGCAAGCCTGAAGTTTTCTGTACTGCCCGTCTCCCTTTTTATGCCAAAGAGGAGGGATTAGTGCTGCTTTGACCTCTTTATTCAGAAGAAGCACCGCAGTGGCAGCGTGTTTTGCTTTTGTTCCAAATGTCTCAACTCTGACCTCCAAGTGGGCTTCAGTCTCCAGGTCAAATGAGACATTTGCAAGAGTAAATAATTTATTTGTTTTTAATGCCACTTTAAAACAGCATGAGTGACTGGTTTCTGTGACCCTTCCCCTTTTTCGTTTAATGTGCTGCTTTTGGCTCTTCTTTAAAGGGGACTCGGTGGAGTAATTTTGACTCTTATCAGTTTGTTGACAGCTATATGAGCTATTACTGGCTCCAGGCAATATATGCAGGCGTGTGAAACCTCTCCTTTTTTAACCCAGGAAAAATTTCTGCACCAAATGGATTGTGAAGAATATGGAGATGGGAACTGGAGAGAAATCTGCCTAGGACAGCCTCATACTAGACTGCTTATATAGTGTACAACAAATTATTTACCTCCAGTCAAAGCGTAGTCTGTGTTTGGTTGTGTATGAAAAAATGAGAAGGCACGGATTTTAAATGATTATTAAAGGAGAACTTATGGGCAACTGCTAGATACGGTATTTGAAAGGCATTTAATTAGTATATTTGACTTTCAGCCATCTGTCTTCCCCTTGAGGGAAAACAGCCTTTTTCTCAGGCTCTTTAGAATCATTATCACATTGAAAAGAACTTTTATCCATCTGCCATTTGTACTATTTTAGATTGTGTGACTGGAGAGCCTAACCCCACTTTAATCCTCCCAGAGTGCCTCTCTAGATTTCTACCTTCATAAATGTCAACCCTGGACACTTTCCCATCTTATCAGATGTATGAAGCAGAAGCTCTCCATTTCCCATTAAGAGAGATTGTATGTATGTGTATATAACGAAACATGTTTAAAAAATAACTCATCGAAATATGGAAGCTGAAAGTATTAGTTTCGTAAGTTTGTGTTACGTTATAAAACCTCAAATTTTTTTGATCTTGCAAAGAATATGCTTCTGTTATGCTAGATCTTAAAAAGGATCGTGCAGTAAGGTGAAGAAGAATCTTCTATTATGTGGCTGCTTGCCAGAAGTTATAAGAATCCTTAGCATCTAATAATATTTTGTATACAGTATTTATAAATTTGTCCATATGTGTTTTTACCCTAGTTACCTCATTTCTCACATAGTGTTCTTGGTTCTTATGTAATGAAGCAATCTTGTGTTAGAATTTTGGGGATGCAGTTTTTTTAAACAAAGCATTTATAGTGCTAGATCCTCTACCTGTGAGTATGTAACCTGTAAACCTGCACTAATATGTATATATTCCTATGACATCACAGTAAATGGGTGGCATAAGGCACTGGAAGACTAATCAAACTTCATGTGGCTCAAGGAGCAAATGCAGGGCTGAAATAACTCCTTGCCTCCCCTTCTTCTAGGTTTCTCACTTCTGCAGTTATTTGGGGGCCTTCTTATTTGAAGTCTAGGGGTCCTAGGATTCAGACCTAAACCTATTTTGAGGCCAGTGATCAGTCCTGGGAATGAGAAACAGTAATAGTGTCTCGTGAGTATGTGAAAAGTATCTGCTCCTGAGTGATCATAGCCACCACTCATAGTGGGGGTTAGTGCTTGACTTCTGAGCAGTCTCTTCATCTTCTGTTTATTAAGCACTGGTCACCAGAACAAGATTATCATTAGAGCTTTTCTTGGTTACACACTTTATGGAATACTGTGACACTGAGGACCTTGTGAGATACGAAGCATCCCTTGTGTAGTCTAGGATAAAGGGCAGCCCTTTAATAAAACAGATCCTTATTTGAAGCAAAAAGAAATTTGGTCCTGAATTTCCCTCGTATTTAACCTCTGCATTCAAAGGAATTAAATCTTCTATTCCCTTGCTATGGCAATAATGAGAAATCTCAAGTAAGATCGATGTTGTTGTGGCAGCAGGCCCTTTGTATTTATTTACTCATGATGTTGGATACTGATTAAAAGTTTCCAGCCATGTTGTAAGCCTGCCCAGTCTAGAGCCAGGGCAGCTGTCGACCAAGGGAGATGGCTAGGGGACATAGTACCAAATCACAGTAGGAAGCATCAGTAGATAGCTCGGAAAGCTGGGAAAGGTGTAAACAGAGCCTCAATTTATCTGCCGAGTGGGTTCTCTAAACACAGTTTTATTGGACAGTGGCTCCTGCTTTACTAACCTCTAACCTCCGTGGTGCTTGGAGGTGCTACCCACTGACCAGCCTTGTCTTTGAACCTCTCTTGGTTCTTGCCACCTCAAAGGCTTGCTGTTGGATTCCTATGTTTTTCTTGGGACTTCACCTCTCAGCTGGATGCCTGCAGCAGGGAAAACTGATCCACCCTTAGAACACTGACATATTTAAAAGCGATACCCTTGAGACTTGAAACCTATTGCTTTCTGTTTCGGGAGCTGTCCATCACTTGTCAGAAAGTGTAGCTGAATCCTTTTCACCCTTTTTCAGTTGGCAGTCATATTGCATTAGATATTTATGCATAGCACTGGTTTTTGTTCTCCCCATTCCTGGCAAACCCCTCTTGTGTTGGCAGTAACTGAAGCAGATGTGAATATCTGTGGATTTGGGCTTGTGAGGTGATAAGTACAAAGCAGAATGTTGGATCTGTGGAACTTTTAGACAAAAGGATTGTAAAAATTACCCTGTAGAATTCCTGTGTCTGTCCTTGCTTATTGACTCATTGCTCTGAAAGATCAATACTACAGACTTCATACCGCCTGGCTGTTTTCTGTTGCTCTGATATATCTCCTTCAGTGGAATTAGGTATGATTTTGCAGAAGAAATCTCATGGTCTTTCTGCTCTTCCTCCCCCAAAGTAACATTGTTGTCTATAACTATTGTCCCTCCCCTCTGAAATATGGCAGTCCTGGGTCTTTCTTTTTTTCTTTTTCTTTTTCTTTTTTTGGGTGCCGGCTTAAAGCTCACCTGTTCACCCAGGCATTATTCATTCTTAGCTTGGTTAATATATGATTAGTGATCATGGTTTGAATCTAGAGGAGTTGCTGTTGTCTGTTCCCTCCCTCCCAGCCCAACACAGTTGCTTGCTGAATATTGTTGATAGATTTTTCAGGTGTGCCAGCCTTGGTTGCTTGGACTGTCTTCATTACTTGAGATAAATTTGATGGCAGGTTATTGTGCAGTCAGTAACCTCTTCCTGAGCTCTGTAGGGCCTTACAGTGGTACCTCGGTTTATGAACACAATTGGTTCCCGAAGTCTGTTCATGAACTGAAGCATTCATAAACTGAAGCGAACTTTCCCATTGAAAGTAACGGAAAGTGGATTAATCTGTTCCTGACGGGTCCGCGGAGTACTCAACCTGAAGCGTACTTAACCCGAAGCATGGGTGTAATTGGTTCCGGAAGTCTGTTCATAAACTGAAGCGTTCATAAACTAAAGCGAACTTTCCCATTGAAAGTAATGGAAAGTGAATTAATCCGTTCCAGATGGGCCTGCGGCGTTCGTAAACCGAAAATTCGTAAACCGAGGTGTTCATAAACCAAGGTACCACTGTATATGTTAGTACCCAAACCTTGAGCTTGGTCTGGTAGCAAATTGGCTGCCAGTGCAAATCCTGAAAAGAGGGTGGGTGCGTGGGGGAACTACCACCTGCATTTAACAAGCAACCTCGCTACCATGTTTTACACAAGCTACTCTGGAGTAGCCCCACAAATAGCACAGTGCAGTAATCCAACCTTGAGGTTACCAAGTTGAAATTGGAGGAGTGGGGATATGTTACGTCAGTGTCCTTGCTTAGATATGCAAATGCCTACATGTGTCTTCACACGGTATTTGCCATCTTTAGAACTGAGCAAGAACATAGAACACTGGCAAGTGTGCAAAGTGTGTCACTAGTAAACATTTGTGATGTTTCTCTTTTGCTATTATGCATCTGAATGACTTGCATAAAATGATGCCTTGAATACTACTGAAATGCAAACTCAGAATAAGGATCAATAAAAGGTAGAGTTAGTAACACAACATATCTTCCCTTTTTAACCTCACCACTGGGACTCGTCTGTGATGTCAGTAGTTTACAGCAATGAAACTGAGAACCTATAGAAGGCAACTCCCAAGTGAGCAATATCTGGAGGGTCAGACAAGGATTTTGAACTGTGACCTTGGTGCTCCTTGTGAATCTGAAACTATAAAACAAATGTTGGTACTAGCTAAGATTTCATTCCTTACATATAGGTTTCTGGTCTGATCAATAACGAAATATTCCTAATATGTGTTCTTACAAAGTGAGAGTTTGAATTTCATAGGTTGGCATCTCAGTTTGCCAAATGCTGGCAGTGGTAGTTTTAGCTAGGCTTGGCATTAAAGTACCATAAAGACCATGGGGTCAGTTGGTGGCTCGTTGATCTTAATATTTATGGATAGGGGCCAACTAGGATACCATGGGGGAGTTCACCAGCAGGGTAGAGTGGCAATACAAACTTGCTTTTCGCCCTGTCCTGTTTAAATGCTTTAAAAAGCATTTATACAGCAGTCTATCATTGCCAGGCCTGTTTACTCATTACTTCTTTGTAGGGAGGGGATGTCAAATCTCAACTTGGTATGAATCTTGGGTTCTCATGTTCCTTCCACCTCAATATCCACAGCAGGTAATAAGTTAGCTGGGCTGTACTGTGTTTGTTTTGAATGAAGCATCCTTTGCTCACCCAGTCTATCGGTGCAAAGTTTTGTTTTGTTTTTTTATAAAAAAGATCAATTAAGTATCATGTCCAGATAAACACAGTATATCCTGTTCACTTTTTACTCTTTCCTAGAATTGAGTGTGAGGGTGTTCACTCCAAGACTCATACCACTTAAATAATTTTCTTTGGAAAGTTACCTACAAACTGGCCTAATACAATTCTCTAAGTTACTTTTTTTTGGAGTGGAAAGCATCTTCCTTCAGTTTCTATTAGCTTATTACTTATCAAGTTTCAGTGGATCACTGTGGAACTACTTTGAGGTTGTTGTTTTTTTCAGTCAAGCAGTGTATAAGTTTTATGAAATAAATAAAATAAAATAAGCATGTAATGAAATAGGTTTTATCCAGTACTGTGTGAGTGGAGTTCATGGAATAGGAATTCCCCTTCTTCTCCTCCCCTCTGTGGGCCCCCCAAAACCTGCTCTGGAGGGTTCCCCATCCTTGTGAGAGCAATCTGATGCAGTGTGCATTTATATGGCTTGCCTCCCACAAGAAAAAATTGTGAAATCAGCAGGACTTGTATTAATACAACTTAATGCACATTTGCAGTATTTCATAGGTTTAGATTTGCATCAGGTATAGATGTACTGTTAATGGCAGTGGATATGTTGATAAGTTGAAGCTTGTGAAAATTTATGGCCAGAAGCTGAAACAGAGTCTGGGTGGAGGGAGTTGGCGTTGCAAAGACTAAAAGTTTAATAAAGGACAAAGACCAGTATAATATTAGGGATAATTGCAGTACTGTTAGAACAGTCACCTCTGTTTCACTTACCTGAAGGTAGTAAAAGATGTATTGGTTTTCTATAAAGCTTTTCCAAAAGAAAGCCATTAAAGTAACCTCTGCCAACATGAAAATGGTAGCACTTCAGGACCTCATAAACGGTGTGAAGTGTGGCACTCTGGGAACACTTGACTCTTGCAGTGGGGCAACAACTTGCAATGCTATGGCGCCTGACCGTTAGGTTAGGCAATTAACTTTTATTGCTTTCTTCCAAGTCCTTCTCCCTTTCTCTTGGCTGATTTTTCTCTTTTCCGACTAGAACTTTGGTCTAGGTGATTGATGCAAGTCAAAAGTTTTCCCCTACTGATGTAGCCCTCATGTGATTAATCTGTTTTCATTAATAGTGCCTTTTTGTGCATTTTGCCAGTATTATTTTTTCATATTAAGTTAAGACATTTGTCACCATGCAGTATGATGAAGCATGTCTAATTATGCTAAAAAATGCTGCCATGGCTTACTTTCTGACTACGTATTTAAAAAGGGGAAACACGGTAACAGCAAGTTTTGCTCATGCTATGGCAATAAACTGTTGTATATAACTTGATGCTGTGCAGGCCCGAGGGGGGGGTAGGTAGTTAAGCATGTGCATTTTTAAGGAAAATAGCATTTTTGCCTAAATCAACTTTGCCCTGCTAGGGAGTCCAAAAACAACTTGGAAGTCACTAACCCCCATCAGCCTCCACCATCATAGCCAATGGTCAGGCATGATGGGAGTTGTAGTCCAAAACATGGCAAAGGCTGGTATATATGGATATTAGTTTCAGTGTGTAAAATAAAGGTAAAGGGACCCCTGACCATTAGGTCCAGTCGCGGATGACTCTGAGGTTGCGATGCTCATCTCACTTTACTGGCCAAGGGAGCCGGCATACAACTTCCAAGTCATGTGGCCAGCATGACTAAGCCGTTTCTGGTGAACCAGAGCAGCACACGGAAACGGCGTTTACGTTCCCACTGGAGCGGTACCTATTTATCTATTTACACTTTGATGTGCTTTCAAACTGTGTATAGATTTCTGCAAATGCTACATTCCTGCTTGATCCTGGCAAAAAGATTATTCTAAATATCTACCGTACACTTCAACTTCTCTTATTAGCATTTTGTTGTGCTAAAACCAAGTCTGGCCTGAGTTTGTGTTATACTGCCTTGTTAGGGAGTGTGGAAAATTCCAATATTGCCAATATTTATGAGGTACTGTACATGTGGTACAGATGTTTCCTTCCTCAAGTGGAGGCGTGCATGCATGTGGAATAAATTGATCCTGCTCTTCCCATGTGCAGCTACGCACATGAGAAGCTAACGCTAACATTTGTTTGTAAACCAGTGGGTGGGGGACCTAGCGCACATGGATCAAAATTGGCCTTCCAGGTCTCCTCATTTTGCCTGCTAGGCCATTTCCCCTGAACTCCATCCATCTGCCCCAAACCTGATGTCATGTGTAAACCCATGAAGGCCCACATAACTTTTTGAAATTTTATTCAAATGAGATTTATAAGATTCTAATTGCAACTCCCAGGCCACCCCAGTCACATGGGCCTCCTACTCCCCCCATAGCCATAAAGCTGCACAGATGCATTTAAACATACTTTCTTGAACCCTAAATGTCTTGTGCCAGTGGAAAGGCACTGCAGCAATGCAACACAGGGTTCCTGGATTCTGTTGCTTCCATGTCCCACTTCAGCCCTTGTGCCTTATCCCACACTATCCCATATGATCCCTGGACCATAGAAGCAGTTCTTTAGGGTAAGGTTACCATATTTTTTTCAATGAATCTGGGGACACTTTTCAACTTCAATGGATTTTGTATGGGGACTGATGTGTAAATCCGGGGACTGTCCCCGGGAAACGGGGACGTCTGGTAACCTTACTTTAGGAGGTGCATAGCACTGCAGTGGGGAACAGATAGGAACCTGCAAACCCCATTGTGCAAGTGGAGTTGTGGTCTTGCTTTTCTGGATCAAACCCAGAGAAAGGAAGAGATAACTTTGAGGGAAAAGATAAAACAGATGGGTAGTATAGAAGATGAAATTATTTATCAGGTTTGAATGGTTTAACTAAAGTTATAAACAGAAGAGTGTTATAAATTAAGTGCATCATTCCTTTCCATAACAAATACAAATTGCATTAATAGGCAGATTAGTTTTGCCTCTGCTGCTTATTCCTGTGCATCCCTCAATCCTGAGCTTGTTTGTTAATTTACTTTATAAAACCACCATTCTTTTGTAAGAACCAAAAATTACACTACAATAATAAAGGACATCCACTCCAAAAATAGCACAATAGCATTTTTTCTTGAAAGCAGCTAAAAGTACATTTCAGCAAAGTGATTTTGCCTGGTCTTTAAAATACCAGTACTAAAGAGGTTGAGCTATGATGGAGCTGGCTCATAGACGGGCACAACTTGGCTGTCTAATACTTCTTCTAGGATGTTGTCACAAACTCTAAAAAAATGAGTGAAGACCAGAATTCTAGTAGGTTCTGGCTCTCCATGATATGAAACGAATTAGAACGGAATGGATCTGTGACCACATAATAAATTGATTTGAAGGAAATTCCAGGGGGCAGGCAAGGATGAAAAGCAGGACAAATAAATAATCCCGTGTGGAGATTTAAGCACACAGCCTCAATGCAGAAATGCCTTGGTATCCACATGCAAAGTCTGCATGGATTACCAAATGAGACAGCTTTAATAGCCAAACAGTTGCAGCTGGTTGACAGGTAGTGATAAAATAGGGCTAAGGTGCCAGAACAACAACAACAAAAATGCAGAGAAGTTCAACCCAGAAACTGTCCTGACACCTTATTCTACAGGGCAGTACCCACAACTGAATGGTCATGTTTCGGCTAGTGTCAACTTTCTGATGGAGAGGACTTTTTGTATCTAGAATCACTCAATTTAATCTGTCTCTCTGATTTAAAATCAAATCAGCCAGAAAAGGTTGTGCCATGTGATAGTGCCAATTACCTGTGTTTCCTTTTTGTCTAAGTTTTTAAATTACGTGCACTGCAGGGGGGGGGAATCAAAGCTTTCTTTGATGAAATAGGGAAGGGGCATTTCTTCTTAAGCAGAAGAATTTCCTGTTGTGCTTAGTAATGTTGTGTATTGGACAGTACTGGATGACTGACTAGCCATGCTAATCAGTTTTTTTCCTGGAAAAGCAAACAAGGTGGGAAGGATTCACTGAGCTCTGAAAACATCTGTTTGGAGATTTGCAACCTCCTTGGAAAGTTTTGGATTTTGCCTTAATGAAACACAACTTTTAAAAAAGAAGAAGATTGCTAGTAGATTAAACCCTTGCATAGTTATCTTCTTAAATTAATAATTATTTGGCTATACATGGGCATAGATATTAAGGCTATAAAATTGTTCCGTTTCCTTTCATGTCTTCCTAATTCCCCATCATTCATGGGACAAACATTACATTCTTTTTGAGGTTGCTAATAGAAGTTTGAGGAGGTGAATGCATCCTGCAGGAATTGAGTTTATATGGACACTCTTATATCATATCACAGAAACCTGTTTCCACAGTATAAAATTGAGTGGAGAGGGCATGTGATGGGGCCAAAATGATTAAACTAATAGCTCTTCACTATTATGAAATAATAGTGTAGACCTGGATATTAACAAGAAACATACCTCATACAGTATTTCAATCTGGAATATTACCAAGTTTCATGGAAATACATGGATGATTTTACATGCTGTTTGTGAGCACCCTCATTAAGGTGTGTGAAAACGCCCTGTTATTGAAGCACTCTTAGCTCTTACATACCAGTATATTGTTGGAGCTTGGAACACCCAATAGCAGAACTCAAAGGCCTCTGGATATTTCTATTGATTGCAAAAGATACGGAATAGGGAAAGAATATGGAGTATACAGATAGGAACATAAGAAGAGCCCTGTTGGATCAGGTCAAATGCCTGTGAAAATCAATTGTGCATTTTGAAAGCAGCACATAAGCTAGTTTATTTAATTATCCTCATCATGCAGGAACTACTCAAATTAGTAGTTCTCATGATGATTTCCTACTTAGAAGGGACACATATTACCTAGGATGCACATATTAACTGAAGAAAGGAAAACAAAAAAATGGCCATGCCATAGACAGATTTATGGGGTAGTTTTCTACCCAAAGCTTGACATCCCCTGTGGTGCAGTTTGCCTGTCATACTAAGCCAAACCATGACTAAGCATGAACAAGCAAGTATGCAGTACGAAGAATAAAAATCACAACCACTTGACCTCTCCCCAGTCCTGCTTCTATGCTCTCCGGAGCTAAGACATGGTTTGGCTACCTGGGTTTATGCTTACCATAGCTGTCAAGTTTTCCCTTTCCTCGCGAGGAAGCCTATTCAGCATAATGGAATTTCCCTTAAAAAAGGGGAGAACTTGGCAGCTGTGATGCTTACACACACACCCCGAACCAAATAAACCCAAACGTTAGCCAAGCACAAACCCTGGCTGCATCTTGTGGCTTGTGTGGAGCAGATACCATTTTTTCAGATAACCCACCATCTTAGGCTTAGTGTTGTGTCTGAACCAGGCCTATAGAACATCTGTCACAAGCCATGTATGTTGTGTCAGGAGAATATCACTTTAATCCCTGGAGCAATTTTTGCTTGAAAAACCACGTGAGACATGGTAGCTAACACATTAATTCTTAAACAGAAACTTAGAATCTAACAGACAAGGTTTTTTTTGGGGGGGGGCTGTTGTTGTTGTTTTACCCCAAGTTGAATTTGTGTGTCCTAGGGTGGTGAAATGTTACAAAAATTCAGGTCTGCTTCTCTGGGTCAATCTTTGCTGTGAAATACCGCTGGGGACAATTCCCCCTCCCAGTACATTAACATTGGTTGGGGGTGGGGCAGTGCCCCTTTGGTGGGATTTTATTTTATTTTATTTTATTTTGCCTCCAGCACTTTTTACTAATGGAAAGAAAACTGTAAATGATAAGGGGCTGAAATTTAGGGACATTGCATACTACTGTGCAAGTGACAAACCAGTACTGTGTTGTAGGTCTACCTCTGTATGAATTCTGCAATGAAAAGTGGACCTGTGGTAAACGTCAACCCTGTTTTTCATAATTAACTGACAACTTGGCTATGGGAATCATGTATTTGGCTCAGAAACCACATCTTCAGAATCTTCTGGTTGGAGCCTGTTCTTTTTATAGGGGACTTGGAACTGACAATTTGTAAAGGATAATGGGCTTGTTCCATTTTGCAGGCCTAGAAAAGTACTCTGTATTTAATAGACACTGAGCATTCCCTGTCCTGCTTGAGAGCTTATTGTAAAAGGCAAAAGATTTATACGATCTGAAGAGAAACCACTTTATCTGTTCAAGAACAATATAATTTATTTGTATATAGCAGTGAGAGTCTTCAGCCCCACAGCACAACTGCATAATTTCATAAGTTGTGTTTAATTCTGTTATTTCAGCATGACTATATTTGTGTTGCTGGTTTTTCTTCACAGTTAGGAAGTCAACCTGATAAGCATCAGTAACTCATGACCAGCTGTGTTATGCCTTTGTCTTTTTATCGTGCTCTGAAATTTTATGCACAGTCAATGCAGTTGAGGGGAAAAACACTGTTTTGCTTGCTTGCTGGCTGTCCTACACAAACACATGCAGATATTCCTCCTGGCTGATACTGGGCCTTGGGGAGGTCTTAAAATTTAAGTGCCTTCTGGACACTTAACTGTGCTGGAGATCTCTGCAGAAACAATTAAGTGGAGAAAATAACTTCTGTAAAGCCAGACCGCTTGAGATATGATTATTGGCAAAGTATGTTTCCTTTGGGGTTGATAGTTTTCAGAATCAATTTGATTCCAAGTCCTTACCAATTTGTTTTGTTGCAGTTCCATATGAGAAGCAAGGAATGAATTAATGACATTTTTAAAAAGCCACCCATTGCCTGTTCTCAGGGCTTTTTTCAGCCAGAACTCGCTGGAACTCAGTTCCGGCACCTCTTGGGTGGGTGCCATTGCCATTATAAAAGAACCAGGGAGGTGTTCATGGTGAGTTCCGGCACCTTTTTCTGGAAAAATATTCTGATAATTGGCAGTGAATTTAAAATGATAACAAGATAATGTGTTCTCTGTGTACATCCTTGTGTTTTGAGTTCTGTAGTTTGGATGTGGCTGCTTGCATTATATGGCACCAGTAGCCATTGTTTCTAAAGGGCTAGAATAGGAATACCAGTAGCTTTTTCTACTGTGTATTTATTATCAGGAGACAGTAAACTGTTTTGAGGTTTTTTGTTTTTGCAGTCAAGCAGTATATACATTATATTTAATAAAAAGCAAATAAATAAGATAAAATAGGGCCAGACCCATTGCGTCTCCTGTTTTTTAGGTACACTGGCATTACGTGTTTACTGTCTAAAGACCAAGAAAGGCAAGTCTGATGAACCTTTTTGGCCATGTTTTCTTGCCTATGCCATACCCTCCCCAAGGAGGCTCACCAGTGACTCCAAAATTGTTGTGTATAATGAGGTGCATGGCAAACCTGCCTGTGAAGGTGGCCTCCCAGGAAGATTTTAAAGCCCAGCCAGGCTCATACTGGGTGATATGGCCATATAGGGCTTTATAGTTCTTAACCAGCACTTTGAATTGTGACCAAAAATGAACCAGTAGCCAGTGCAGCTGAGTTTCTCTTCTCCTTGTAACTGGCTTTGATCAGCTATTTGGATATAGCATCTTGGATCCACTGAAGTTTCCAAACACTTTTTGAAAGCACATTGCATTAATCCAAGCAGCATGTAACTAAGGATGAATGAATGTAACTAAGGTGTGCATCATTGTAGCCAGATTGGACGGCTCCAGGAATGGGTGCAGCTGGCACACTAGTTTTAAATGTGCATGGATGGTGTTTATATAGTAGGCCTCCTCTGTCTAATGTCCTGTAGATGTTTGGGGCACACGTCCCATTTTTCCTGATCTTCAGCCATGCTGTCTGGGGCTGCTGACAGTTGGAGTCAGAAACATCTGGAGGGCTCCAGGTTGGACAGCTGCGGTGATTTAGTGAATCTATGTGTATATGGCATCACTCTGTGGGATCAGTCTGGGCTGAAACAGCCCACTGTCAGGAGAAACTTCTGTATAACATGGTGGAGTCATTGAGAACCAGATCTGCTTTAGTCTTCAAAACCCCATCCTAGATTCAGTTTCTTAGTGACAGTTGCATGTGACACATATATCTTTCCGCCATATACAGATGTTTGATATTTCTGTCTGACATAAATATGTTGTGAAAATACTATTCATTATTCTTTGCAGGCAAGGTGGTTCTGGGAAGCTTACTTTCAATCAATGAAAGCTATTGCTTTGGCAACCCTCAAGATTATCAATGACAGGATCTACCCATATGCTGCCACATCATATGAAGAATGGAATGACCCCCCAGCAATTGTAAGTAGAGCTATATTTCTATTAAATTTAATATGCTGGGCCTCTTCAAAAACAGTCTCCCATTGTGACCTGCTGATATTTTATATTTTGCTGTTAAACACAAATTTCACTTAACTTTGTCCAAAATATAGCCTAAAGGGAAATATTTGTGTATTAGCTTGCTACACTTTTTCTCTTTCTCTCTTAAAATGGGAGTCTTAAGCTATTGCCATATGTTAGAAGTCTAGTTTTGGCCATTGCAAACAGTTCTTAAGATAAGTGCACTGCATTTCTGCTCTAAGAAATTTGAACTACTTGTTAGCAGGGCACTTCCAAGAAAGTGGCCGGGAAAGCTTTTTGACTGAGAATAGTAAATGTCAGACTCAGGATGGCTGTGTGTTCAGTGGGCATGCTCTGTCTGACAACAGAAACTGATTATCATTGCTGAATTTGGGTGATTGTAGTGCTCTTCCATGATTACATTGCAAAATGTGGAAACTGAAATTGTCACTAATCTCCAATAAAGAAGTTTGGACTTCTTACAAGCTTCTACTCCAGAGGGACTCTCCAGAGTAGATTTTAGGGGTGCTACAGCAGGGAGGAAATGAAAGCAGAAGTCTTGTTGTGCAAGTTGAAGTTTTCTTGCACTCCATTGGATACAACCCAGTGTGTAGCAAAACAATGCCTGTGACTCCCCTCATCCTTTAATTGAGAATTTAAATTTATTGGTTTACTACCCCTATGACACTTGCAGAGTCAAGGGAGTGTTCATATTTGTCAGTTTATTGCATGTTTAGGGAGTTCTCCTGTGCCACCTTTTGAGCACCATTGTACAAAATGTATGGCTCTGTTTTGTCATTGCTGTTTCAGTGTTCTCAAAAGGGGTGTCATAAATTGTAGCTTAACCACCACTATTTTAATAATCGCCAGGAGAGCTGCTGTATGCAGAGCAATAAATGTACTTTCTCAGCAGACCTCCATTTTCTATGTGAGTGACTGCTAGAGAGCAACCTTGCTGTGAGACAGGAAAAGAGACGCCCTACTAAATGAAATAACAGATAAATAGTTCAAATAATGGCTCATGTGTAAGTTAGAGTAAGAGAGCAGCTAGTGCAGAGAATGGTATGAAGGTTCTATTGCTGAACCTAAGCAGCTCTTCTACTATAAGCCATCTTGGTGAAAGATTGCTTGGGACCAATATGTCAGTTGCTCTGAGCTCCTCAGGGAGAGCCGATTACACAAAGATACTGCTATCTAAACGCTTGTTATACAAAAATTCACTTATCCAAACACAAGGAATTAGTACCAAAACAATGATTCAGATGCCCAAACAGTTGAACCTGTCATATATTCTCCTACCTCATGTCAAATGTAGCGTCCCTAATATGTTGTCTGTTCTAGTCAAAGCAGTTTGCCTTAGTCGTGTAAAGTTAAGTTATAGTAGGTTTTGAAAAACACTCCTGCTTTTCTCAAAGGACTGATCTTGAGAGGTTTTTTAAAGAAAAATGAAAAACACCCAAGAGTTTTATTAGTGTCCAGTGGGTTTATATGTCATGATGATGGACATCAATACTGTATTATTATATTGAGCCATCGTGTTAGCAGTGGTCTGAGAAAAGCATCTATATATATAAAAATGTAAAATCGTGAAAGTGCGTGTTCCACTTTTCTCCGTAACTGCTTGACCGATCGTCCTGAAATTTAGACACAACGATCCAGGCCACTCCCCGAGCGTTGTTGGAAAAGAAAATCCCTCAAATCTCACACCTGGGCAGGTATAAACCTGGTTTTCCACCAAGTCAAACAGCGCCCTCAAGTTTGCGGTCATCAACAGCTATCAGTCAGTCAATCACCCATTTCCACCACCCTTCTGAGTGATCCCCCCTCCCCATCCCCACCCCTCCCCACCCCTTCTCTACATAAGTGCCTGGAAACTTCCATTTCACTGTATCTGAAGAAGTGTGCATGCACACGAAAGCTCATACCAAAATAAAAACTTAGTTGGTCTTTAAGGTGCTACTGAAGGAATTTTTTTATTTTACTTCGATCCAGACCAACACGGCTACCTACCTGTAACCAGCGCCCTCAAGTGGCGTTATTCCCTCCTACACTCCCTCCCTTCCTGTGAAATCTATGCCACACCCACAAACCAAATAATGACATCAACAACCAAGCAACTGAAACCACCAAGGCAGCCATTATCAGACCCCTAGGCCCTGCCAGGCTGCTAGGCCCCCACTAGGGCCGGGGGGAGGGAGAGAGGGCGAGCGCCCGGATCGCAGGTCGCAGCACGGCCTTTGTTTTATGTACGCCCCTGCCAGGCCCCCACTAGGCCCGGGGGGGGGGGGAGAGGGCAAGCGCATGGATTGCAGGCTGCAGCACGGCCTTTGTTTTATGTAGGCCCCTGCCAGGCCCCCAGGCCCCCACTAGGCCTGGGGGGAATGACTCACAGCAACGCACTTGGGGGCACAGCAAGGGGTTTTTACTTTAAAATTTAGCACCACTACACCCCCCCAAAAAATCCCCCCCCAAATAACCACAAGACAAAAATAAATACCATCCTTCAAAATGTCATGAGATACGCCGGTCACCGGGGGGACGGGACACACAAACATAATAGATCGTGGATCGGGACACGTGGGGGCAGTCACAGGCATTAGCCACAACAACGTGCCACACCCACAACCCCGCCTCCGCCACGAGATCCTGTAAAACAGGGGGACTCTGAGGCTCAGGGGGATCTGAAGGGGGCCTATTACCCTCCATTTGACAGATTAACACACAGCAACGCGTGCAGGGCCAGCTAGTTTTATATAAAAACTAAAGCTATGCCTGTTGCCATGAGTACTTAAACTTACCAAACATACTGTTTGGAAAAGATTTTACAGTGCATCAGCTGTATATCTTTCAGAAACGTTTTCAGGTTAAATTTTATGGCATCTATCCTACAAAATGTAGGGCAAGGTAATGACAGAGGCCTCTTAAGACCATACACTTCATAGCTATATGCAGCTTGATTGAAGGTTTTGGCACAGATGTAGCTCAAAAATGTTCACTTAAAAAACCCCTGTATTGAACCATTTTTGTTTCAGATCACTTGACACTTCAACATATCAGTTAAAATATTGGAAATGTTCAAGTGTTCCTGTAGCTGGACACTTTCCTGCTTATTTGAGGAGAATATATTTCCTTTCACATGAGTAACTTGTCAGACCTGAGAGACACCTCAACGAACAGCTATTAAAATAGCACAGGGTTTTTCTTTTGGACTGGCCAACAGATCTTTGTAGATCCTAGCCTGTTTGGACTAAGTAACAGGCGTAATCATTGTGTGAATTATGACTTACCTTTGGAGAAACTTACCCCTCAAATTAATGGAGTAAATACAGAAACTGTTAAAAATGCACAGAAACCATGGTGCTTAGATGTCAAGACCATGCCAACATTTAGGTAGAAGCTAATTTTGTCATTGCTAACAGCTGCTAAGTTTCTGTTAGTGGTAAATGAAAAAATGTAGATTTGCTACCTATTACGGTTTAACAAAACATGGAAACTCTCAGTCATGGATAGATCTCAAACCAAATTACAGGGGCACGAAATCCAAACTCTATGGGTGACTTCTTTTTTAAGGCTCCCATTTCTTGTATGCACAGACCCAGCAATAGCAATGCACAAAATTCTATTGCACCTTAGTTCAATTTTTATTTTGTCATGGATAACGGTAGTAGAAAACTTGTTCTAGAATTGTAGGTTGTTGTTTTTTTCTGAACTTGGTCTTTCTGACCATTTATAGCCTAAAATGTAAGTAAACTATAGTTTTTGCTTGGTTTATACACCTACCGTACTGCCGCCACCACCAAAACTTCCACTGATGTTTCCATGTCGACACGGAAGAGGAGTGGAGGAGGATGCGACTGAATCCACCTCCCTTTTGCCTTTTAAACTAGCTGATCATAAGGATTTTAGTTTTAAAGAGAAGTTCCAAGTGCCTGCTTGGCTGCTGGGTTATTACAAAAATGCTGGCTAGAAAGGGGGAAAACAAACAAGCAATTGCTTGGCAAGTTTGAGTGCTAGTTTTAGCCTAGGTAAACTAGAGTGCTTTGCTTACTGAAGAAGTGACTGATGATATTCACTCTGAAATTCAAATTCTGCATTAAGAGAAATTATGTTCAAGACATACTATGCAAATTAACATAGCATTAACGGTTGGATCAAAACTTACCCAGAACAGAACTTTGCTAACTAGACACAGCCTCAGGTGGAATAAAGGAGGCATTTTTCATTGGTTCCTCCTGCACCTCACTATGTCCCCTCAAAATCTGCTCTGGAAGGTTTGAGGACCCTACAGAATCATGTAAGAGGTTGGAGGGGTTGCAGAGGGAAGGAGAAATAGATGTCAGATTTTGCCACTCTCCTTTCCTCCAGTGGGAGCTACCTCCTGGATCCAAATTCTTTATGTAAATGGAAGGAGCTTTCCAGGTTTTGCCCTTTGACAAGCTGTGGATGGGGAGAATGGGGGAAATGTTGTCTCTATGCATTCAGTGGAAGTACATCCTGCTTACAGAACAAAATAAAATAAAGGTAATTCATAATAGAAACTGCATTGAGGTTACAATAGATACTTAAAACAACACAGGCCCCCCTCCCCCCAAAAAACACCCTTCCTTGGAAAAATGGTATAAGCATAATTTTAGTATTAAAAGAAGTGTTGGAAAGAACATTTTGATCAATGTATCATTAAATCCTCCTTCTTTCATAATAGTAGTCTATTACATCTCAAATGGAATATGATTTCACAAAGTAAAAAAAGATGGCTGCTGAGAAGCAAATTGTGGGAGGGAAGGAAAATAGCACTGCTTTTGTTCATGAGAACAGTAAAAAAAAAACTTTTATTATCACCATGTTAGCGATCCAGCAACGGGGGAGTAATATTCAGCCTCATAGTGTGCATACCAGTATGTGGGCGAGACTGAAGGAGTGACTAACCAGGAACAGGATCTTCAAATTGTGTTGGCTAGCTCAACAAAAATGTCCTATCACCTCAAAAAGGATCCAGAAAAAGTTCCAGAAAAGTGGCAGCCAAAATGATCAAGGGGTTAGAGCAGGCATAGGCAACATTGGCTCTCCAGATGTTTTGGAACTACAACTCCCATGATCCCTGACCACTGGCCCTGTTAGCTAGGGACCATGGGTGCTGTAGTTCCAAAACATCTGGAGAGCCAAGGTTGCCTATGCCTGGGTTAGAGCAAGACACTATGAGGAAATACTACAACACTTTTTTAGTTTAGAGGAAAAGGCAACTAAGTGTGGACATGATCGAGGTGTATAAAATCATGCATTGCATGAAGAAAATGAGTGCTAGAACTCAGGGGCATTCAGTGAAGCTGGTCATCAGAAGATTCAGGAGAGACAAAAGAAAGTCGTCCTTCACACAGCGCGCAGTTAACCTATGGAATTTGCACCCACAAGAGGCTCCCACAATATGATGGTCGCCAACCTGAACAGTTTTAAAGGAGGATTGGACAAATTCATGGAGGATCAGGCTATCAGTAATGGCTGTTAGCTGTGTTGGAAGCAGTATACCCCTGATACCAGTTCCTGGAAATCACATGTGGGGAATCACAGTTGTTGTGCTCAGATCCTGTTTACAGGTTGAGCAGGCTGAGTAGGCAGGTGTTCTTCATCTTCCTTCTGCACTCCAGTCTGTGCCAGCAAAGTAGCTTAGAAGCATTATTCTATCTTCTCCTTTTTGTTCTCTTTCTGTCTTGGGGATTTATTCCACTTGATTATTTATGCAGCATATTTATATGTTGCCTTTGAAAATAAATTTAACA
Organism: Zootoca vivipara; assembly: GCF_963506605.1. Lineage (NCBI taxonomy): Eukaryota > Metazoa > Chordata > Lepidosauria > Squamata > Lacertidae > Zootoca > Zootoca vivipara. Next base: position 52,056,988 of record NC_083276.1, on the reverse strand, counting down.
TCACAGTAGTGTTCTTTGACTTGGGTATTGCATTGTTGGCACATAACTTCTGTTATGTATTTTTAATTGTAGTAATTGTGTTGGAGATAGAGTACAAATGTTTTCAGAAACAACCACTATAAATGATTATATACTAATCATTGGGAAATCAGTCATTCTCACTTATTACTCATAAGATTAGTGGAAGTTTTTCTTTTTCCATGTGGGGTGAGGTTCAGAGTCCTTCATATCTTAGGAGAAGTGAATTCCATCAGGATCTTTTTTGTGGGTGATAACTTTCTTCTTTCTTTATTGAGTCTTAAAATAGTTTTAATACTGCATGCAGTTAAAGAAGAAGAAGAAAATTCACTTAGCCAAAGCAAAGGAAATAAATTCTCCAGTAGCAAATGGAAACTTTAAAATGGTGTGTGTGTGTGTGTGTGTTTGCTTGCTAAATGGCAGTCTGACACAAATGAGTCACTTCTTGTGGAGATGTTCCTTTAAAAAAATTCACCAAAAGTTAGGCCAGTTTCCCAACCTCCCACTCAGGTTCTGGATTCCAGTGCCTTGGCTTCTTTTGCCGTCTGCGGAAAGGAGACCGCTGTCAAACAGCCAGGAATGCCAGACCGAGCAATGTGAGAGCTCTGTTGCATTGCAGAGTTGACACTTGCAACTGGATACGGCTTGTGCATAAAACTGATTCACGATAAATACCCTATCAGTCTTGGGTTAATTACTGTGGCTCCTGTAATGAATATTAGCTTGTTGGGCATTGGGAAGCTGGCGGCTGGCGGCTGGGGGTGGGGAGTGAGTTAGAATTGTCTGAGCCATGGCTGAGTGTCAGCACTTTGTCAAAGAAAGTGATGGATGATTACACCATCAGTACCAGTTGTGGGGAGTGTGTGTGAGAGAGTGAGAGAGATCAGTTGGCCATCTCCAATACAAGGCCTAGACGCACCTGAAACGAATGTTGACTGATGCATTTTCTATTGTTGGGAAGAACCATCCTTATGTCACCATCAATTTCATGCCCTGCTTCCATAATAGGGATTTAATTAGACTTCTGTTGAGTTAATTACCTGCATTGTTTGCCTTTCTCCAACAGAAGTTTGTAAGACTCAAGTAAATCATGGAGGTTTGAATTTGCCCAATTTCCTGCCGAAAGTGAGGTCAAGAGGTCCCAGACTGTAGACACACTTTTCAGGCAGGCAGCAGGGGGTTGGCTCTTAATGGTGCTTCAGCAATGCCTAAATGCCCTTTTGAAATGTTACTCTCAACTAAGGAAACTTGATTATTTTTGAGGTGGGGGCGTTCACTGTTGGATGTCAGAGTAGCAGAACATATTCTAGCTCAGCCATTCTTTACCAGTGTCTCAATTACGCAGTGGGCTCCTTTCAACAAAGTGGCACAGCTGCCTAGATGCTACATTTCTTTATCTAGACTTAGAAATGTGTTGGATGTTAAATGTACTATAAGAATTTCCATCATAGTACAGTACTAGTATCAAAAAGTAAAATGCTGCTTTTATGATATTGTTCATTTTGAAGGCAAACCTACTGGGATCAGTAGTAAATAGGGTCAGGCAATTTGCCTCATTTGCCATAGCCATGAATCAGAGCTGTAGTGCTGGAGCTCCAGCTATTCATTAGAGATTACTTAAAGGAAGCTTTTGATTGCTTTGTTTCATTTGTCATTTGTCTGCCCTGCCCATCATTTGTTCCTGTGCTGCATTTGTAGTACAATGGTACCTTATAAGAACAGCCCTATTTACGAACAATTCGGTTTACGAACTCCGCAAAATCAGAAGTAGTGTCCTGGTTTGCAAACTTTACCTCGATCTAAGAATGGAATCCAAACGGTGGAAGGGCACCGGTGGCAGGAGGCCTCATGTTTAAGAACGGTTTCAGTTTAAGAACGTATATACATGTAATGTTTAGCAGATGAACAGTGAAAGACAAGAGCCAAAGATCAACTTACATATGAGTAGACACCCCGTTTTGTTTTAAGTGGCAAATAAGCTCCCCAACTTGCCATTGCAGGCATGAAGCTTGAATGAATGCTACTTTTAATGTTTTGACCAGACATTGTAAAAAATATTGTAGGAAACACCATACCTTTCCAGAGACAGAGGGAGAGAGAGAGTCTAGTTTTTCCAGAAAAATGCATAACTTTTCTAATTATTTCCTGCTGGTATACGACTGCACCATTTTATACCCATTGTCATTCAAGCACCAGTAACCTCCTGACTGGACTACTCTAACATTCTGTACCCAGAACTGTCCATTGACCTTGCTATGCCATTAAATGATTCAAAATTGTGTTGTCTGGCAGTTTTCTGAGATGGCACTTATTACTCTGGTTTTATTTAATCTACAGCAGGCATCCCCAAACTGCAGCCCTCCAGATGTTTTGGCCTACAACTCCCATGATCCCTAGCTAACAGGACCAGTAGGAATTGTAGTCCAAAACATCTGGAGGGCCAAAATTTGGGATGCCTGATCTACAGTGACTCCCTAGTCATGGTGCTGGTTACTACTATTTAAAAGTCCTAAGTGCAGTGGAGGACGCTGTGATTGCTCCATGTTAAAAAGAACCAACAACAACTTGGTGCCCAGACAAAAATAGTGTATGGGAGGATCTAGCAAAACTCTATGACAGAGAAGATCTAAATCACTTTCCTATGAACCTCAGTAGATGACTGCATCACAAGAAGCCTTCCGCTCCAGCACTGTTCAAACTATTGCAGTGTTCTGTAGTGTTTTGTACTACAGCTTCTATCATCTCCCATCATGGGCCATGCTTTCTGACACTGAAGGGAGTTGTAATCCAAAACTTATGGAGGGCCAGTAGGTTGGGCAAGGTTGGTCTCTTCAGGACACACACCCCTTCCAGCTGCCCCTGACGGTTGGGAGATTCCCTAGAGCACTATTCAATAAAGTGTGAGTGGTTCTTGTTGGAAGTGAAAATTGAAAATATCCGTATGTGCAACAAAATTATTTAGCTGCGTATTAGACTCTGTAGTCCAGGGGTCCCCAAACTACGGCCCCCGGGCCGGATGCGGCCCAATCGGCCTTCCAATCCGGCCCGCGACGACCCCCGCCGCCCGCTGCCGCCGCCCGCTCTCACGGCGCGCGGCGCAGCGGCGATCTGAAAAATCGGCAAAAAATCGCCGAAAATCCTTTGTGCGCATGCGTACGGGCCTCTCCCGACCCGGAAGAGGTCATTTCTGGTGCACTTCCGGGTCGGGGGAGGCCCATACGCATGCGCACAAGCGATTTTCGCCGATTTTTTTTCCGCCCGTGTGCGTGTGCGCATGCGCACGGGCGCGCACTCCCCCGCCCTCCGGCCCGCTGCGCGCGCACTCCCCTGCAGTCCGGCCCACCGCGCGGTCGGCGCGGCGGGCACCGGCCCGCCGCTCGGTAAGTCTGGGAACCCCTGCTGTAGTCAATATGTTACAATGTCCTAGGCAAGGGTGAAGTTAATGCCCTAGTTTTTCATAGGCCTAGATTTACAATATTTTTCTGCTTTTTCCTGTCTATACTCTTTTATGTTAGTCTTTGATTGTGTCACTGGGAAAATAAATGTACAGTGGTGCCTCGCTTAACGAATGCCCTGCTTAACGAAATTTCCGCTTAACGAAAGGATTTTTCGATTGGAGGTTGCCTCGCTAGATGAATTCGTTTTATGAAAAATTCGTCTAGCAAATCGCGGTTTCCCATAGGAATGCATTGAAATTCAATTAATGTGTTCCTATGGGCAAAAAAAAATTCAAAAAAATTCAATGCATTCCTATGGGATTCGCTAGATGAATTTTTCGTTATCAGAAAAGACCCGTGGAATGAATTAAATTCGTCTAGCGAGGCACCACTGTATACTACAAAATGCATTCTGTTGGGACTCTACATTTTGGCTCTACTGTGCCTTATCCCACATCTCTGCCAGCTAAATTGGCTTCCTTATGATGGTAAAATAAGTCTTTAAAAAGTATTTAGGGAACATTAGGTGGAGTAAATAACTAAAGTTGATCTTTGCCTCTTTTCTTGTTTTTTAAAATGCTTGAAAGGTAGACTGTTTAAAACCATAGAACAAGCTATTTTTGTTGAAGGTTGCTCTTTTATCCTTCTGTATTGAACCAAGAGTATGTTTTCCTTTTTATTTGTGCCCATTTTGTGTCAGGTTTATTAATTTGCCTCTCTTTACTTAATTTCCCCCCAGAAATTGTGGCACTAGTCTGATTTTCTGCTTGTTGGCCTAGTCTGAATTCATATAAAGATTATGCTTCCTTTTGGGAAGAGAGATGTGGGGAAGAAACAAGCCAGGGTAGCTGAATCTTTCTGGTTTTCCAGTAATCTGTCTTTTATTCCCCAGTATGCCTGAACGTACTTGATAGTACAAATAGTACAAATGCATAGAAGATGTTCATATTTAACCAAGATTGGTGTTCTATCACAAAAAGAAGCTCCCAAAGTCCAGTTTTCCCTCTAAAATGCTTATTGTGTTGGTGTGCTGATCTGGTCCTAATGATGGAAATTGCATTCAGTTGATTTATTCCTATTTTATTACTGAAAAGTGACCTTGGTTTAATCCTACTTCTTTCCTTTCTGCAGAAATGGAGCAGCGTAAGCAATCCACTATTTCTTCCGCTGATCCCACCTCAGTCGCAAGGCTTCACTGCTATTGTCCTGACCTACGATCGGGTTGAGAGCCTCTTTAGAGTCATCACTGAAGTCTCAAAGGTGCCCAGCCTTTCAAAGTTGTTAGTAGTTTGGAACAACCAGAACAAAGTTCCACCAGAAGGTAAGTTGTGGGAAACCAAGCTCCTCCTATCAGGTGACCCATTTTTCCTTTGCACCCTGGCTTGAAGTCGGGTCATGCTGAAAACAGAAGAGCTTCCTTCATAAGCATGGGGATGATCCAAGCGAAGGAACTCAGTGGGGCTTGAAGTCACCTCTCAAACACTGATTGGCAGTGACTTAAAGCCTCTCTTCCAACAGGGATCAATTGCTCTCCAGAGTTCCTGAGTGTTGCTGATTCCGGCAGGGCTTGCATCTGGCCTCTAAATTAAAAAGGCAGTGGATGCAAACTCTGCTTATTGTAGAACAATCAGGAGACCATTTTTAAGGTTCCTGATTGTTCCTTAACAGCCACATCTTTACCTGCACCACAGCTGATGTCATATACAATGTTAGCCTGGAGGAAATTGCCTCCTGAGCCAAATTAGGACCACTTCTGTGCCTAACTAGGTCTGTAGTACTAAGGTTTCACATACCTGCCTTAACAGCTTAAGCACAATATTCTTTGGAGCCTACTTTTGACCGTACTATTGAGGAAGGAGAAGTATTTTTTGTGATTGTCCATCAGTTGTGGAACTCTGTTAAGAACACTGTGAAAGTTGAAGCCTTCCAGAAATGTTATGGATACTGTACTTCACTGTTTAATGGCTTTTAGTGCCCAGATTTTAAGTAGATGTACAGTAATGTGAATTCCTAAATGTAATTTAATTTCAGTATAACCATCTTGAGAAAAAGCAGAATAGAAATTAAAATACAGTGGTTCAAGGCACAAGTATACTTGATTCTATAACTCCACAAATTATTTCTCTTTCCTTGTCTCCTTTTAAACAAAATTTTAAAAAAATTCCTTCCAGTAGCACCTTAAAGCCCAACTAAGTTTGTCATTGGTATGAGCTTTCGTGTGCATGCACACTTCCTTTTAAAAAAGTTATGCAACTTCCATGTTCCGATTTCCAAAATCACAAAGTAGATCACTTACTTGGCAAGTTGTGAAATATTACTATAAAAGGAAAGTATGTACTTAAAATAAAATATTGGGTGCTGCTCTGTTCAGCTATTAAGTCAAAAGCAACCACAGACTGTTTGCCAATGGAAGTTTTCCTTCCCTGCCAGACCATACTCAGGAAAATACTGACCAATTGTTTAAAAGCTAGGCTTCATCTCATGAATGACTCTGGTGTGCCAGTGCTTATTGCTTTTCCAAGCCCTATTTGTTACCTTCAGTTCTCACTTCATTGTACTCTTGTTCTTGTAAATAGAGCAAATCCTACTAAAATTTAACAGTGAACCTTTTCATGAACTTTAATATCAGTATATTTCAAATGTCCCATGAAATTACTGCTTAGACCCTTGAATGTTGTATGCCACCTCAACCAAACCACATGTTCAGCTACCAGTGATGAGTAAATGTTAATTGACGGTTAGTGAATTTTACTTTCTTGCTTTGAGGTAATAAAATCAAGTGGTAATTGAAAATTGCACTTCTGCGTGAAGCCTGATTTTCCTGAACTTCCCATTGCTTGAATTTCTCTAGAATCTAAGAACACATTCTCGAAGTCAGAATGTTTAACCCAGGGATGCAGGCCTCTAGGACACTGTCAGGCCATGCCCCCTCCCCAGCACTCTCTTTGAGTGCTTTTGCCTGGCTAAATGTGCTCTTGAACTCTGTTATTGCCTCTTGCTTGCCTGGATGGAAGGAAGGAAGGAAGGTGTGTGTGTTTGTGTGTGTGTGTGTGTAAACCTCTGGCTTTTGCTTGGCTGAAATTTAGTCTACTGTATAAAGGTAAGAGTTTCATCTGTTATTCTTCTCCCATATGCTTCTGGGCCTGATCACTTTTATCTCTGGCCACACATGCCACTGGCATGTGGCCCCTGGAAGGTCACCCATGAGGAAATGTGGCCCTCAGGTTACCAGGTTCCCACAGCTAATTTTACCTGTGGTCCTTTCTCAGTATATACAGTCATACCTCTGGTTGCGTCCGCTTCAGGTTGTGTATTTTCAGGTTAAGTACGTGGCGGACCCGTAAGTGTTTACTTCCAGGTTCCACCGCACGCACATGCGTAGAAGCGTTCTGCGCGCTTCGCGCATGCACAATAGCGCTGCTCTGGATACATACTTTTCGGGGTGAGAACAGCACCCCGGAATGGATCAGGTACGTATCCAGAGGTACCACTGTATTAAGTTGTGAGAAGTGAGGTTACAGGGAACCAGGCAGAGGGCCTTCTCGGTAGCCATGTCTACCCTGTGGAATGCCTTCCCATCAGATGTCAAGGAAATAAGCAGTCATCTGTCTTTTAGAAGACATCTGAAGGCAGCCCTGTATAGGGAAGTTTTAAATGTTTGATGTTTTACTGTGTCTGATGTTTTAATTTGTTGGGAGCCGCCCAGAGTGGTTGGGGCAACCCAATCAGATGGGAGGCATAATAATAATAATAATAATAATAATAATAATAATAATAATAATAATAATAGTATAGAAATGTGTGTTTCTTTCTTAAGATCTGTTTTGAACATGAATTTCCATTCCAATAAACTAAACAATAAAACGCACATGGAACAATATATATTCCAACGCTTCTTGACATATTGCCCTTTGGAATAATATGCATGTGTCACATAACTTTGCCTGTGTGCAGAAAATGGAGGGTGCCGTTTAAGAGGTTGCGGAAGTGTAGGTATTGACGTCTAGTAGTAGTAGATGCCACCAAACAGTGTTGGGTGGTGTATCAAATGAAACTTAGAAATCCTCCCAAACTTGACATGCTTAGTGGTGTACAAGGGGCATACTGTGACCTGTTTGCTGAGTACTTAAAGGATAATTCCTTGTAGTTGCTTCAGCCTGAATGGTACAATTGTGCAGTGCAGTCTGGGAACTGTTCAGAGCGCTGTTTTGTGGTACGTGTTTTGATTACTATGGCATGAGGACGGAGACAAGAAGGGTCCAGCATTATGTACTAATACCTCGTTCCTCTTGGCTTATTACATCTAACAGAAGGGGCTGACTGCCTGGGTCCACAAATGAAAGTGATTAATTACTCCATGCTTGGAGTGGTCCCAGCTACCTTTAGAATAGGCAGTTACAAGGTCACGTCTAAAGAGAGCCTCCCTGAATTCTAAGTATTGCAACAAGTACAGGCTGGCTGTCAAAAAGCCCCTCTTCAGTAAAGTGCACAAGTGGCTGCTTGTCAGGGCCAAGCACTTTTGGAAGATTATTTGAATCCATTTTCACCTGAATCCCTGATTGTGAACTGCTTTTACAGCACTTGAGTGCTGAGAGTACAGCTTATGATGGCCTACAACGAATAAACCCTGTGGCCTGTTGTGCTTGCTTATGGATCTCTAGGAAAGACAGTCAAAGCTAAAGTGATCGCACCAGCTGTAACTTGCTGAGTAGCCATGGATTGGATAGGCTGCCAAGCTAGGAGCAAGATGGAGTAACTTGCTGCCCATTCTTCCCTTCCACACTTGTGCGTATGCCTTGAACCTGCTACACTCCAGTTTTCTTGGGGCAGGCAGAAGTGGTATCAACAAGGCGAAGAAGTCACTGACTGCCTACTGCTGTTCACCAGAACTTCTCAGAATCATTGGTCAGCTTGGAATAAAGAAAAGGGCATGGCATGTTGCACCCTTCTCCGCAGCTCAGACCAAGCTCCAACAATGGCTTTAGGAGTGGAGATTTCTTTAGGGAACCATCATCTTCCAGGGCTGTCTCCTTTTTGTTTGTTTCTAGTGAAGGAGTATGGGATCCGGATCCCTCCCTTTGTGTTTCTTGAGGAAGGGAAGTTGTGCGAGGGAAGTTGTGTGCACATATACACACACACATTTGCATGTGCATGTATATAGTAGGTGGGGGTTCGTGTCTTTGTGTATGTATGTCATAGCTGCCAAGTTTTCCCTTTTCTCGCGAGGAAGCCTATTCAGCATAAGGGAAAATCCCTTAAAAAAAGGGATAACTTGGCAGCTATGATGTATGTATGTATGTATGTATGTATGTATACCAGAATTGGATGTGTTGCCCTAAGTTCACACACTGATTTCTGGGTGTGTGTTTCCACCTTCTATTTATATAAATACTTTCTTTCTAGTACTTTGAGCTGTTGTGCTTTTAGTGTGTCAAGAAGATAGAATACTAGAAATGATTTGGGGTAGAAAGGAGTTGATTATATGTACACTGATTGGTCAGCTTTATCTGATGCATGTGGTTCATAGATACTGAAATATTTTGCATTTGGGTGAAATAATTTTGTACCTTTGAATAAAAGAAGCCTACCTGAAGCTTTGTTATAAAATGTATAAGTGTCCTGCCTCTTGAAAGCAGAACAATCATTGGGTTTCTTAAGCTCACATGGCTTCTTACCATCTTTCCCCTGTGTGTGTACATGTTCGTTTATTTAATCTTGAGATTTGGATGGAGCCAAATTATTTGATAGCAAAATTCATCATGGCCAAGTAGTATTTCACTATTTTAAAACTTAAAACTCTGTTCATTGTAGCAGATCATTATATAACCCTTTTTCATTGATATACTGTTGAAAATATATTAAGTTGTTGACATGAAAAATAATTGGCCCTGAAGGTCATAGGTTTGTTTCCTTACTGAGACTTAGTTATTTAGCTTTACTTTCTAATAGGTATGTATTTTAATAACTTTCTTATGTGACCGCCAGCTACCCCCTTCATCTATGTATTTTTAACACTTGGATAGGTTGTGGAATGTCCTGGTCTGCTGTCGAGGGGTTTAATTTAATTTGTTTTAATTCAAATGCATACAGTTCGTTCCACCTAGCTCTTTGGTAGGATAGCAGAAGTTGGTTTCACTAAGTCTTTCATTCAGTCTGTCTATTACGGCTCCTAATCCTTGGACTTCAAAGCTTCTGCCATTTATAGCCTATTAAAGCCAGGAAGTTTCTGATGGATTAGGACAAGGAATGAGTTTGAAGTTAGTAATGCACACCGCTGTCAACGATAAGGTCTAGTTTATTACCCTACGGTAGTATCTGCACATTTATGGCTATTCTCTTTTAATTGGTTATAGTAAAGCTGGGACCATTAACCTGGTTGAGTATCAAATGCAGGATATCCTGGCCAGTGCTGTATAGGGAACACATTTCTGGCTTTGAGCAAAGTCAGGTACATTTTCTGTTATTTGAACCAGTTGTATTTTTGATATACATTAATGGGAACTAGAAAGAGAACATCAAAGGTAATTTTTGCTCATTGATGGCCCTACAGTAAATTCAGATATGAAATTGGCTCTTAATATTGGCTACTGCATCGGTGGATATAAAGGCAGTTAGCTTATCCACCTCTCCCCACAATTCCCCATTGAGGGCCCCATAGTAACTGTATAAATTCATCTCTCTTTATGTATTACCAATTCTCAATTTGTAACTTGGTTGTGTAATAAAAAATATTGTAAGCCTTTGCTACAGGCTTACAAAAATTAAAGGGAAATAATATGAACTCATTCCAGTGCTCACTGTAAGAGTATAAAGTTACAAGCAAGTTTGAAGCCCCCACCCTAGTATCTTAATGACTACCTGACATTTCTGAAGTGTGCTTCTTCTGTTTTATTTTAAAACAAAACAATACTAACAAACATGTTACAAGATTGTAAATCGTGTAAAATGAAGTCAGACATAATGTTGTGAAACTATTAATTGCACAAAATCTAGAACTTGTGCTCTGCCACCTTGGTCCTTAGAAGCCCAGGGAACTATAAATGTAGTAAAATCCAGAAATTCACAAACACAGGTTGTTTCCATTAAAAAGGTAGCAACTATGAGGTCGCCTTATGCCACATGTGCCCACTCGACTACTTCGATCAGCAGAATTGGCACTACTACAGGTGCCCCGTAACACCTGTTCTACATTTAGAAGAACTTGATCATTTAGTGTGGCAGTGTCCGCACTTTGCAACAATTTTAATCTGTTTTAGTATTTTAACTTTTGTATGTTTGAAAGTAGGGTTGTATGTTTTTCTTGATTTTACTGTTTTATCTTATGAGGGGTGTTTTGTTTTTTTTACCCAATCAAGTGTTGTATCAGTTTTATGAAATAAATAAATAAAATAATAAATGAATCCAGAAGTGTCAGCTTACAAGTATCAAATCTTTCAGAAAACCATAAATGCTGCTGTTATGTGCCAAAGAAAGGAAGGACAGTGGTTCTCCTTTCCTTGTGAAGAAATATACAGTACAATAATATCAGAGCTGAAAATCAAGCCGTAGATTTTTATTATTATAATAAAGCTAAAAGTGGCAGAGACATCTGCAGCCAGATGGTCTCCTCACACACTTTCAAATGAATGATGAAGTGTTTTTCATTTTGCTTTTTTCAAATATAGGTATTTCCTGCTTAAATACCTTTGTTAGGAGATGAGCAAGTCACAATGGACAAATGTTCCAGAGGACATCGCTTCCTTGTAGAGCTGGGTCTGAAGTTGATTGTGTCATAGGTTCAGAGTAGAAACAACCAGCTTTTCTGGGATTTTGAGAAAGGCAGCCTCAGAACTAGAAGAGCTCCCTTGTGCTGGCTGCAGTAAAGGGGGCATGTATAATCTCTGTGATTACACTGTCACAGAAAATTGTAGCAACAATGTGCATCATTGTACAGTCAAACCTCAGCTCCCGAACGCTTCTGTTTTGGAATGTTTCGGCTCCTAAACGCCGAAAACCCGGAAGTAAATGCTCCAGTTTTCAAACATTTTCCAGATGCCGAATGTCCGGCGTGGCTTCCACTTGAGTGCAGGAAGCTCCTGCAACCAATCAGAAGCCACGCCTCGATTGTCAAACATTTCAGAAGCAGAATGGGCTTCCGGAATGGATTACGTTTGACAGCTGAGGTTTGACTGTAACTGTTTTATCTGTCCTACTCATACAATTGTGAACTAACGGTGATCGTACTGTATACAAGGTCTGTGAAATGTTAAGGTAATTCATAACTCATAATTGTATTGTTGCATTTATGCAACTGTAACATATGTTAATATAACAATATTTCTATTACATTTAAGAAAACAATGGAATCAGAAAACACACTGTTTTCAAACCACATTATAAAGGGAAACTCTCAATGAAGGCGTGGTGTTTTGGTTCTTTGCTTGCAAATAGTGTCATGCCGAATACTTTCCACCCGGTATTGTATCTGTATGGCTTCCTTGGGCTTCTTTTGACACCAAAATCAGATTGAGGCAATCAATTTCTCTCTCACTGGAGTATTAAAGAGCCTTTGAGGGCTATTGGCTGCATGTATGTAAATAGATAGTTAGACATCATTAGCAGAGTGTTCGGTGTGTAAGGAGGATTGTCGGCTCAGCCAGGGTGCCAACAAATGCATATGACTTGCACATAGGATATTAATTTTAAAAAATAGACTGCTTGGAAGCTTTGCAGTGTTATAGGAGAAACTGATGTTTTTCACTTAGTCTGCATTTGCTAAAATAAATATTGTGGTCTAAATGTCTGTAGGATAGAAATATTTGTGTAGGCAGAAACATTATTATAATTCTCCCTTCTTATCCAATAACTTTTCATTAACATTTAACTCTAAACTGATGGTCTTTAAGCTCAAGAAAATTATGCAGAGTGGGTAAAAGTTACAATGTTAAGAGTTGATCTCGTTTCCACTGCTATTGCCACACCATATTCTACAACTTGAAATTGCTGTCACCTCCGTAGCATCCTCACTTCACTATTGGTAGTTATACCTATAAGAGATTTAGTTAACACACAAATCTCTAACACAGTTTATTCCTGCTCCTTAGCAATGCTGATAGTAGAAGGATGTTAATTTAGTGAACTTATCTCTATTTAGATGCAGTACAAAAAGCATTTCCTGTTTCAACCTGAAATGATGCACAACCTGCTAAAGATGGATAGCTATCTGTCTATCCAACCTTCCCTTAAGGAACTTGTGGGGTGACACATCTGGCCTTAGCCTGTTTCTTCTCACTATGACCTTTTGAGGTAAAGCTAAACTAAGATAGTGCCTTAGGTCACCCGGTTCAATAAACAGGATCTGTCTGTTAATTTTTTGCAATTGTTTGGAGTTAAGGAAACATACAAAAACATACAATAATTAAATTGTCTACTACTGAGAGCGACTAGAATTTTTGTTTAGGTAATGAACTTAAATTTAGGTCATCACAGTGTCACAGAACATGGCTCTAGAAAGCCACCATTTCCTCCTCTCATCTTCTCTTGTGTCTCACTAGATACTCACACGGCTCCATTCCTCTTCCATCTCATCTGATTCATACCTAGCCTTTTCTGGAGTGTATACCTTATTGCCCCTCTCTGTAGCTTGCGTGTATTTGTGTACACGCGAAGTGTGTGTTCTGCCACTGAACCAAGGCCTCACTAAGAGTGCTAGCAAGAATTAATTATATAAAACATTTTTTAGTTTTAACAAGGGCCACCTTGGAGTAGGAAACTGAAATGATTATATTTCCAAAACCTCTCACTCTGTATTTCTTGTTTCTTTTGCTCATCTGGGCCAATTCCGCCTTTCTTAAAACCCCTCCAAGGTAAACTTTCTTTTCAGAGTTGTTTAGTGTGGTTTGGAAAGGGGTACAGTTTTCCTAAGGAAGCTGTCTCAGGTATTATGTTTGGATGCCAGCATCTGAAGTGTGCAGAACTTTATACGTTCTTTTGGAGTACTCTGTAAACTATGAAATCACACTCTCCTAGCAGTGAAAATGGACATCTGACCATAATCTCCATCAACTGTGTTTTCAGGGAACAAAGATGTTTTCATGCACATCTCTTTTATGTGTACCTACTAATGCCATATGATGTCAGTCACAGAAAAGTTAAAGGGATCTCTTAGGTTTGATATCAGTGCCACAGTACTAAGATCAGAGAGAATGTCTCCTTGTAAGTAAAAGGAGAGGGATCTCTTGTCTGATCTTAGTGCTAAGCACCACAGTGCCATGATTGGCAATGAACCCTCTGCCTGCCTTTTCGCTGAAGTGCAGGCAGAGGGTTCTTTCCAGTTACCCTCTTCTCCCAGATTTGGAGTGGAGAGGGCTGCGAGTGCTGAGTGAGTTACTGGCCTGCTTGCCTGATGTGTTGGAGTGCATGTATGAGTGTTAGAGAGTGATGAGTGCTTGGTGTCTGGTGCATGTGTATTTGTATTTGTAACAAAGGGAAGATAGAGGTACATACTTTTTTCCATGGGGGGGTTGTCCCATCTACTTTTGCCCCATCAGTCATTGGAATGTGTGCATGCAAAGAGAGAGAGAGAGAGAGAGAGAGAAAGAGAGAAGTATGGGTTCCCCACCCCTGTATTAAATAATGGTGTATGTTCTTAATGCTAGTAGTATTCAAAGTCGTACCTGTATCTCAAGGTTATTTGAATTAATTGGAGTGTCAGAATACATTGGATGAATTTCAGTGTTGTGCTGTTATAAATTTTGCCAGACAAAATTATTCCCTCTCCCCTCCCACTGCATGCTGTTCTGGGGTTCTCCCACAGCCATTTGTGAGAGGAGGAGAAGGGAGAACAGTCCCATTGTGCAAGCAGACACCCATGCATAGGGCTTCCACTGACAGGGTTTGTCAAGTGAATCCCTCCCATAGTTTAATTGTCCTGCTGTACTCATGGCCTAGTACATGCAAAGAGCACAAGGACTTGATTAGGGGGTGGGGGTAGAGGTGTAATAAAACTGCAGATGAGATACAGCAAAAATACAAATAAAATCTTAGATTTTCTTCTTCTTCACAGAAACTGTTTGGCCGAAAGTTCGAGTGCCACTAAAGGTTGTACGGACCACAGAAAACAAGTTGAGTAACCGCTTCTTCCCCTATAATGAGATTGAAACGGAAGCAGTGTTGGCCATTGATGATGACATAATCATGTTGACATCAGATGAGCTGCAGTTTGGTTATGAGGTAAGACGGCTTCTGCTTTTGCATGACTTGAGTTGATGGAGTTAAATGCTTCTGGGGACAAATCCTCAGCTAAAATGTTCTTAACCTTCAAGTAGTGCCATGATGCATAATCAGCATAAAGTTCTTGCAGCTATCCAGGAAATGCTGTTAATCTTCAGAAAATATTATATTTGCATTTTGCTGCCCTTGCTGCCCAGCATTGAGGGAGGATTAACTATAGTTCTTTTCCAACTCATATGCAAGCTTAGCACATAAATATGTGTGCCAGAGAGCCTGAAAGATGAAACTCTTGGACAGAAGCAGAGGGGAAACTATATTTGTATTTCTTTCATTACACTTTTTGGGGATTTCCAAAACCTGTCTTTCTGTGTTGCCTATTTAGTCATCTACTATAAACAGAAGTTTAGTCTTCAGCACCTTGGATGATTATTATGACACAGGCCGCCCCAAAATAGAAACAAATTAAATATACAATAACCACAGGAATGATACCATAAGATATGAAGCAGCAGAAAAGTAAGTCAAGAGCAGAAAATAAAACAGCACATTCCACAACCAGGATGCTACCACTGAAAAGGCCCTACCTGCTACTCCCCACCTGGCAGGAGTTCCTGGAGAATATCTTGGTGCCTCAGTAGATGGATGTAGAGAGCAGTGCTATTTCATTGGAGATAGCTGGAGCAGTCCTGGAGTGACTGCTACAGCTATTACTAGCCCTCATCCAACCCATCACTACTGATATGTCTAGATACTGGTTTAGGGCTTGCATGGCCACACAACAAATTTCCTAAAGATCATCCCCAACAGCTTCATACTGGGGGTGTGTACTTCACAACACAGCTGCCTGTGGCAATCACCCAGTACCATTCTCTGAAACTAACCCCATAGATAGGAGCCAAACCACAGAGTCTGTCCAGGATGATGCTTTCAAAAGGGACTAAGAGATAAACCAGAAGCAACAGGGTCTTATTCTTATTCTTATTCTTATCTTGATAAAGGTCATCAATCAAGGTGACCAAGAGCAGTGCAGTCCTGTCACCAGGCCTGATCCCAAACTGATAAAGGGTCTAGATAATCTGTATAACTTACAACCCTATTGAGACACTTCCTCCCAAAAAAGACCATTAGCACCCAGGTGGTAGCCACGATGAGCAAAGATTGAGAGAGTACGTTGCCAGTACCTGTTGGCACTGCTGTTGGCAGTGTCATCAGGCCACATTAATTTTGTGATTCCCTCCAAGGGTGTGAGGTTCAGCACTCCTGGAGTTCAGCATTGTGGAAGCTGTAGAAATCAAAGAAGTTGGCAGTGCTGAACGTTACAGAATAATTTAGGAAAAGTCATTGGGTTTGGCTGGAAGTTGAAGGTGTGAGAGAAGATGAAGCCATGTCAGAAAGCTTGTTTTTCCTTTAAGTGTGCAGGGTTGTTGTCTTTTTAATAAGAGAGGGATATTGTTTTATGTGGCAGAGAGGGGAATGAGATGGTCTGGATCCTCAAGTAAGGAACTAAGGAAGAATGAGAAAGGAGTGGGTGAGCTAACAGTAAAGGTAAAGGGACCCCTGACCATTAGGTCCAGTCGTGACCGACTCTGGGGTTGCAGTGCTCATCTCGCATTATTGGCCGAGGGAGCCGGCATACAGCTTCCAGGTCATGTGGCCAGCATGACTAAGCTGCTTCTGGTGAACCAGAGCAGCGCACGGAAACGCCATTTACCTTCCTGCTGTAGCGGTACCTATTTATCTACTTGCACTTTCATGTGTTTTCGAACTGCTAGGTTGGCAGGAGCTGGGACCGAGCAACAGTAGCTTAGTACAACAGTACTAACAGTAGCTTAGTACAAAAGTGCTCTTTAGATTTTCCTCCATAATTATGAAGAATAAGCTTAAGACAGTTGACATTATATGGAGTTGGTTTGACAATTGACATACTGACTTAAACAATAATAAAATATATGTGGAAAAAATAGATTTAAGTATGCCATATGTGTCTCCAGACAGGGAGGTTCTCCCATGGGGATTAGCAGTTATATGAGCATCCAGGTTTATATTTTCTTCTTTTGGGGAAACATGGAGGATGGAAGGTTGCACCCAAACAGGAGTGTGGACAAGTACAGAACAGCTGTGTATTCACAATGGAAGGCTAGATAAATGAACATGTAGCTGGTTCAGAACACACCAGGAAGAAGGACAGAGGATAATTTTTCCTTTGACACACAAGCTTTCAGAAAGAAGAGAGCTCTTGACATGGGACTACTTTCAAATAAGCCGTTTCCTTGGGCAAGTCTCCAAGAGGACTGTGGCATGTTGGTTTGAGTAGACTTGGCTAAATAATCTCATGTGTCTGGACTGCTGGAAAAGGGCATGGTGAAGCAGCTGTAATCTGGGGAATTGGCTGGAGTATCTGTATATGCGTTGTTTTTGTGTACTTGAAGAATTTGCATTCTAAGTGTGGCTTAGTTTCAGTAAATCAAAACTTACAACAAATTGTAATAATATAGACCATTTAGGAGAGGAGGATAGAAAGGTAAAATTTGTTTTTTCTGGGAGAATGCAAGAACCATCAGTGACTTGACAGACCAAAAGGTGGCAAAAAGCCATAAAGAAGGGTGCAATATAAGCCCCCTAAGGATGCCCACTAGGCACGTGTTCTGATGGGCAGGAGGAAGCTCCAGCTCATATTTCACTTTAAATGTAAGAACATCAGAAATTATACCAAACATGCACTGACCACCCTTTCCGTATATAGATCACTTCACAGTGGCTCATGTTAAGTAGGCTACGTTAGTTTCTCAAGGCAATATAGTGATTCAGTGACTGAACTGGGGATCTGTAACTCCCAGTCCCACATTTGAACTTCAGGGTCCATTTTACCTAATTTGCCTGACTTATGTTGGCCAGATGCTTGGATTGTGGAACTGCCTGAATAACAGCCTGGATAGTCTTTGTGTGAATTTGCTGCCATTTGGACAGAGCCTCCTCTGATTTGGCAGACACATCTGAGTCTTGCAAAAGCTGTTTTTCTCTTAGTGTGTTTAAAATAGTAATAATCATAACAGCCACCAATTTATAGAATAATTCTAGAATCCAGGGCAATGCCATGCATATGGGATAGAAAAGAGCCCTAAAACATATCTGGGCGAATGCACAACCATGCTAATTTTTAATATTAACCGGGGGGCGTGGGGGGGGGGGACTGAATCAAACATCCAGAGTGTGGCAGTTCCTTTTTTATGCTGTTTCCTCTATAAGAGCATGAGGGGAAGTGTGTATAAATACAGTTCCTACCTTCAACCCGCAAATCAGTGACTGCAGATCAATCTTCCCTGGGCCAGAGTGTCTTTGACTTGCTTGACAGGCCTGAGCTGGCTACCAGATGTTTAACCTGTCCTCGGCCTGTGGTAATTTATTTATCTGTTTATGTATTTCACCAAGAAAGTATCTGTTGCATTTCTGAGCAGTTTGCAAGGGAATTCTGAGGGAACAGTAGCAACATATAATGTTACCAGGAGGGTTTCTTTTTTAAGTGCCTTGCTTCAGTCAGGAGAAACATTTGGAAACGTGATGTTGGTAACTTTCTTCCTCTGCTTATTCTCTAGACCTTGTTTAAACATGTGGCTGAACTTTGTAGCAGCACAGACTTGTCTGGCTGTATCGATTAGGCTTTTTATAAAAAAAGAAGAAGAGAAGGGGGGTTACTTTGATCTCTGTACACTTTCAGCCATAAAAATTAAAGTAACACTCAAAAGTGTCAGACATTTTTTTTACTTGTTAAAAGTGAACTATTAGGGTCCCTAATGATTTATTGCATGGTGCAAAGCTACTGAAGCAAGAGCAATATAGCCCCTATGTGCTGTTTAATTTAAGGAGGCATGCGAATATCTACGGCTCTGTGACTTGAAGTGGAAGCTTTGTGAGAAGTAAGAGGACAGCTTTTCAGCATTGTGTTGACAGAAGTACTGACAGATAGTGTTCTGTGCTCTTAAACAGTTAGGGCTATACAACATTTCTACCCATTCATCAGCTGTTTCTGTTCCCCTTACAAGAAAGATAAAAGCAAAAGAGCAAAGAAATGTAACATGGATTCAGCTGAACATAATTTTTGAAAATGAAGGCGAAGCAGACCAGTCTTGCTCTAAACCACATTTTCCATTTTCAACCTGCATGCAGCTGGAAGTTACCTTTCTTTAACCATGACGTGGCTGTGTTTAAAATTTGGGGTTGATAATTGCTGTCTTTGAAGGTTTCATTACAGTTAATTCTGTTTCTTTGTCTCCCAAAATATACCTTTAATAATAGTTGTAGTGCTTATGAATCTCTCTGTTTATCTCTCTGTGTTGGGAATTGCCAGTCTTGTGTTCTGTGTGAGAAGCCAGTGGCTTCAGCCCTGCCTGCTTCTGTACACTGCTGAAAAAGAGGGATAACTCTTGCTTGTTCTTGTAGCCCAGCTTGCTTGTAAAACCAACACACAGGGGGTGATAGGCATGCTGAGCCCTACCCCCCCATCACTGTGACCGTATTCCTTGTCCAAGACTTGGAAGGCAACCTCCCAAAGTGGAGATCCTCATGCGCTCATGGCATCTCCCCACAGAGTTTAGAACCCTGAAAAAGCCATGGTGGTGATAAGGGGGAACTTACTGTGCTCATCCCTGCTTCCTTGTGAGCTTTACATGGGAATAGAATGCCTGAGGCAGGCTTATGTTTTACATTGATGATAAATGCTAGGTGTCTGTTGAGGCTGAGCGAAAGATTTCTGCTCTTCTTGCTGTTTAAGGTTTAACTTGGCACACTTCCTGTATATTCATACAAAAATAAGTCAGGCCTGGGGCAAAGCCAAAGTGTGTCAGCTAGGTATGGAAAAATGTTTGGCTGCTGCTGTTGTCGTTTTTACCTAGTTCTAATGCTCTTCGACATATAGTTGCTGGACTTACACTTTGCCATTCTTCTGCTACGGTAATAAAGCGAGCACTATGTCCTATATGAGCAACAGCTGTTTTCCCTATTAATCTAAAGTTTAGACTCAAAACTTTCCTATGAGTATATTTTCTTAACTGTTCATAGAAGAATGTATGCTGTCTTCAACATACGAGCATGTGATTACCTTTATATGTGGTCACCAGTTAGCAATAAAACACAGACTTTATCACCCATTCTAGCTCGATCTTTATACATTTCTGGTCATGAAACTGTGGTTTGGAGGCAAGGAATGTGATGTCTGAATGGAACCTGGGTTTTGCCTCTGTTCCTAACTTAGTAGTAGTAAATAGCCCATCCTTAAGGGAGCCTCTCATTTCTTCTCCATCATTGTATTATACATAAGTATGTTTTGGGTGCTTCAGAGCAGAAAGAAAGGTGGGACAACTCCAGCATCTCAGGGTAATTTTGAGATAATTTATGAATAAGTCAATTTATAAGCTATACTACAGGCCTCCTTATATTTCAAAGCTAAATTAGACTAGCTTTATCATACTTATACAAGCAACTTGTATAATTTTTCTGAAATAATCTAATTTAGCATGATAAGCCTTAAAATGTTTTTATTTCAATTTCACTGCCTGGTTCCTTCCTCTGCTTCCATTTATTAGACACACTTCAGTTTACATCAGAGTTTTGTGATGTTCTTAGTCTTTAATACCGGTACATGCACTATGCTAGCCAGCTGAAACTGTCTTCACAGCTGAGCCAGCCTATTTTCAGCTTTCCCCCCCCAGTCTCTCTTTAACCATTATCTCTTCTCTTCCCCTACAGCTGTACTTTAAAAAACAACAACCCACCAAGTTTTCCCTTAAGTTTCCTGTCTGGCCTCTCATTATCTGATCTGCCTTTATGGCACAACACTTTTGCACTGGTAGGTGCAAAGAGTCGCAAACTCAGTGACACTGTAGCAACACTTCTGCAGGGCAAAGAGAAGGCTGGGACATCATAGAGACTGCCAAGGAGAGCTGGTCCCCATTTTGCATTATAGGGTCCATAGGGTTAGAAATAGGGAACTGGTGCTAGATCCTTGGACAATGCCAACAAAATAAAAAATAAGGGTAGAGAAGAGGGGAAAGCCACCAAAAGAATGTTTGAAAAATGTTTGAGAAATGAAACCAGGCCAGGTTTGAGCTGTGAAACCCCAGATTCTGTGGCACTAATGTATGATTGGCAGCATTAAAAGCAGGGAGAAAGAAGGACCTGAAGAGCAGAAAGACAGGGTGAGAATCTTTGGGTTTGACAAGTAAGATTCTTGTGTAAGATTCTTGTGCATTTTCATCAGAACTGTCTTGGTTTAATTATCGGGATGTAAACCATATGAAATAAGTCAAGAAGCATTATCAGAGTGAAAATGGAGACACCAAATGTAGACTGACCACATGAGAAGTTAGCTAGCTCTTCCATTGTTTCTGATGTTTTGACTGTGATCTGTCAAAACCGATCCACACATTATGTGGCAGTCATGTTTAATGTGAATACACTGGTGATCACAGTGTTTAATGTGGCGAGCACTCAGAACCGTCAAGGCGGAGATGCACATCTCCTGTCACTTGCGGGTAATAGTAGAGATGAATTACCATTGGTACATATTACAAGAACGTACGAATATCCCTGCTGGATCAGACCAAAAGCTCCATCAAATCCAGCATTCAACAGTGGCCAGGCAGATGTTTCTAGGAAGCTTACAAGCAGGGCATGCCAGAAACATCCCTCCCTTGCTATTTTACCAGATTGGACTATTTGCCCAGCATTGGGGCAAATAGTCAAACTGGCTTGTTTGACTTCCAGTGCTCCTTTAGGGCCTCTAGATGAGGTCCTTGCCATCACCTGACACCCTTAAATGGAGATGCTAGGGCTTGAACCTGGGACTTTCCTGATGCTGAGCATGTGCTCTTCCACTGAGTATGCTCCCTCTGCAGAAACTTCTTTTCACTGGCGTACTGCCTCTCAGTATTTACTTACAGGCATACACAACTTCTGTGCTTTACAGTGCTCACTGTAGTGAACAGTGGTACATAGGTGAAGCACACCTGTCACATTATCCCTAAATGTCTGATTAGTGCCAGTAGCATTGCTTGTGCCAAGCAAGGGAAGCACCCATGCTATTTTTAAATATTCACACATACACATGTGTGTGTGTGTGTGTGTGTGTGTGTGTGTGTGTGTGTGTGTGTGTAAATTATAACCACAGATAACTAAACAATGCACTTCACAGATAGAACTTCCTCTGTCTTTAAATGGCCTACCTGCAATTTGTACCACCGTATTATTGGGCACGCGCATCTTTCCTTTCCTGCTCACTCGGGGAAATGTGTCTTTGAGTAATGTAGCCAGCACTGTATAGAAGCTAAGGGGTGTATTAATGATGACTTGTCCCTATGCCTGTCAGCTTGTGTTTTGATCTGGTAGTCGCTAGCAGAGTAATGAAGTGATAGGAATAAGCATCCTGATTGTATCCAGGTGCCAGGAACAAGGCAAGTGGAAAGAAACTGTAGCAGTACTGGTACCAAAGCACCTAGAAAGTTGTTGAAAAACATAAAAAAAGTTCTCATGTATATCCAGAAGTGACTTGAGCCACACTAGGAAATGATTCATACAAAACTACTAGATTTTACTAGATTTGTCCATATAAAAACTATTAACCTTATGATCAAAGCATTTGTCTTAACCCGCCTGTCCAAAGTCTAAACATGAAAGCTGAAATTGTTTTCTGTTTATTTTTGTAATAATAAGCCGTGTTTGCACAAACATTCTTTTTTTCATTTTTGAAAGTGCATATTGTATGAAGTACTCTTGTGAAAATTTATTGTTTCAGATTACTGTGTCACTAGGATATTTTTTTTACTCACTCCAAATGGAGTATCACAAACTGTCACTGTGGTTACTGACTGAAATGAAAAACAGTCAAATCTGAAGCTGTTTGGGGGAGCATGTGGTAGGTGAAAGGAATTGAAGAAAGTGAAATAGGCCACCAGGAAAGACTGTTGTGTGAAGCAACCATTTAATCTCGAATAATCCTTTTGCAAGGGAAATGAAAGCAGATGGCTGCTTAACACAACTCAAGAAAACAACTGAAATGTTTCGAAGACACTTGTTTATAACATCCCATAAGGATGACAGACTGCCTGAAGAGTCTTGATCCCTGTACTATATTGATGCGCAGTAGAGTGGTATTTAGCAGCCACTGCCAAGTTAACACAGGGACAACTGAAAGTTAGCTATAGACCAGAGTTGGGCAAGGTGCAGCAGCAGTGTTGATGCCACAGTAGGGGTGGGGCCACACACACCATTCCCACAAGAACAGATATAACAACAACAACAACAACAACAACAACAACAACAACAACAACAACAACAACAACTGCTTTCAAAAAGGCCCAAGGAGAGAGCAGTTGCTGAAGCAAAGATCACAAAGTGGGGAGGGGGAGGTTGGCCAGGGGAGTTCTGATTTACACCATTGTAACCTGTGGCAGACACTCCGTATTAATCTATAACTGTTATTTTCTGGGGGGGGGGGGTAAACAATATTGTTAAGCCAAATTGTCCAGCTTTTCGGTGAATACTGTTAGCGTAACACCTCAGTTATACTCTGCAGGTATGGAGAGAGTTCCCTGACCGGCTTGTTGGATATCCTGGTCGCCTACATTTGTGGGACCATGAAACAAGCAAGTGGAAATATGAGTCGGAGTGGACCAATGAAGTTTCAATGGTGCTCACAGGAGCAGCGTTTTACCACAAGGTAAGATGTGACATAATTCTGAAGTGGTGGATTTGCATGTGGCATAGGGACAGAGCCTTGTATATCAGTAGTTGATGGTAGACACGTTATAGCATAATGCAGGCATTGGTGATCTTCCTCAAATGTGCTGGTAAAGGCAGATATGAAGGAGAAAGAAGCCACATTCTGTTGGTGCATCCCTTTGAATAAAATGTCTCTCTGTTTGGAATATTTGGATACAGACTTGGGGGTATAATGTTATGGGTTTTTCAGCATAGGGGAAAGGCTAATATGTTTGCATACAAGTGGCTATTTTTATTCATCTCTTTGCCCTTGAATGGCACATTCCATATTTTAAAAATGCTTTTGAAAGATTCATTGATTTGAAAGAAGTTCACTGTGCGACATAAGGAAGTTCACTGTGTTTGAGTAGCTCAAGCCCAGACATTTTATGGCCATGTGGTGCTGGTTCTTTGGATCTAGGCTACTGGCACAATTAAGATTACCAAAAAAAAAAGGTTTTGAGCAACATTTAGAGTGGAATGATGAGGTAATGATTGTGTTACCATAAGCCGCGCCTTGGTTTCTGAACATTTCGGAAGTTGAACGGACTTCCGGAACGCATTCTGTTCAAAAACCAAGGCACGACTTTAGTTGGTCCAGCAAGTTCAAATTGAGGCTTGCCATTTTAAAATGCCATGTTGGATCAAGTATCTAAGCTACTGAAGAGATGAGGGAATAGAACAGTGGGGTGGGAATACATGTTGGGCATGATACACCTCTAGTGGATTTGTATCTTCATGGCTGCCTGCTCCCATGTACCTGCTTGTGTACTGCGCTAATCCTCACAAGTCCTTCTCCAGTTGCCCCCATAGTGGTGACCAATGACAGCCTTTCCAGTAGTGGCATGCCCATCTTTGGAGTACACTCCTTTAGCGCCCACTTTCTCTGTGGCACACTTTTACATTTTTTAAATAAAAGGTATTTTAAAATGCCACCTGTCTTTTGGAGCGCACGCACGCCCTCCAATTTTATTTTTCTGCTGTTTTATTTTTATTATGCATTTGTTTACTTTTTATTATTCTAATTTTAATTCTAATTTTATTATTAATTCCATTTTGTTTGTCTACTGAGGTACTCCGAGCATGTATAAAATAAAAGTAATCATAAAATACAGTTGGTTCCATCCAATGATGCAAAGGCCAACCTGAAAGGTCCAGCTCCGAGGGCCTTCTGGTGGTTCCCTCACTGTGAAAGCGAAGTTATGGGGAACCAGGCAGAGGGCCTTCTCGGTAGTGGCACCCACCCTGTGGAACGCCCTCCCATCAGATTTCAAAGAAATAAATAACTATCGGACTTTTAGAAGACATCTGAAGGCAGCCCTGTATAGGGAAGCTTTTAATATTTGATGAATCATTGTATTTTAATATTCTGTTGGAAGCTGCCTAGAGTGGCTGGGGAAACCCAGTAAGATGGGCAGGGTATAAATAAATTATTATTATTATTATTATTATTAATTTATTTATTAGAGGGACTGCTGCAAGGATGTGGCATAATTTTTTTGTGCAAACCTCTGTTAATTCCCAATGGAACCTGCCCACCACTTAACTCCCATTCCAGTTCAAACCTGTCTTGGTTTTTTTTATGGCTTAGGAAACCTGTAACTGTAGCAAATATGCACAAAGCTTGCCTATATTTCCTCAAATTGTTTTTCCTTTCTGCAGTATTTTAACTACTTGTACACATACAAAATGCCTGGGGACATCAAGAACTGGGTGGATGCTCACATGAATTGTGAGGACATTGCCATGAATTTTCTAGTGGCCAATGTTACTGGAAAAGCGGTCATTAAGGTAAGCTTTGCTTCAGCTGTTCTCTCCGACTTGGTAATGTTGTAGTGCCATGCATGTATTTTATTCATGCCATTTTTTTATCCCACCCTTCCTCCAAGGAACTCAAATGTACAGGTTATCCCTCACAATAACCCTGTAGAGTAGATTAGGCTGAGAGACAGAGTGATCCCATTAGCTGTGATCATTCTGACCAGACAAATGTTGTGTTGGGTGGGGTGTGTGTATGTGGAGAGGAGAGCAAGTTAAACATTTTTTGTTCAAATCACTGAGCAAAATTAAAAGGGGGGAAACATGTCCAACCCGATCCATCCCTGTCTATCTTAACTGGCAACAGCTGATTTATAGGAATGCTAATTGCAGGAATGTTAATTGCAAGATCAGTTTTTAAATGAACTTTTATCCCTGAATTAATTTCCTGACATGTTTCAACACATTTCCTTGGCCTGGATGTTCACTTTGTCTGCTCATTTCAAAGTGTGTCAACTCGGAATGAGATTTAGAGGCCTCCAGGCATTACTTCAATTAGCAAGGTCTGCTTTCCTGCCTGTCCATCATCATTTATCCAGACCGGTGGCTGTGTTTCCTAGAAAAGCCTTAGAAGATAAAGTGTGTGTGTTTGCTGTGAGAGTTTCTGAACTGTGCAAGGGCACTGCAGAGTCATTTGGCACCTCGGTGCAGTTGGGAGAGCCTCGCAGAGTTTGCCAGTCAGCTATTAAGTGAGCAAAGTGTGTCTGTTGGATTAAGGTTACGGTGAAGTATGGGAAGCTATATTTCATCGCTCTTATGGCTGCAAGAACAAATGGTGTTTATACAGGGACCTTGGCAGTGAGAAAACAGTCATTAAACAGGAATTAAGGAGCTTGTCATCGCCACTACTTTCCACTTACAGAAGGCAAAACCCCTCCAAGCATTTTTTTATTGGGTCACTGTGAGTTTTGCAGTCAGCTGGGCCAGATGGAACTAAGTGGCATGGGTTCCCCCCCTTCCTTCGAGGGTTTGACTTACAGTACAGATACGTTCAAGGGCACTGTGCTGCATTTCTGAATGCGGGGATTAATGTTTGTGCTGTGACAATGTTGTGTTGGCTTTGCACAGGTGACCCCAAGAAAGAAATTCAAATGTCCAGAATGCACAGCTATTGATGGGTTATCACTAGACCAGACACACATGGTGGAAAGGTGAGTGTCCCATTCTGTTCCCTTGCCATTATTCCCAGTGCTTAATCCACCAGAGTCTTTGAAGTTAGAACCAAATCATTCACTGCTTTTATTTACAAAAACCTGGTTACACAAATCTAATTTGCAAAGGCAGTTTTAGCATGAGACAACTTGCCTGTTACTTATGCTGAGAAGCTAGCTGATTGCATCCCGAGCCCAGCAGGTCTGTTGGGTTTGAATATGTATTATACACACATATGAGCACAGGCATCCTTGTGCTTAATAAGAAGGCATGTCAAGCAATAATAGAATTGTTTCAAGTAAATTAAAATGATGAACTTATTGGAATGACAGAAAACCAGAAATAAAATGTGTATAAGAAAAAGAGAATTATCTGAGCTCAAGGCTTTGGAGGTGCATCCTGCGCTAGTATTTTAGCATGAAAGCAGATAGAAGTAAAACATGCTCCCCTTTTGCATATCTCCT
The DNA here is from genome assembly GCF_963506605.1 of Zootoca vivipara. Classification (NCBI taxonomy): domain Eukaryota; kingdom Metazoa; phylum Chordata; class Lepidosauria; order Squamata; family Lacertidae; genus Zootoca; species Zootoca vivipara. Next base: position 52,030,137 of record NC_083276.1, on the reverse strand, counting down.
TTCATAGTCCATTGATGACTCCATTAAAAATCATATTTTGCTACTTTTTGAAATAGGATTTAGTGATATTGAACTGATTTCAACAGGCCTTAACGGTCAAGTCTATGTTGCCATAAGAGAGGGAAAATATGTCATATGAAGAATAATCTGAAATGCACACTTCTAAATGAGAGTAACTGGGAGGAACAGTATTATAGTGCAAACAAATTACCTATTGTGTTACATTTCAGAATCCTGAGCTCTGTAATTCTGTATAGAAGGGCACCCAGTCAGAAGAGAAGTAGCTATTTAAAGCACACTTACCATGACATCTACACACTCCTTCCATTATAATGCCTTGCAACTATCACAATAGGGATATTTTGTGTTCACTTTGTGCTCTTCCCATCGGCATGTTTTACTGAGAAGTTAAGAGATCACTGGTGAAGTGGGCACTGTCACAGGCTGTCTAAAGGACTGATTTATGAGAAGAGATTAAGACAAATATATATAGCCTCGATAAGAAATTACTAAATAGGTATAAGTCTTCAGGTATTTAAGAATGTAAACACCAAGCATGGTGATAAGTTATTTTGGGTGGCACAAGGATATATAATATGAAAAAAGGGGATTAAATTCAGGAAAAGCCATCAGGAAGTACTACTTAATCATGACATCTTATGCTATAGATTAGAATAGTTTCCAATTGAAGGGGGTGGATTCCTTGGGAACTTTAAATGTGAAATGAACCTTATCCTTTTCCTCCTGTGTGGGCCCTCTGACACTCTCATCATGAGTCTTGTCAATGAACAAACTAGGCTGTCACCTGCGTGGCACTACGTTCCACATTTTAACCAGGCCCTAACCTGTGTTAATTTTGAGAGAAACCTTTCCTTCCAAGCAGTCTTAAGACAGGACTGCACTAACTTTAGAGGATTCAGAGGCAAGAACTAGTTGCACAGTATTCTTCATTTTCAGTTTAATATCATAGGTTGAATCCTCTTGTCCATGGCTTAGATCTTATTTTGTGTTCTACCTCCCGTGTTGGAGGCAATATTGCCTCTACATACCGGTTGCTGAGAATCGCAGGTTGGTTGGTTGGGTGAGTGCTGTTGTGCTCAGCTTCTGCACACAGGCTTCCCATGGGCATCTAGTTTTCTACTGTGAGAACAGAGTGCTGGGTTGGGTAGGTTTGGCCTGAGCCAGCAGGCTCTTCTTACGTTCTCATACCTGGCTTCTCAGATTTTCAGGCTTAGGTATGGTTCTACTGCTGTAGACTTAAATTCCTCATCCGCACCACTTCCACAGCATATATGGATGAGATAATAGTTATGAGAATCATCCAATGTGGGTGTTGGGTGCGTGAACGGGCCTGTTCTGTCTTCAGTGGTACTAGTCATGTTTCTCCCATCATTTTGGGCTGATGCATCATATTTGATCCAGATGTGTCGTTCATGCCTTTAAGGGTAGAAAGCACATTTGGCTTTAATGTCCATTGTGTTTACGGGATATCATTTAATTTTCATTTCTGTCAATAGCTTTTATCATGCAGATCCCCTCCCCCAAATATCAAGTTGACATTAATTTCATACAGGGTATTAAAAGAGCTGCTGTACTGACATTATTCTTATTATTTAGTCGGCCTGCGTACCAAAGGAGCACAGGGTGGTGCACTTCATACATGCGGTATTTGTGTGTTCATTTTGCAGGTATCAGACTGAATATACTGCGCACAATATTAGTATCCTAGCGCTTATGTTTTTGTCTGTTTTGGAAATCCATGTTACCAGTTCTAATGATTACAGACTTATAGGCATTGTTGATTTCAAGCTAGTGAAAAGTTTTAAAAGTTTCTATTGGCCTTATGGAATGGACACTAATACCCCACAATGGTCATCATCCTCCATGGCAACTTTTTCTTGCTTCCCTCAGCTTACTGACCACTTAATCATAATTGTCATGCCCTTCCTTCCCTTGCTACTTTCACCACCCAATTCCTTACTTTCCCCATCATAAAACTGTTTCCCCACTATCTGACATTGAATGAGTTTTTGCACCCTTTGTATTAGCATGGTCATTGGAACTTAGTATGTTAAACATCCAGCACAGTTTACCAGGGTACCTTATAGACATCAGAGTTCTAACAGTTATATTCTTTCAGATAAATTTGTTCTGTTACTTACTGCTAACCCCGTGGGGAGATGGGGTAAAATCCAATATTATTAAATATGGATACTTTATTTCACTCAGTTGGACAATGAAAATAAACCAGTCAGTTTCAGGTTTGGGTTTTAAAGTAATGTTGTATTTCAAGCTCTCAAGTACAATCAGTGCTGTAGAGACCCTAAAGAGAATGCTTGTTTGTTTTTAGGGGAAACCCTGTTTCCAGGGAATTTTTAAAATAAAATAAAAAATCTAAGAACTATTTCAGAATGCCTTTTGGTTTCTTAACTGCTTATTTTTGCAAGGCCTGTTCTGAGCCAAATTCAACCTGACAGTGGCTCTTTAAGAGCTATGTTGGCAGCTAATCCGCCCTAGTTTACAGCATGTACATTGCTTTAAGAATGCCTGGAATTCTGGTGGGGAGGGAATAGGGAATCTTTGACCTCTGTGGAAATGTGCAGCTGACAGCATCTCCTTTCTTTTTGCTACGATTAAATGCTTCAGTCAAAGAGCTTCACATCTTTGCCAAATCCTATATGGTATGAGGCTCCGCCTCCTGTTTTGTGCATCTGACGAAGTAGGAAAAGGCATGCAATATAGTTTGCTAGGTTTAAGGTGCCAATGGCCCCTTTATGGTACTTCCTACAACTTACACAGTGACTCCTCCGAACCCACTTGTATGCTCACCACCCACATGTATTTGATGTACAGCTCTGGGAAAACTAGGATCTTCAGACAGCAAGATTACAGATGCACACCTTAATTCTGAGAGTAAAGGAGAGTCCCTAAGTACCCAAGCCTGAAGACTGAGTGTGATAATTTCCTACAGGAGAAAAAAGAAGGGAGGGAGTATACCTGATCTAGGAGCAAGTGGTGTGCAAAGTCAGGGATAGCGGGATGTGTCTTCTGTGTGAGAGTTAAGCTCTCTCCTTAGAATCCTGTACCTGCAAGGTTACAGCATTCCTTGCCCATTCTTTGGTCTGTGGTCTAGGGAAGCAGAAAGCTTTATCCATAAGATCGCAGAGCAAATAGGGGGTTCTGTTGGAGGTGTGAGCTACCAAAGCGCTTAAAATCTGAAGTTTAAATACAGTTTTGGGCTAATGCACCTCAGTGGACAGGAGAGGGGGCTTTCTGGATGAGGGAATACTATAAGACCTGTATTTCTTTGAATCATTGGAGGGTTGTTGTTTTTTGTGGGGGTTTTTTTTTTGCAAATTCCTGTACTTTAAAAGCACCCCACATTTAAAGGCTACATATAGTTAAAGGGCAAAGGCCAAGTTATAGAGAAAAGTTTTTGCCTGGTGCCTAAAGATAATACAGTGTTGGTGCTAGGTAATGCTTTTTGGGGAGAGCATTCTACAAATGAGGAGCCACCACAGAAAAGGCCTGTTCTTGTGTTGCTACTTTCCTGACCTAAGATGATCAGCTCAGGGTTCAAGCTGGTTCAAATGAGGGGAGGCGTTCTGCAAGTTATTGCTGTCCTGGATTGTTTAAGGCTTTATTGCTCACAAACAGCATTTTGAATTGGACCTAGAAATTGATTGGTCCTGTTGGGGCCAGGATTGGTTTTATATGCTTAAACTGTCTTGCGGAAATTCTGCACTAACTGAAGTTTCCTTCAGAGGCAGCTCCACGTATAACAGATTGCAGTAATCCAACCTAGAGACTACGAGAGCATCAACAACAGTGGTTAGGCTATCCCTGCCCAGATAGAGGCACAGCTGAGCCTCCAGATGAAACTGATGGAAGGCACTCTGTGCCACCAAGGCCATCTGAGCCTCAATCAACAGCAAAGGATCCAGAAGCACCACCAAGCTATGTACCCACTCTATAGTGTAAAAAAAAAAAGCAAACGATGTAAAAAGTCCACATTGGCACCCAGTGTTTTGAGAGAAAATTAAGTTATAGTAAGCTGGATAGTAGGTGCATAGCTAAACTTAGCATATTATAGTGAAGCGGATCTGTTGCTAAGCAATGCAATTGTTTCTTTCCGTAGGTCTGAATGCATTAACAAGTTTGCCTCTGTCTTTGGGACCATGCCTCTGAAAGTGGTGGAACACCGGGCAGATCCAGTCTTGTACAAAGATGACTTCCCTGAAAAACTGAAAAGTTTTCCTAACATTGGAAGCTTGTAAAGAATAGGCGCAGGGCCAATTGGATATTGGGATCCAATACACAAACAGTGACTGGTGCCGAGCATCAGGCCTCGGAGAAGAGTTCCTGGGCGTATTACAAAGAGGATGCAGAGGTGCCTCTCTCGTGGTGTAATTCAAGCTTTTTCCATGGACAACAAGATTCTTAACACAGGGCAAAGAATCAAACAACATGCTGCTGCTGCCGCCTTGCTATGTAGGTCTACGGAAATGCCATACAAATATTTATTTGTTCTACAGATCTTACATCCTGACAAAGAGTTAAGCACAAACAATACAGAATCTTACACACACACACACACACACACACACACAAATATTTTTTTCTCTAAGGGCCATTGGTTGTCACTTAAATCTATTGTGGAAAACACTGCTATCTCTCCTAAGAGCTGCTTTCTGCGTTTGCTTCATAGACCCCACATTTCTCGTCTATGCAAGCCTGGCTTACGTGGAGCCTTTGAGATTTGTGATTAGCATTAACTCTTCTGCAGATATGCTAGGGTGGTTTTTTTTTTGTTGTTGAGTAAGATTAGAAAAGAAGATGGGTATGACACCAGACATATACAGGGGGCGGGGAGACAGCAATTGGAGTAAAATAAATCATTTCCTTTACTCAAATTACTACTTCATGAATGTGAGCACATTTCATGTTTGTTTTCACAGAAGAGAAGACTGCATGCTTGACCAGCCTCAGTCCCCTTTTCTTACTATGCTGAAACATTTTTTTCAGTTCAGAGGCACATGGTCAAGAAGACAAAAACCTATGCAGCATCTAAACAAATACAGTTGATACTTTGAAACTTTGCTTAGGAAACAACATGCCATGTTCTGATTCTTAAACATGTTTCTGGAGAGAAATGCACTTTCTCTTTTGGATTGTGCAGGTATGAAGTATATTCACAGCGAATAAAAAGCAAACTTTTCTGACCAGCCACTATCTCAAAGCTAGACACAAAGTGTTAGTACGTAAAATTCACTGTCCACAAGATAATTAAAATCCATTCACTGCCCCATAAAGGACCACAGTTCAGTAGAATGTGCTTCCCATTGAAAGCAGTCAGTCACCAACCACCTGTACTTGTACACAAAAACCTAGTTTATTTCTGCAGGCCTTCCCAGAAGGATAAACCTATTCACAGATTGGAATTTGTTGGCACTTTTTAATGAAAACGCTTTGTATGTTTTACTGTATTTTGTTTTGTTTTTTTACACAGTGCAGGGTTAGCACTTCTGTTACAATTTCTAATAAACAAATAATACAACACATGCTTTACATGCAAACAGGTTCAATCCCTGACATCTCAACATAAAACAGGGAAAGACTCCTATCTGAAATCCTGGAGACGATGTCAGTCAGTAGAGGAAGTGATGGGAAAGAACATACAAAATAGTTAAAGTGGTGCATCAGAATGAGCTGGACTAAGGAATGAACAGACATGCTTTTGAATTGCACAGAACTCTTTACCAGAAGTTAATTGGAATAACATGTATAGATTGATTTATGTTGAGTTTCTTTTTCTCTTGAGCCAGCACAGCAGCAGCTAATACCCAAACTAAAGATAGTTGGCATGAGTTTATGTTCATCTAGGTGAGGAAAGAGTTTTCCTCTTTGCACCAACAGTATGGCGTTCCAGTTTGATGCCTTTTGGGAGATTAGGAACCTTTTTCATCCTTGTCACGTGAGACTGAATGAAAGAAATTGAGAATTGCATAGATTCCCCCCCCCCCCAAGAGTACCCTGGTGAAAAAAGGACTTGCTCCTTGTCAGGGTGATACTGATAGAACACTGGCTGGAAGGGGGTGTTTCAACTTTAAACTCTCAGGGAGTTATAGACTATTCCGTTCATCAGGGAAGACAGGTTTTTCTTACGTATTTTTTTCTAAAGTTTTGCAGGTTGCATCCTCTGCTATATCTTTGAGTAGAAAATAATGATAGATGATGGAGGATTTGCTGATTTCAAAACATCAGGAGCTTTATTTTGAGCCACAAAGAACTCTTCAGTAGAATCTGATTTGCAAAAGGCTTATCACTGTAACTAATTTTGCATATGAGTGAGATAGTGGGCAAAGGACTCTCCTTCCTTCTGGTTTCAGAGTGCTTCATCTAAGCTGGTTCTCTTTTCCTCGGTGCAGCATTTATCAGCGGTCACTACAAAGTGAGAGTGGGCTTTTCTCCTTTTCTACCAGTGAGAACTTAAGCTCAACTATCTACTTTTTATGTATGTTTCATTATAAACTATCATCCCTGCCCTTATAGTTTTAAAAAACCTTCCATTCCCATTCTTAGGAATACAGTGTGCAAGTTCTTAAAAAAGTTATCCTACATATATTGGTGTTCCGCAATTTGATTTTCTTTATTTGGGATAAGCTCTCCTTTTAAGCTGAACTGCTGCAGAATCTGTGCCCATCTTTGCAACGTTTTATGCCCTTTTAATTCCTGCCCCCATTCACAAAGCCTTAGTTTGGCTATAGCAATTAGTTGCTCTTAATTGTAAAAATTATTTCACAATACTTCTGTCATTAGAAGGTTTTTGTGTCCACCAGTTTAAACTAGGTGTAAAGTTAGGATAAATGATTACCCTGACTTCCTTTCCATTTTTTTGCAAAATTGCAAACAAGACCAGATACATATTTTTAACATAAGGAAGAATATTTATTCCCTAAGTGCCAGAGATTATAAGACACTTAACAATTCATAAACCTTTGTTTCATTATAGGACTCATTTCATAACCAATCAATTTATCTTTCATCATTTAACCACCAGCCATCTTTGACAGTTTCTGCTTCTTTATCTCACCTCTTTGACAACCCACATTTCCTAAGCTATGATAAGGATGTGGATATCTCAACCATGGTTTACTAGTTACCTTCTCAAATGTTACTAGATCAGTATATTCTTTAGGCGTTTCTGATACACTACCAGGATCTCCAACCTGAAACATCCTGTTCCGACTGTATGGAAGCAGTGTTTTTTTTCTGGAAAAGGTGATGTTTCAATGTTACCTTTCAAGATGTCACCCTTGGCGATTCCTCTTTGCGCTACTGATAGTTCTTGACTTCCAGTCTTCAGGTTTATCCACACTTTCATTTGACCCATGTTTTTGTTATATTACATATTCATCTCTTGAGTCCAAGAGCTGCTCTTTTTGCTCCACTGCTTGGTAAATGCTGAGTCAGGTTTTACGAGATCCATCTCCCATTTGGACAGGCAGGATTCAGCATAGTTATTGCTACAGTCCCATACATCTTGGAGATGTTCTGTATATTGAATCAAGTATGCTGAAGAAGTCTCTTACGTGAGCCTCCCCTTTTTCCCGAAAGAGTTACTGTGTCATCATATTATCACCCTAAATGTGTGTATCTCGGCTGTAGTACATTAATGCATATTTTCATAAAGGCAAATCGTACATAACTGGGAGGGCAATTGCACCCACCGCCACAGGTTTATCAACTGGAAGATAAACTATCAGATTTGCACTAAGTGGAATTCTGATTGGCAAATGGAATCTCATTTCACACATGGCATTTTTAAAGGTGTACGCTAAATGTTAGTTACTGCACATCTGAAAGTGAAAAATGTGAATGCATAAATGGGTTTGTACTTTTGTCAGGGAGCTGTGATAAGCTGCAGCTCCTTGTTGAGTGTACACTCAGTAGCAAAATGAGTGTACACTCACATTTGCTGCTGCCTAATGTGAAAACATTCAGAAGCAGTCTGAAATATCCCTTTCTACCCACCTAGATTTCAGAAGTGAACAAACACTCTTTGTCTTTGAAGGAGTTCCACTGAAGGTTGCTTTTTTAAAATAAAAGTCTTCAACCAGTAAAATGTGTCACAGGTATGGTCCTAAAACATTTCACAGCTGCATTTATATTGGAAACCTTTTTTCCCCTTCTGTCTGTTAGCATTCTTTAATGACATTGTCCAGGGACCACTTTTCCCCTGTGTGTGTGTAAATGCGTTTTCTTTTTAAAAATTAAAACATTTGTAAATACAATGTGCCTGAGTCAATATATTCTCTTGATTGTACAACCTGAGGGGATAGTAATCTTAACAATATATCAAAGATGACTTGTGATTTGGGGGCGGGGAAGTATTTTAAAAGAAAATATGCCAAAGTGTGTACGTTCTGTTTTACACATGGAAAAATGTACGGTGGGTTCTAGCAGCTCTACTCTGATTCTTAAAACAAACAAAAAAGCACATAAGCGAAAACGAAATCTACACTGAATCTTCTAAAAATATCAGCTCTTCAAGCATCTGGTGGGTTTCAGCAAATCATTTTATTATGTATAGATACCGCATCTTTTTTCAGAAGCAGGTGTTTTTATTCTACGGGTGAGAAAACGGAGGGTCTTGAACATGGTGTACCATACAAGGCTCAGGTGGCAGCTCAACTGGCATTATATCCCAGAGTAAGAGGTTAGAAATTACCATCATCACCATTGATTTTCTAATCAACTTTTAAACAACTGTCTCAATGTGATGTGCACTGCAGCTAATTTCAAACGGTTAAACACAAAAACAGCAAATACATTTAAAACTAAACTAAAACCATACAAAGTAGATACAGTGGTGCCTCGCTAGACGAATTTAATTCGTTCCACAGGTCTTTTCTTATAACGAAAAATTCGTCTAGCGAATCCCATAGGAATGCATTGATTTTTTTCGCTTTTTTTGCCCATAGGAACGCATTAATTGAATTTCAATGCATTCCTATGGGAAACCGCGATTCGCTAGACGAATTTTTCGTAAAATGAATTCGTCTAGCGAGGCAACCTCCGCTCGAAAAATCCTTTCGTTAAGCGGAAATTTCGTTAAGCAGGGCATTTGTTAAGCAAGGCACCACTGTACAAGGTAGATGGACCTTTCTTGCTGCTAGCTGATGTTTGCTATAGCAAGGTACTGCTGTAATCCTTTCACAGACCCTGTAAAATAGGCTAGTATCCCATTACAGCAAGGGTGGTGACCCTGTGGCCTTAGCCATGGGATACGATGGAAATTGGTGGCGAGCATTAAATGGAGAGCCACCGTTTCCCCGCTCCTACATTACAGGTATGGAGCTGTGGCTTGAGAGGCAGTAGCTTGGCAAAGGGCCACCTCATCTGACTACAGGCTAAACTAACATTTGAAGCTGGGATTTAGGGCACATACCTCATTTTTTTTAACCAGTGCACGATATTCACAGACACTGCAGCTTTGCACTTCCAAACATGGGTATGTAATCTATAGTGTTAATGTGATTCTAACTTCCCTTCCCCACCCATTCACAATCAACACTAGAAATGAATTAACCTCAAAAGGAAGCACAAATTAAAGCCCATTTAGTTTATTTTTAAATCAACATTCCTGGATACTTAACAGCTATTGAAGTTGGTGGGGCATAATTTAAATCCAAGGTTTTTTTTGCTTGCCTGTACTTTGCTCAAGGATAGAGATGAGAAAAGCAAGGCCAATTGAGGAAACAGAAATATAGAGGGGGTATATGTGATTTGTGTATTTTTCAAAGCCTGCACGGTCTTGGACATTTCAAACAATAGTTTCTGTGTTCCTTTAGACTCATTTCATTTAAAAAATGTAACCTAGTGCCATAGACATGTATGTTATTTAGTTTAGTTAAACTGCAGAAGTCTCGTTTTCTAAGGAGCTGAGAAAAATAGGAAAATAAAAATAATTGCTAGAACTCAACATGAGCGAGTAGGGACAGAGGTTTTCCTTCACCTTTTTCTTGGGACTGCAAACTATAGTGATGACATTCCCTCAGCACTCTGAATCTCCTTGCCACAGCACATTAAAAGGTAAAGGACCCCTGACAGTTAAGTCCAGTCGCGAACGATTCTGGGGTTGCGGTGCTCATCTCGCTTTACAGGCCGAGGGAGCCGGCGTTTGTCCCGACAGTTTTTCTGGGTCATGTAGCCAGCATGACTAAGCCGCTTCTGGTGAAACCAGAGCAGCACACGGAAACGCCGTTTACCTTCCTGCTGTATTTATCTACTTGCACTTTGACGTGCTTTTGAACTGCTAGGTTGGCAGGAGCTGGGACCAAGCAATGGGAGCTCACCCTGTTGCGTGCGGGATTTGAACCGCTGACCTTCCGATCAGCAAGCACAAGAAGCTCAGTGGTTTAGACCACAGCGCCACCTGCATCCCTTCACCACCCACGCCCCACAGCACGTTTAGCTGAGCTATATGCATTTGAGGGGGTAGGATTCTGTTTTCCCAAAAGCTATGATTTATACATGCATTTGGAGCATTCATTGCTGTAGTTTCGAAGCATGCTTGAAATCTGAGGTAGGCCAGTTATGTTCTCCTTGAGAGTAGATCAGAAGATAGACTGAATCCAACCCAATGCCACAGGAAATATGAAGCAAGCTAGATGGCTGCCCTTTATGGCAAGGCAGGTTGGCCCAAAGCACTAGCTAACCCAGCACCAAGCCATTAGCCCACCAGTATTTGTGATTGGTGTGTTGCTCTCAGCCTACCTCAAGTCTGAAGCTATTTGGAATCTCTTGCCTTTTCTGTGTAATTTCAGTTCTGAACTCACCACTGTTTTACAGGCGTACATCTGCTGAGCTTCAGGATTCCACCGCCTGCCAGGTTCTTGTGGCGGTGGCTGTGAAGGAAAAGTTGTGTTTCTCATTAAGGGGATAACAAATGGCAACATCTGAGACAATTAGTTGAAATGGAGCAGTGATGGTGGTGGCTGAGGCGTAATCCACTGGAGGAAACGCAGCACAGCCCTGATAGGTATTCCCAGCAGAAATTCCAGCAGGCTTTCTGAGAAGGGAATCTGAATGGAGAGAGGCCCCCTGTTCGTTTTCCGGAGTTGATTCCAATAATTCCTCTCCGAATGTCCTTGACTTTATCCTCGTTCGCCTTGATTGTCAGTTTACTTGAAGAAAGGAGTTAAGAAATACTTAACTCATTCACCACCTAACTTATGAGAGACAGTTTTTTATAGTTCTTGGTAAATTGAGACATCAGTGGTAGTAGATTACTTTAAGAATCCACAAGAGAGAGGGGGCAGTCTACAAAACCAGTGAACATTTTTAATGCAGTGAGAAATGGTAATTTTAGATTTGATTGATGGTCCCCTGATCCTGAAATATGCCTATTTAATTTTAGTAACTGGACATGATTAATTAATTTTGTTCCTGCAGAATGTCGGTTTCTGGTTGCCCCTTGTATCAATTCAAATAATATACAGTGGTACCTTGGATTACAAACACCTCGGGTTACAAACACTTCGGGTTACAAATTCTGCTAACCCGGAAGTAGTACCTCAGGTTAAGAACTGTTTCCCAGGATAAGAACAGAAATCGTGCAGCAGAGGTGCAGTGGCAGCGGGAGGCCTCATTAGCTAAAGTGGCACCTCAGGTTAAGAACGGTTTCAGGTTAAGAACGGACCTCTGGAACGAATTAAGTTCATAACCAGAGGTACCACTATAGCACCTTGATTCCTTGCTTGGAATGGTGGCACCATCACACTACATGCACAATGGATATGGCAGTTTAAGAGCCCGAAATGTTAACATTTGAACAATCCCAATAGAGATCCTATTGAGCGTCATTAAGATCTCAAAAGTATGGCTCCTTGTTTAGAGCTACATCTGAAGTTGGATCTTCCAGTGCAAGTGCTCAGACTAGCAAATAAAGTGAAAATTCTGTGAGCAATGTGGGAGATGAAAACAGAAAACAAGGGTCTGAGCTGCAAATATCTGTGGTTTCTGGAAGTTTAAAGTCAAATGTGCCTCCCATCATTTATACAGAATTCTGAATTACTATAGTTGTTGTCGTTTAGTCGTGTCTGACTCTTCGTGACCCCATGGACCAGAGCACGCCAGGCACTCCTGTCTTCCGCTGCCTCCCACAGTTTGGTCAGACTCATGTTCGTAGCTTCTATGACACTGTCCAACCATCTCGTCCTCTGTCGTCCCCTTCTCCCTGTGCCCTCAATCTTTCCCAACATCAGGGTCTTTTCCAGGGTCTCTTCTCAACTCATGAGGTGGCCAAAGTATTGGAGCCTCAGCTTCAGGATCTGTCCTTCCAGTGAGCACTCAAGGCTGATTTTCTGAAGAATGGATAGGTTTGATGATCTTGCAGTCCATGGGACTCTCAAGAGTCCATGGGACTCTCAGAATTACTTTAATTACCTATATATAAAATACCTAGAACTTATAGTTACTATATTCTGTACTTGTATGTAGGTGATACATCAACATTCATAGAACCCTCCTTTAGCTATCTGCACTCACGCTGACTTTTTAATGCTATAGTTTCTTACTTTGATATAGTGCCTCTGTTGTGAAAACTGCAGGTGTTTGAAAAACCGACACCTTTCCTTTTAAGATGCACACGCACTGGAGCTAAATATAATCCTAAGAGATGTGAAGCCTAGAAGGGCACAAAGAGGCTAATGGCCTGAGCCTGTCTGCCTCATCAGTAACTTTCAATCTAAAGATAAATAGCTGGCTATAGATGGAAGAGGAAGGATACAACCAACAAACTCTTATTTGTCTTGGATTAAAAGTAACACCTTGACACCTGGTTTCCATATGGCCATAAAGAGATGCCTTTGCCACTTTCTCATATGTGGAGCAGCTATGATTGTTCTGTATTATTAAAAGATTAGCCCACTCATCTTTGAAAGGAAAATGTAAAGAAGAAGAAAAAGCTGAACTAGTAGCTTATTAAACATTACTTTTCCATGATGAAATTTCACACCTAAATGGATTTAGCCTATTAAACAGCTCTCAAATCTTCTAGCCATAAAATTCAACAGCTGTGTGGACTCTTTGTATTCTGCAGTCAGTGTCCCAACCTAGCCAGCTCCCTCCCAGTATGTAATGAGAAAATAACCCAGAAGCCTTTAGGGTTTCTCTTTTTTAATATACATCCGGATCAATTTCCCCTTGCCAGCTCTCCCTCCTGCTCTGCAATTATCGGTGGATTCAGATGACCTGCCTGTCTCTGCAGTCCATGTATTATTATTTTTTGTATGAAGAAACATAAATTGAGCAGGATACATTTCACACCCCTTCACTATGCTCACCCAATAAATTTGAAGATGTTGTTCAAAGCAAGTCTATGGGATCAAGTGCAGTAGAACTGCTTTGAGTTACTATGCTGTTTAAACATATATCTGTGTAAAAAGAACCCAAGAATGCTCTATCCTTTATAGGGTTTTGCAGGAATGGGAGAAACAGAAGGACCTTCAACCAATGCAATATGGAAGTGGTTCCTCCACATGTGGCAGCCCTAGACTGGGCAGTACAGTGGCCTGTTCTAAGAATGGTACAGCTCAGTTCAGTGAACTCAAGTCAGCTACCATGTGAGGGGCAAGGGCATGAAGGAGGGGGTGTCTTTTGAAAACATGTTACACCATGGGTAGACAAACAAAGGCCTGGGGACCAGATCCAGCCCAGTTGCTTTCTAAATCCGGCCTGCGGACAGTCTGGGAATCAGCATGTTTTTACATGAGTAGAATGTGTGCTTTTATTTAAAATGCATCTCTGGGTTATTTGTGGGGCATAGGAATTCGTTCATTTATTTTTTTTCTTTTCAAAATATAGTCCGGCCCCCTACAAAGTCTGAGGGACAGTGGACCGGCCCCCTGCTGGAAAAGTTTGCTGACCCCTGTGTTACACGATCTTGTGTAAGTTCAGCAACTACCTGGTCCCATCGCCAGATATTTGCTTCCTGTGTGTTTTTAGATTTTGCTGGAAGCCACCCAGAGTGGTTGAGGCAACCCAGTCAGATAGGTGGCAAAGTACTAGTACTAGTACTAGTAAGCCAAGCTTGAACACATCCTCCATTATGATCTCCAAGCTTACTCTCAGTACCACCATCTATTTGCCATATCCCTACTATGTAGGGAAGCACTCCTGCTGGCTGTCCTGTAACTTGTGTGAGAGGGGTTATTGGTTTGTTTGATTGTGCGTGTTCTCATTGTGTATGTTTATGTTTTGGCCACCATGTGATCTTCAGGTGAAGGGCAGTATCTAAACTGAACAACAACAACAACAACAACAACAACAACAACAACAGAAAATGGGTGTAGCTCAGATGGTCCAAGGTTCAATCCCAAGCATCTCTAGAACTTCCAGGTCACTAAATATGACTCCTCCCATAACTATTTTCTATAAAATGGCCTTGAAGGTTGGAATGGAACCACTGGGGTACAGTACCCCCAATCCTCACCCATAGCTGCCAAGTTATCCCTTTTTTTAAGGGATTTTCCCTTATGCTGAATAGGCTTCCTCACGAGAAAAGGGAAAACTTGGCAGCTATGTCCTCACCTCTCAGAGCCTTCCCAGAAGGACACAGGTCAACTATATCAAAAGCCACTGAGAGATCAAGAATGAGCAGGTTGGCATTCTCTTTTGCCCAACAAATGACATCAACCAGCATGAGCTCACAGTGGAAACCTAAAGGAAAACAAATGTCAGAATTGGTAATTTGTGGCGCTTCTCACATGAGCATCTGTTGAATAGAAACCTAGATCACTTTTGGGTTCTGATCACAGACTTATCCCTTAATAAGTTATACGGGGAACCACTCCCAACTTAATTTCCCATTTGCACATGCACTTCAAAATGCAAACATATGAGCACCAATGCTGCATCAAAATCATCCTCTACTTTTCTCCTTCTGCTATTGGGTCTTTGGTCCATCTACCAGCAGCCTCTCAACTCATTGGATGTCTCATGTTTTGCCTGCAGGATGTTCCCGTCACTGCTTCTTGGCTGCCAAGAATCTCTAGAGGCAGTGAGACTGTGCGCTGCCACCTGTTGTTAATCTAGCCTTGTTTAATCCATTCTGCTCTGTGTCAGCAGTTCAAAAGGGCACTGTTAGTATTTTTTGCCAACTTCAATTAACGTGAGATTTTGGAGGCCCCCATCCGATCACATTTCATCTGCCATGAGTCAGGCACAAAATAGACAGATTTCAGTTAGAAGCAGAGAAGAGATAGTTGTGGCAACAAAGAAGAAGAAGAAGAAGAAGAAGAAGAAGAAGAAGAAGAAGAAGAAGAAGAAGAAGAAGAAGAAGAAGAAGAAGAAGAAGAAGAAGAAGACGACGACTTATTTGGATCTCTTCTGCCTGTGCTCTGGGTGTTTGTCTTTTCCCAGCAACTTTCTTTCTGTTTGAATATTGTTTGTAGCTCTAAGAAATTTCGTTTCTCTCCCACCCTCAACTCTAGGGAGAGAAAAGTCTTATGCGCAATACCTTACAGCAGCAGCAACAGAAAAACAAGATGCAAAGTAGTTTGTTCTTTTTTTAATATTACAATGTAATGAATTTGCAGTACATATCTGTATAGGCAGTAAAATTGTATGGCACAACCTCACACTGCAATTTTTGTGGGCGTTTTTTTTCTTTTCCTATTCCATTATTTTATTCTTGAACATTTTTGAACGTATATTTTCATATATTCTGCCCCCGGCCATAAAGCTAAAGGGGAAAAAAGTTGCATTTATACAAGGTTACAATATCTTACAATAATATTGACTGAGGTTTGTTTTCTTGAGATCTTTCTCCCATTCTCGCTTTCAAACACTGCACACCCCAAAAAATCTGATATATTATTATACATTGAAAACTGTCCTTCAACATCAGTAGTATAAAAGTCCTAGCGCTATCTATGTTCATGGAAGGAGTACTGGTTTGGGTAATACATTACCCTGATTTGCGGTAAAGGGTCACAACTGGTGCGTGGGGGGGGGAGTCACACTTTGGTTTCTCTGCACTACAATCCATGAAGTTGAAAGCAATCAAAAGCTTTCATCTGTTCAGCCTAACTCTGTCCCAGTTCCCATTTGGGCCTCTCTTTTTTTTTTTAATTCCAAGTGTTTGCTTTTTTTGCTATGTCAGTCAAAGCAGCAAAATAAACATGGAGTTCTCAGCTGCTGTGTCTGCCTGATCATTTTTCAACCATTTCCAGGAAGCTACCTTTTTCACTGTTGTTTGTTTTCAGAGTGTTTTACAACATACTGTGAAAACTTAGCATACACTAAGACAAGGAATAACCATCCAAAGGAAGAAGAAAGGCATAGGAATATCCTGCCCCCCTCGCGCCAAATGCTCATACAGTGGTACCTCGGTTTATGAACACAATTGGTTCCGGAAGTCTATTCATAAACTGAAGCGTTCATAAACTGAAGCAAACTTTCCCATTGAAAGTAATGGAAAGTGGATTAATCTGTCCCAGACGGTCCGCGGGGTACTTAAACTGAAGCGTTCATAGACTGAAGCAAACTTTCCCATTGAAAATAATGGAAAGTGGATTAATCCGTTCCAGATGGGTCCACGGAGTACTTAAACTGAAGTGTTCATAAACTGAAGCATGGGTGTAATTGGTTCCGGAAGTCTGTTCATAAACTGAAGCGTTCATAAACTGAAGCGAACTTTCCCATTGAAAGTAATGGAAAGTGGATTAATCCGTTCCAGACGGTCCGCAGAGTACTTAAACTGAAGCGTTCATAAACTGAAGCGTACTTCACCTGAAGCGAACTTTCCCATTGAAAGTAATGGAAAGTGGATTAATCTGTTCCAGACGGTCCGTGGAGTACTTAAACTGAAGCGTACTTAAGCTGAAGCAAACTTTCCCATTGAAAATAATGGAAAGTGGATTAATCCGTTCCAGATGGGTCCGCGGAGTACTTAAACTGAAGTGTTCATAAACTGAAGCATGGGTGTAATTGGTTCCGGAAGTCTGTTCATAAACTGAAGCGTTCATAAACTGAAGCGAACTTTCCCATTGAAAGTAATGGAAAATGAATTAACCCGTTCCAGATGGGTCCGCGGTGTTCATAAACCGAGGTTCCACTGTATAGCTTACATTCTGTTGCTCTGGCCAGCAGATGATGTTACCATGGGAAGAAGAGCAAGCCAACGCTCCATCAAAACAGCCCTCTTGACCATGGTAGTATTCAGGGTACTGGATTTGTCCCTAGAACATCTAATTGTTGACCCCAGAAAGCCTCCAGAGTTCATTTATGTCCAAGACAGAGTAAAACCAGGCAGAGCACTCTTGTGGAGGGCTGGCATCAATGGAACTCTCTTGCTCGGGATACATTTTTTGTTAGAACTAGAAGCTATGTTGGACTCTGGGCTGCCGCTAAAATGGCAGCCCTGTGTTGGCTTTTCTGCGATGTTTAGCCATGCTTGCCCATGTCATTGCCATGCCTGCATCCCTGTCTCGGCCAACGAGGCAGAGCAGTGGCAAAGACGTGTCTCAACATTAGTGGCAGGAGGGAAAGGGGCTTGGCAGGGGGCTGCTGGTTTTGGCAGCAGCTCCATTTCAGGGCACAATGTCCTGTTTTGTCCTTGGGGGTGAGTTTACTTAGTCAACAAATTTGTACATGTTGCATTGAATAGTTCAGTGCATGGTCCACAGCACTCCTCCAACTATCCTGAAATGTCTTCTGAATGATCTGCTGAGGCACAGTCTAGATATAAACTGAACCGTTCATGCACAAAGCCACGTTGGAGTTGACATCAGCATGTGACCAGCAGACTTCAAGCAAACCTAGTCTTAGGCAAAGTACGCTTCAAATACATTTCTGCACATTTATTGTGCACAGAGACTTCACACACCACACTCTTGTACAGTACTGCATGCATGTCCATATACTCTGCAGTGCACAGCTAGAGCTGGCCATCTAGCTCAGGGGTAGGCAACCTAAGGCCCGTGGGCCGGATCCGGCCCAATCGGCTTCTAAATCTGGCCCACAGACGGTCCGGGAATCAGTGTGTTTTTACATGAGTAGAATGTGTCTTTTTATTTAAAATGCATCTCTGGGTTATTTGTGGGGCCTGCCTGGTGTTTTTACACGAGTAGAATGTGTGCTTTTATTTAAAATGAAACTCTGGGTTATTTGTGGGGCATAGGAATTCGTTCATTTCCCCCCCTTCAAAATATAGTCCGGCCCACCGCATGGTCTGAGGGACAGTGGACTGGCCCACAGCTGGAAAAGGTTGCTGACCCCTGATCTAGCTGTTCTAAAGCAACAAAATAATGGCACATTGCTCACCTATAGGAGTAACCACATTTACTTTGGGGTGGGGCCCAAACCTTTAGCCCCACCCTGGCATTGCGTCTTTTCCCTGAAACACCTGCACGTTGTGCACCGTTTCTTGTAGAGAAACCCCAACATGTGAGCTTGGCTTGGTTGTGCAAGTGCCTCTACATGTGAACAGGAGTTTGCATGTTGGGCTTTCACTACAGACAGCCATATGCATGGTGTCAGGGCTAAAAAGCCTGGCTCTGCTACGAAGCACATTTGGTAACATGCTGCACACGAATAACTCCTGAATAGGATTTATACATACAGCAACGTACCCCTCAAAGTTAGCGTCCAACAAGATGACCGTTTTTGGAGCTGCAGACTTCACACTGAAAGCTAAGGCAGCAGCAGCAAAAGAAGAAAAATTAAGAGTTCTCCCCCACCCTAGCTTCCCAACTGAAAACTGAAATCACATTGGGCAGAATGCTAGTCATGAGTGATCCTATCCTCCGCCCAAGAGATGGCAAACTTAGCTGTTTATACAATAAACACACTTGCACAGGCAGCACACACACTCACAATATATTCTCCTAGGTATGCACACTTAGGAACACAAAAAAACATGGTTAAGCATGGATAATATTACTTATGCATTCACACACACACATTAAGTGATAGCCAGCATACATCATCATCATCCGAATGGCTCCATTGATTTCAATGGATCTATTCCCAACATGACCAATGTTGGATGCTGCCCATTATTTCTTGCATGAGAGTTCCAGGTACAACTCTCAAAGGTACCCTTTCAGTTAGAGTGACCACTTCACAGGTGGGCCAACGCCATTCAGGGGAGTGAACACTATCAATGCCAGAAAAGCATCTACGGGACCTTGATTTCATAGCTTTAAAAGGTGGCGAGGGGCAAATGAGAGCACTTATCCCTGATAAGTTGTTTGTGTCACAAAAAATGCAACATTGTTATGTATTTGTTGTTGGGGGAACACAGGCATCATTTCTGAAAGTAGTACTTTTACTGGTGGGTGCTGTGTTTATCCGAGCCCTTGACACACAAGGCATGATCCGAACACAGCGGAAACACTTTGTATGTCCTAGTGATGTCCTTAGCATTTCCACTAAAATCAACACGAAAAGCCATTTTCTCTCTCTGCAGGCAGAGTATCAATCCTTGTAAGGCTTACTGTAAAATGTGGCTCTGGAATTATCACAGGCACGTATTGGATAGTGCATGTGACGTCATCGCCATAGACAAATAAGAGAAGCTACATACATACACCTGAAAAACAAGAGTGGGGGGGATTGGACATTTTTAGTCTGTGCCACTGGCACACTTATTTCTGCAACAGTTAAATGTGTGGAACTAGTAAAATGGCTAGAATGGAATGACCACATGGTGGTGAGGGAACATATAGCTTCCCCATCTCTAAATGGAGGCCCTGCTTCATTTACCTCTGCTCCACAAATAGGATAGTTCCCATCCCCCCCTCCCAATTCAGATTTCCAGCAACTTTTCCTCCCGAGAACCCATGTGCACTGAAGACCAATAAGTCTTGTTGTCAATGAGCTGGCTCTTTTGTAAGAATTCCTGCCAGCATCCTTCCCATTCCAGGCCAGAGTGTGTGCAAATGCTTATGATTCCACAGCCACATGTGAGCCAGAAGGCAGGTGTATGCTTGTGTCCCAGGCATCACTGAGGGCGGTCTTGCTTTTGTGACGAGGCCCAAATGAAATCTCTGTGCCTGTAGAGCAGCTGCTCATTGGGAGAAGAGAGACCAGTAGCTACCAAACCCAGTAAACACCCTCTTAAAAACCAGACAGGTGGTTAAACCTCTTTCTTTCTTTCTTTCTTTCTTTCTTTCTTTCTTTCTTTCTTTCTTTCTTTCTTTCTTTCTTTCTTTCTTTCTTTCTTTCTTTCTTTCTTTCCTTCTCTTCTCTGATGGATGTAGCTCTGTGCTTAAGAAACCACGAAACCTAAACACTGTTTAAAAATCAGCTTATTCGTAGCCGAGTTGGGCAGAATCTTAGATGGATCAAAGAAATCTTCTTTGATCCATCTACTGTATAAGGAAAGCAACCACAGGGGAACTGGGAAGTTACCACCATCATCCTGATG
Organism: Zootoca vivipara; assembly: GCF_963506605.1. NCBI lineage: Eukaryota > Metazoa > Chordata > Lepidosauria > Squamata > Lacertidae > Zootoca > Zootoca vivipara. The sequence goes on along the minus strand of NC_083276.1, from coordinate 52,009,700 downwards.
AATGGGAGTGACGAGAAGTGGGTCCGTGCTTGCTAAAAGCTTTGAGCTGAAAGGAAGAGCATTTCCAACCAAAGAAACAAGCTCTAGCTTTATTCCTCCAAGACATGGCTAGGGCAATCTTCATGTGGTGGTTTAAGTCAGTACAAATGGAAGGGGGCACGAGGAAGACCGGTTTTTGAGCTGGGCTGCGGATTGTGGAATTGTGAATACTGTTTAAAGAAGGCACTTGTTCTGGTAATCACGGAGATCTATCTTCTCTTATTGGTCAGAAGCCTGTGCGCATAATAATACCGGAAGGGAAAACCATATTCTTTGGCCTTCTGTAGAACTAGCCATGTCACCTGGGCAGGAAGACGAGAGAAGAATTTTCTCTTTCTTGTAGACCACACTCCTGTCACACTCTTGCTTTATGCAAGCCAGTAGTCAGAACCCTTGTTTTGGACTGCATTTATTGATGGTAGCATCTCCCACAGCTTAATTTCATTCCTCAGCATTAAAGCAGGGCAAAAGATAGAAGAGGGTGGGCCATGTATTCTACTTTATGTCGATTTTCTTCCTTTATTTTTCTACATTTCTATGCTGCCCGTGCAACAAAGTTCCCTGGATAGCTCGCAAACAGTCACCTATTTGAAGGACTGTCATGATGTGGTTCTATCTCTGGTCCAAGGCTGTTTTAGAGACAAGGAGTCCTAAGGAGAGAGTGAGCAGGGACATCCAAGTTGCCCATCCGCAGGTAGCACCTGGGTGGCAGACCCAGCAGACATGCCGGCCACTTGGTCAGTCTTCCCCACCATGGTTAGATGCATTGCATTTCTATGGGGAAACCCAGCCAGATGGTCAGGGTATAAATAACAAAATTGTTGTTAAAATTATTATTATTTCAATTATAGTTTCTAAGTTGCATTATAAATTAGCGCATGCAAATGTTACGCAAATCCGTGCCCATTTTTGTCCTCTGTTTTGGTGATAGATTTTTTATCTTACTTGGCAATAGGTACTCAGTCCCCCTACAAGGATGCAGGCCCCACTATAACAGGAGATGGCACAAATATCGCTGCTTTGAGTTGAGCCATTCTCATAGCCCTTGGTTTGCTGCTTGGATCAACCCAGAGCACAACACGGAGATTCCCAGGGACCTTTATTATCCTTGCCAAATAGAGAGGGGCCACAGCCTTGGCTTCTCTTGTTCGTTTTACGCTGTGCTCCACCCCTGCCTGCTGTGTGGCAGTCCTGTTCACTACATACAGCAGACGTCAGGAAAATGGGAGACAAGACAGTGACCGCTTCTTTTTACCCAGCGCAGTTGCCAAGGCAACCTCTGGGTTGCAGCCTGGCATCTACAGGTATTCTGTGAGTTGAATCAGCATACCCTACACTCAGCACATGCATGCATGCACACACACACACAAACACCAGTCTTGCACTCATCAACTAAAGCAACCACATTCTTCTGGCATTATAGGTATCGTAGAACTGCCCATAGCATGAGAATAAATGGTACTGGAAATGTGCAGAGCAATCAACTGGGAAGTGTGGCTTGAAGCTTTTGTGTTTTAAAGAGAAAGACAAATCCGGTGTCAGAGAAAGCAGGGGAGACAAGTGTCCTTTTTCATTGGCAAGTCAGGACAATGACAGCATTAGGGAAACATGCCATGTGAACACACACACACAAACACACACACAAAACTCAACTTTGTCAGGTGCAGTAAACACACCCATTATTTCCTTCCACACACCTGTTTGTTGGGGACAACAACAACAAAATCCCCTGCCTGTTTAAAACACTCCAAATACGGCAACGTATTGCTATTATACCTAGGATAGCTAAAAGTGCTGCATTCAGATCTCTGAGTAGGGCACTGGCTGCCTCGGGTCCAAGAGTGGATGGATTGGTTCGATCGTCCCTGTTTGCTCGGTCAGTGTCTGGAGGGCAACGGCTGCACCTTGTCATGTCGCCCACGATATGGCAGCGCTGTGCTCCTTGGCTTTCATCCGCAGGGCTGCGATGCTGGAGGACTTGCGGTCGGGCTCGCCGTTCAGCTCGTAGCCGTTGATGCCGGGGCTGATGGCTGCGCCGCCGAAGAGGCTCCCCATGTGAGTCTGTCCCACGTGGCTGCCGGGACCAGAGACGCTCAGGAATTCGGAGACCCCTCCGGTTGTGTGGGGATGGGCGTGAGGAGACATGCAGGAAGGCACTGAGTCACAAGGCACGACGCAGGCAGGGACGGGGGAGGCAGCACCGTTGTTGCCAATCCAGGATGGATTCTGGATCTGAGATGGTGGAGAAGGAAGGAAAAGATCAGTTAATGAGCACTGGTTTATCCATTGGTTCTCAAAGTGGCCATTGGTGCTCTTGGTTTTTCTTCTTCTTGAGGGTTTTACATCCTTGAGATGATGATGATGATCATCATCATCATCATCATCAGATCATAAATTGGCCACCTCATGCCAATTTTCACATCTCATATGCTCTATCCACTGTGCTATTCTGATTTTGGAAAAAGCCATGGAATAGAAAACCCTGTGCTTGAAGACACTGTTAATTACCGTAGTTCATATTGAAATTCTGTCATTCAGTCATGAAAGGCACAGAGCCTTGATCAAAAAAGAGGGGTGGGAACCCTCAGAAAACTCAGCCTTCTGATGAATTGTCTGTCTAGCCCAGGACTTACCTGTCTTCACCGACAGCAGCTCTGCCAGTTTGGGCAGGTAATCCCGAGCTAGGCAGACAGTTGGCCGTTCTTAAATAGAGCCATTTCTGGGAATTGTTTCCGGGGCATTCTGCAATTAAATACACTCTGTCTCTGAGCTCTCCCCTTTTGCTTAGTGAGAGAGAGAGAGAAATTGCAATGACAAAAACAAGCACATTATCTAGGATTATCTAGGATGCTGAAACCAAAATGATCCTACCAAAGCAGAGAGCGAAGAATGACTTTTACCAGCAGGAGGCCCCTGGGAGGTGGGGAGGGGAGGTGTGTTGTGGGGAGACTGTGAGATGAAAGAATGCAACAGGAGAGGATCCAGATGGAAAGTAGGAAAATGCCTGTCTCTGAAAGGCCTGCATTCCTCAGCCTTCCAGCGCCATTCAGCTCTGGCTCCAAGCCTGACCTTTTACCTCCAGCAGACTACATCTCTGTGGCAGGTATAGCGGGGGAGACGAGGCCGTAACATTCAGAGGTGATGAAAGCAGGGGGCGCAAGATAGCCAGAGTAAAAATGCCATCGTTTAAATTTATGATTCTGCCACATTTTGAATATCATGTACAGGTCTGGTTGACCCCCATGTCAAAGAAGGATCATCATGGAGCTGGGGAAAGTACAGAAAGGGGCAACTGAAAGGATCAAGATCCTGGAGACCCTTCCCTACCAGGAAAGGATGAAGAGCTAAGGGATCTTTTGTTATGCGGTGGGAGGAGATGAGCAAGGGCAAGATGAGCAACCTTGTCTGTGTTTCCAACAAGTGGGGGGGGGGAGAATTTCCCTTGGACCCCAGGATGTAAAGTGGAGAAGTTTAACTCTTCTTCTTCTACCACTTTCCTTCCTGGGCATATGCCTCTTTGCTCTGAAGGAACTCAATGTGCACAGAATTACAAATGGACGGCAGATTTTACAAGCCACTTCCAAATTTCTCCAGGTTATACAGGCAACAAAGTACATGCTATGCATTTTATTTCCTATCTTTGAAATGTGAGGGTAAGTTTCACAACTGTTGCAGAGGCAAAGGTTTTTTAACACCGCATCAGTTCCTTGAACCTTGAATCGCTTGTCTCATCCTACCATATCCCAACTGACTGAAGGCAGGGCCTTAAGAGAGTGGTATTCAACATTGACTCTGAACAGACCTGATGAAATTAATGGACCTGACTGAGTCATGTTCATTAATTTCATTAAGCAGGTTCTCCCCTTAAGGAGAGCATGGGTTGCGGAAGGGTTAACAAGACGTCAGTGGGGCGGGTCAGTTTGGATGGCCACTGAGGGTATTGTTGCTGGGGAGAATGTTATGTTGCATTTTTTGATTGACAGCCACAGCTGTGCTTTCGCTTTTGGGTGCTTGCAACAGATCTCCCGCCCTCCCTCCCTATATTTAGGGTTGTTGTTTTTGCAGCGCTTGATGTTACTGTGCCTGTCATGGGGTCGTCCGTATTGCTGTGGGGGCCTAGTAGGAATTTTGCCACCTGGCTGATTGGCTGGTGCCTTGTGGTTTTTCCTACTACATAGCAAAATTTCACAACTTGTAAGGTTGCGGTTAGGCATTGGTTCAAATTGGATGGTGGAGGGGTACGGATTTGGCTGGTTCAAATTGGATGGTGGAGGGGTACGGATTTGGCTGGGCCTGCCCCTCAAAATTGCTGCTGCCTTTAGGGGTATTCCATTAAAGGAATCCTGGGGCTCCACATGTTTGTCCGTACCTCCGCTAGGGGCTAGGACCGCACATGAGCCTCGGGGAGCACCTGGGGGAGAGGTCATAGGGCGTGGTGGCCCTGCCCCAGCCTCTCTCAGAGGGTGCTTACCTATCCTGACTTCCCCAGTACGCTAGGGGAGTCAGATCTGTCCCAGGCGGGGGACAGATGGCTGGGGAACCAATGCCTAAGCAACCACTCACATCAGTTGTATTTAAATAAAGTTGTGGCCAAAATTAATGCCGTGGGAAGTGTGATCTTAATGATCTTAAATTCCGTGGGAAGTGTGAGTTATTGGTGGGAAGTCTTGGTACCTCGACACGCAAATGAGTAAAGCTTCGTTGAATACCACCCTTAATGTTAAAGAGACAGGTGTGCTGGTGGCAAACACTCACCTGGGCATAGTTCTCTGCTCGAGTTAGTAAGGGGAGCTCATAGGCTGTGGAGAAGTGGGTGCGGACCTGCTGCATTTGACCAAACCGCTCTCGCTTCCTCCATTTTGCCCGTCTGTTCTGAAACCAAACCTGAGAAGAAAAGCATAGGTTGAAAAGCGCTTCAGGAAAGGAAGGGAGTGGATAGGAACTCAATACATCTACTGTGGCTGGAGATGAACAATGGCCTCCTCCAGGATACCCCAAGTTGTAAGCAGTTTGAAAAACAGAATTCTGCTTGTGGTTCTGCTCGTTATATACCCATCCCATATTTTAGACCTTCCTAAAATGGCAACGCTGATATCAGTGCTATTACCTTCTGTGTAGTAGCTGAACGTTGCTGGCCAAGAAGCAGGAACCTATGGAATATGGAACCTAAATCCCACATTTGGGTGCTTATCTCAGCAGAACCACACACATGTGCTTTCATTTGAGCTATATTTGTATTGTACGTTGCTCACAAATAACTGCTCATGCACCTTTGGTTAATTTGAACACCAACATAATTACAGTGGTACCTCGGTTTACAAACTTAATCTGTTCCGGAAGTCCATTCTTAAACCAAAACTGTTCTTAAACCGAGGCGCACTTTCCCTAATGAGGCCTTCCACCCCCAGTGCCCTTCCACCGTTCGGATTCCGTTCATAGACCGAGGTAAAGTTCACAAATCAGGACACTACTTCCGGTTTTGCGGAGTTCGTATACCAAATTGTTCTCAAACAGGGCTGTTCTTAAACCGAGGTACCCCTGTATATTGAACAAAACTTGCTGTTCCTCTCTCTTCTGGTCCTTCTTTCTGGTGTGGCAGCTTCCTTGTCTTAAAGCGACAGGTACATTATATCTCTATATCTGGACACAATGACATTTGAGTTTTCAGAGAGCTTCCTTACCATGTCCTTCCTATTTATTCTGCATATTTCTAAGAGCAGGTGTAGCGGAATGCCGAGCTACAAATTGGGAACGACCCCGGTTCAAATCTGATCTCTGTCACCAATTCACTAACACAAGCCATGTTCTCTCAGCCTCAGTCTGCCCATATGCTTGGACCATGCAAGGCCCAAACAGACCTGGCCAGTGCCACTTGCAAGGCTGACCCAAGGCATTGTGTTGCCTTAGATGGATTCCAAGTCCCTCTAACTTTTCTGAACGTACAAACGGAAGATGCTGTGCTATCTGTTTGTTTCCCCATCAGTTCTTTCACCCACTTTCTTAATCTGCCTACTGTGAGGAAAAAACAGCTCTGAACGTCCACCAACACATACCCTTTTTGGCCCCACCAATACCAGAGCCCCAAAGTCTGTCAGGTCCGGTTGTTGGAGGTTTCCCTAATGGCAGGGAGGGGGGAGTCCGATTCAGAATATCTTTATCCAGTGCAGGAGCTCCATCACTGACATAGGAGAGGAAGAACCAATATATCCCAATGTGCCTGGGACACCCTTCCAGAACTATAGGGTCATTCACTTATTCACTTACCTAGAAGCAAGTCCCATTGAACTCATGCCTAAGCCTGACTTCCGAATACACATCTATAGGATTGTCCTGTTAAGCTCTTTATTCTTATATTACAAACAGAGGGACATATATTGAATGTGCAACAATTTGGTGAAAGGCAGGATTATAAATTTAATAATGACAACAACAACAACAACAACAACAACAACAACAACATACTCTAAAAATAATTAGCCCATGGCATCTGTAATCTGGCACTGATACAGTCTAGAAAAGGCCTGCTGTTAACACAACATGTAACTAGGTTGCGTGTGGAGGTGCCAAACAAGGCCGATTTATTTTAAATGATATCTCCGAAAATAAGCCATACCCCGAAAATAAGCCATAGTGATAGGCAGTTTAACCTTGTAGGTTAAAGTGTACCATACTTAATAAAAAAAATAAGACATCCCCTGAAAATAAGCCACCGTGGTTTTTTTGAGGAAAGATAAATATAAGACGGTGTCTTATTTTTGGAGAAACACGGTATTTACAGTGAGATGCATGGCTAGCACAAGGAAATGCATAGATTAATCTGATTCACTATGGGTCCAGTGCTTCACTGTCTTCTTCTTTCCTCCAATGGGAGTTATGAAGCTTCATTCATACTTGAAGCTCAAACAAAACCTTAATACTAATCTTGTAATACAGCACCAAACAGCAGGGTTCTACAACACATGCAAGACAAAATGAAAACAACCAAAATTGTAGCCATGGTACTCTGCTACAGTAAATAGAAATGGGAAAGGGACCTTCCTCCCCCCCCCAGCTGAAATCTCTCGAAGGAATTTGTCAGGTGGCCCATATCGCACAACGGCCAATGCCAGTACCAAAAGTGGCAGGGTCCAGATGCTAATGTGCCTTGAGGCAAAGCCACCTCTCTCTGTCCATTTTCCAGGTTAAGAGACCCCAAATGGCATGTTCAATAAATGTGACCTTGACTATGCTTTAGCAATATTTTCTAAATGTTACTCATCCTCGTATTTATGAACAATAAAGGGACAAACTAGATATCAGTTCTGCAGCTCTTTCACCCAACATTTTTTAAATGGATGGTAGCTTTGGAAGGCTGCAATCAGATGTGAAAGAGCAGGAAAGGGGGCAGGGCAGGCTCCAGTGCTTAACCCTTCCCCTACGTTTTCTCTATGGGGAAAGCTACGGAAACCCTCATATTGCATTGCCATCGAGACTGCCACAGAGCCTAGGGCTTGCCGATCAAAAGGTCGGCAGTTCGAATCCCCACGACGGAGTGAGCTCCCATTGCTCGGTCCCTGCTCCTGCCAACCTAGCAGTTTGAAAGCATGTCAAAGTGCAAGTAGATAAATAGGTACCACTACAGCAGGAAGGTAAACGGCATTTCCGTGTGCTGCTCTGGTTCGCCAGAAGCGGCTTAGTCATGCTGGCCACATGACCCGGAAGCTGTACGCCGGCTCCCTCGGCCAATAAAGTGAGATGAGCGCCGCAACCCCAGATTCATCCACAACTGGACCTAATGGTCAGGGGGTCCCTTTACCTTTAATCTTTTTTAGGCAGGAGCCTACTTTAGCAGATCCATGGAGTTGGTAGTGAAATGTTTTGAATATATAGATAGGACTAGGATACAAATTGAGGAGAGGTGGGGGGTGGGGGAGAAAGATGGGAACTGTTTTACAAAGTGACGTTTAGAAAAAGATGTACCGAAAGTATAAATGGCGCATTTAACTAAGCAAGATTTGGTCACAACTCACAGGGGAACAACTATGAGTCCAGAGACATTAAAGTGCTGTAGGCATGATGTGAGACAACCAACTAAGGCTGTGTAAACCTTCCCGTTGACTCAGCATCCAGTGCGCTTCCATTGCTGGTTTGGACAGAGGCGGTTTTAGGGTAGTACAACTAGCGCCACAACAAAGTTGTAGAAAGGAGAGCGGGAGGTGAGAAGGCACCAAATTTGAGCATCGCACAGGGCACCACTGAAATTTGAGAGCCCAAAGGCCACCACTGGTTTGAGAAGCGGTGCATATATGATGTTGGCCATAATCTGGATATATTTCGTATCTATCCTGTCATTCCTTAGGAAACATTGCATTTTGATGTGCTTTCTGCTCAAACCAGTTTCAATCCGAATTGAGAAAAACGGTGACCTATCTGCATTTTAAGTCAGTAATATTCACATAATCCCAGTCACTAAAAAGTGATTAAAAGGTGTCCGATCTGTGGATGAACTCCAGAAACCTAGTTATCTATTCAGTCCTCAATTATTATTTTTTCTTGGAAAATCTTAAAGTTCAATATTTTATTCTAAGAAGACAGTGAATCTGCCATAACAGTAAATCAGCAGGACACTGTCACAAAAAAGACAAAACTATCAACGATGAAAGCAGAATCACAATCAGTTGCCATCGTTTTTGCCTGATTATGCAAACTGACTATGCCATGTGGTTATTTTTTAAACTTTTTGTTATGTTTTTAATGGCTCATGTATCCACCAGGTAATATGCACTTCTGCTCTTTTGCAACGGCTGATGCAGTTATTAACCAAATCTTTGAAATACATTTCTTCCTTTCTTAAAATATAATAATCAGTAACTAGAATATTGTGGTTTCCAAAGGAACATTTTTACAAACTGGCTTACATTAACTGTACTTGGCTGCCTTGTGTCCCTCATCTATTCCCTGCAAGGAGGATTGAACAGCATAGCAAAGAGGGGGCTCACAACTGAATTGACTGTACCAATTCAATTGCTGGGGGGTCATCTGCTTGCATTCATACAAATGCATTCATGTTTTGCTACAGGTTAAGTGTTTACTTTAATTTTTAATCATCATTTTGTGTGTGTGTGTGTGTGTGTGTGTGTGTGTGTGTGTGTGTGGTCACTCACTAAGCCTCTCAAGAAGCAGGAGAGCAAGAGCGGATGGCAATATTCTTCCTTCTCTGTCTACGTCTCTTCTGTTCTCACCCCTCTCCTTAAAGTCTGACTTCCCTTGTAAACTGCAGGAGTCAGTCTTGCCAGCATCTCACTTTGATCTCCGATAGGAGATTTCTCTCTGTTTGCTTAGGCCTGGCAAGGAGATTCTCAGTGACCTGGAGGTTTCCTCCCCATGTGGCTACAGGATGGTTTGTATCTCGTCCAAGCAGCAGCAGAAGCAGCAGAAGAAGCAAAAGCAAAGCGATCACTCATTTATGTGAAATGACTGAAACCGTGTCTGCATGGGTGTCTGCCAGCTGCAGCCTTTGGAGTTATTTTTGCTGACCTGCAATCTGCAAAAAAAAAAAAAAGACAATCCCCAGCGGTGCAGTTAGGTAATTTTAGACTCTGGCCTTAATGGTCTTACAGGGCGAACCCTTTTTTAGATGGTTATGTGTATTACTTCACTGGCTTCAAGGTATAGGAAGACAGCCCTGTTGCTTTGGAGGGGCCTTGCAGCACATTCCCTGGGGTTCTGACCCAAAGTCCTGACTTACTGGTACCACTGAGGCAATCCCCACAGGGAACGGCAGAGAGGCTGCAGAACCAGAGTGTGTGTGTGTGTTAGGAGAGGGGACAAGAGACAGACTGGGCTACATCATTGTTGACATACCACTTGCACTCAGGTAGTGAGAATACAGCATTGCAACCGGGTATATTTATCACCCTCGCCGTCTGCTTTGCCTTCCCCACATGCTGATATGACCCCTCCCATTAGCAGCCCAGCTGTCAGCCAGCCACAGGCTTGGTCAGCCGACGTATCTTTGATCTGCAGATGCAGAGTCCACCGGGGTGACCCCGTTGTGCGAAGCGGAGAGGGTAGCAGGTAGAGAGGGTGCCATAAGCTGCTAGCGGAACATATGCTCCGCACATGTGTCCATCCCCAGGCACGGCAAACGCATTTCTTTCTGTCATGGTGAAGCATTCGCTATGCTGCTCGTGAATATGGATGATGTGCACCGTGCAACTGTTCTAGAGCGTCTAGGAGTGCTCCCGGGCAAGGAGAAACATTGACAGATGGATTTCTAAGGGGAGGGTTGTGCTGGCAACGTGTGTTGTTGGAGCCCAGAAATCAAAGCCGTTTTCATATGGGCAGGTTAAAGCCTTCAGAGGAATGAAGCTGACCCTATGCTGTTGAATTGGCGGAGTTGAGAGGGAACCAAGATATTGTTTTACGTTTCTGAAGGGGCAGGCATTTCAGGATCCGTCATTTTGACTAACAAACTCCCGAGAAAGCAGAAGAGGGGTGCATTCAGGGCCCTGCTCAGCAAAATGAGCAGGAGGGACCCCAAGCAGGGCTGTGGGCTCGCCACATTTTATAGTCAGTGAATTGTGGCACTTCAAGAGGACTCCCCTTGAAAGACCAGAGTCTAAAATATCTGAGCCATCCAGTTCTGCCTCTCTGCCAGGAACAACCTCCCTCCAACTTGCTGCTACTGTTGGGACCAGTTGGTCTTCAAGGATTTGAAAGCAAATTCCCCACACTTGTGTTAAAGTGTGCAAATAGTTTTACGTAAAATGGCTGTGTCTGCAGGGAGGAGGAGGAGAAACAGCCAGCACACCAGGGCCAAATTATTAAGGTTTATGAACTACAGTAAAATGTTTGTTTGTTTGTTTGTTTGTTTTGCTGCATTTTGGAAATGGGGGCTTGTTTGTTTGTAACTTGGTTTTTGTTTCTTTTAAGTCTACACATCTCAGAAAACGTGCAATAAAGGAACCCAGTCTTCCCAGTAGCCTCTAATTCCTTGGTATGGTGAATTCAGTATGCCCCTTTGTATCCCCACATTTCACTAGTTATCTGACAGTGGAAGCAAACTGGGTGTGATCCTCAGAGGACTCAAGGACGTGACATGTGGCCGATGGCATCATTAAGCATTTGCCAAGGCCCTGAGCCCATCAGATTAGAGGTCTGACCTAAGATTTAATTTATTTTACCCAGTCAGACTGGGTATTTTACAGATCAGATTGGGTAGAGTGCACCCATCCGTTGCGCTAAAGTTAGCAAAGGCTGGTTCATTGTGGCAAATGGAGTGCTGCTCCACCAGCCTCAATTTGCCCTCAGTCAACCCCAAGCTGCCTACCTTCTTACGGACAACCAATCAGGGGTTTACCCAGCCTGTCAACTGGCCCCACCTACTGGTTGGTCTCCCTGCCATCCACCCTTCCAGTCACAATGGCCACCAGCCACCATTACCAATGGCAGCTGGCTTGCCACCAGTGGGACCGGGGGGGGGGATTTCAGGACCAGCAGAAGAGCATCACTCATCCCTTTTGGGCTTCGATTTGTACATTGGTTTCCTGATGCTCCAACAGTGAAACTCTATGCTCCTCATTCTCAAATCACTTCCCTTTTTGCTTATTCGTGCTTCATCCTTTATTGCTAGGGCATGCCATTTTATCGTGCACCAAACTGGGTTATTTTTACGTAGCAGGGGATAACAGAACAAGAATTAATAATAATAATAATAATAATAATAATAATAATAATAATAATAGATTTCTGCTACTAAAGGTTTTAAAAACTAAGCAGTAGCTGATATGCAGATATGAACTCATCAGAATTGTCCACTGTTGAGCAATTGTACCAAGCTAAAAACACCCACAACATCTGGATGGATTTTATCTATTTTTTAAACCCTAACTGGAACCATTTGAGACGAGTGTGGTGGGATCCCTACTACCTCTTGGCTCCAGAAAAAGCTTTAAAACATGATATAATGAAATGCAAATGTTCGCAAATTGTGTACAAATGCTCAGATTAAAAGATTACAACACTTACTACTGAGAGAGATATCCTAATCACTATGATTTCTAGGGTGATATTTTTAGACAACCGTCCTAAGCTATTCCTTTCTTCTATTACTACAATCCTTAAAAAACCCCAAAACACCACTCTTCAGTTCTTTATATTCCAGAATACATGAGACTGACTACCATGTGGTTGAGAGATAGAGTGCAAAAAGAGCCCTGAAGGATTCTAATGGCAAAAGGCTGAAAGCTGTGTTGCCTCTGCACCATTTTGATAACCAAAATGTTTGATCTTTTAGTATGTTTCAATATATGTTGTGAGCCACCCAGAGTGGCTCGGGAAACCCAGCCAGATGGGCAGGGTATAACTAATACTATGGTGATAGTGTTTAATACGTCTCCACCCCCATCATTCTGCCCAGACACTGAAGTCCAGTGCCGAGGGCCTTCTGGCGGTTCCCTCGTTGTGAGAAGCCAAGTTACAGGGAACCAGGCAGAGGGCCTTCTTGGTAGTGGCACCCGCCCTGTGGAACGTCCTCCCATCAGATGTCAAAGAGAAAAACAACTACCAGACTTTTAGAAGACATCTGAAGGCAGCCCTGTTTAGGGAAGCTTTTAATATTTAATAGATTGTTGCATTTTAATGTTCTGTGCTGTTGGAAGCCGCCCAGAGTGGATGGGGAAACTCAGCCAGATGGGCGGGGCATAAATAATTTATTATGATTATGATTATTATTACTACTACTACTACTACTATTATACAAATATATGAAATCCAATTTCTTCCACCAGAAAGCAATGGATCTTCAAGCATGCAGTCTTGGTAGCGTTCACTTCTAGAGCCAAAGGTCCTTTCAGTTTACACCTCTTCTATCTTTGCTTCACAGGAAACAGACTGGAAAGCTCTGTGCTGTTGTATCACATATGCTCAGTCAGTCATGATGTTTATCCCCTGCTGCATTCAGGTGCCTATTCACACAGCACATAGTTAAACCACAGAGCTTGTTCCAGGGAGGCAGTGATGGCCATCAACTTGGTTGGCTTTATTTAATTTATTTATTTATTGTTGTTTTTAAATTACAGTTTCACAATCACATATCCAACATAAAGACAAGATTCCATAGAATCTCCTGGACTTTCCTCCTCCCCTTGGTTGGCTTTAAAGGAGGATTAGAAAAATTCATGGAAGAGAGGGGAGCCATTAGCCATGATGGAGCCTCTGTTCACCAGTCTCAGCCCCCCACTTCATTTCATCCTCCTCTCCCCCTTACCATGTTTCTCTACCTGCCATTCCATGACTGAGCCCAGCAACACTTCAGGACTTAGGACAGATTGGACAGGCCCTGGCTGTTTCTGTCAACGCTTTCAGGAATCCCATTTTGACACTTCTCATTAATTAATCCACAATCAATATGGCTTGTTTTGAATCTACAATTGTGGATTATTATCTGTGGCTCATCCATAACATAGCAACCTCAGAACTCCCAGGGGCCCAAATCCAAGTCCTGTCTCCCATGCTTGGACAAAGTAAATAAGGAAACCATCATGCTCAGAACGTAAACTATTGCCTCAAATTGTGGTAACCATGGTTTGTAGTTGGACAATAGCCATGCAGCTGCCCATCAGCACACTTGAACGCTGTGCAGATCTGGGTGGGGTGTGTGCCAAAAAATGCAACAGTTGTAATCAAATGTTAAATGTTATGCACACCAAGACCTGCATGGATAAAACTCTGCGTGGTCTGAATGAAAATCATGACTGCCACAGCATGAAAAAGTCATATCAAGGCACAGATGGCTGAAAAGATTTTGGGGCCTGAGACAAAAAATACAAATGATAGTGAAAATATAATACTACTACTACTACAAGACGAAAACCCACACAGTGGCATTTTGATACCCTAGTAGAAACAAAATTTTAAAAAATTCCTTCCAGTAGCACCTTAGAGACCAACTAAGTTTGTCATTGGTATGAGCTTTCGTGTGCAAGATGTGCATGCACACGAAAGCTCATACCAATGACAAACTTAGTTGGCCTCTAAGGTGCTACTGGAAGGAATTTTTTAAATTTTGTTTTGACTACGGCAGACCAACACAGCTACCTACCTGTAACTAGAATTTGGATCCCCTTTAATGCCATGTAAGATGTGCTACCTACATACTGGCCAACAGTAGGATTGGCTCTGTCTGAATGGGCTCCACAAATGGGACTTGCAAAAAAGGTTTTCCAGATGGAGTGAGCTCCTGTTCAGTGTGCCAGTAGGCAGCCAGGATCTTTTCCAGACTACTCCATTCCACCGCCTAGGTTTTACAGCCAAGCCGTCCCTGACCCAAGTCAGCATTCTGCGGTCACTGCCTCGCTGAGCATGGTCATTGCGCTCTTTTGGGGTGCCCCACCTCTAGTTTTTCTACAGGTTTTCATTTAAGACTTGGGGTTCCCCCAAACCTCCTGAGGCCTCCCTCTTGTGCACAGACAGTGCCATTTGGGCTGCATAAGGATTCACACTTGGAGAATGGGTTTGGTATGCCTAGGATATAAATCGGTTGCACTGATTTTAGAAGGGGGTTCAATCTGGACTCTTGCTGTGCCTTTATACAGCTGTAGGTCTGGACTCCTTTCAGACTCCCATTCACAACATATCCATAGCATCCACTGCTGCTTCTCATAGCTACCCACCCACGTGCCTCGCTTCAGTTGTCTGTCTCTTTCTCATGGTCCCTGTCTCTTGCTCATCCTCTCCACTCTCTCACACAACCTCCTCCCCCTCTTCCTTGTCTGTTTTACTCCCTGCACAAGCCTTCCTTATTTCTTATGAAGGGCCATGAGCGCTTCTCTCGGCGGCTTGCTTGAATGTAGGAACAGAGCCAGAATTCATCTTTAAGCGCTGAAACTGGACACCATTTTATCAGTGGCCTGGAATGGGAAATTGGAGCCTGGGATGAGAGAGCTGAATAACTTGAGCTTGTTTTCATTTCATGTTTAATTTCCTGCAGGCTTAGCTCAGCCTTTCCGCTTCTTCCACCAGCCTCCCAGGGTTTTATGGGAGAAAAGGGATCAAGATATATTACTTCTCGCTTTGCTTTTTGTTTTGTTTTGTTTTTTCTTCACCCAGGCGGTGATTTTTGCTACAGCAAAGTTTTGACATTTCCACCTTGCTTTCAAGACCCCGCCACATCGCAGGGTCACCCATGGAAAAGATTTTCATTAACAAGAGAGCACTCAGGGGACGGACGGACATTTCTTGGCACTCAGCACGGTGGAAGGAGGCAAGCTAGCAAGCTAGGCAACAGGCTGCCAGAAAGAAGCCACCAACTGGGGGGAAGCAACTAGGAGCAACGCTGGGCGGATGTTCCTGTGCTACGTGGAAGCAGGGGTGCTGGACCCCTTTTCTGTGTAGCAAATCCTTGGGGACACATTAAGCTCCTTAAACTGAATCAGACCTACAATGACTGGCAGCAGCTCTCCAAGGTCTCTGAGAATGGCTACCACAGGAGCATTTAACTCAAGATGCCGGTGATCGTATAGGAGGGCTTCTGAATACAATGCATCAACTCTTTCACTGAGCTTCGCCCCTTCCCTAAAGGAGTATCGGGAATGGATGTGTATGATTGCTTCCCATTTCAAGTGCACTCAAGTCAACTTAGACGTTCAGTACAGAGCAGGCTCCTTCCACATAACACAGGGCAGCAAATCTGAGCTTGCTCCTAATTGTACAATAGGCAGGGAGCCAGTTGACCCTTGCTTGATGAGAGCCCCTGTGTAATACGTGAGCTGGTGTCATTCATGCATTACATTATCAGTTGTGGTAGCCGGGTGGGTGGGTGGTGGTGGGGCAGAGTCACCCTGCTGACAGCTGCTTACTTGGATAGGGCTGGGCTGAGGTCGGGACTGCCCAAGTGCACCACCAGCAGCACTGGATTGGTGGCGGCGGCACCTGCACTGTCCTCACCTCACCACAGCCTTAGCCCTGTCCAGGTAAGCAACAGTGATGCTACTGCCAGGAGGCTGATGGCGTGGCTCCTCCTCACCTCACATATTGCAACTGCTTAAAGGTAAAGGGACCCCTGACCATTAGGTCCAGTCGTGACCGACTCTGGGGTTGTGGCACTCATCTCGTGTTATTGGCCAAGGGGGCCGGTGTATGGCTTCCAGGTCATGTGGCCAGCATGACAGAGCTGCTTCTGGTGAACCAGAGCAGTGCACGGAAACGCCGTTTACCTTCCCGCCGCAGCAGTACCTATTTGTCTACTTGTACTTTGACGTGCTTTCGAACTGCTAGGTGGGCAGGAGCAGGGACCAAGCAACGGGAGCTCACCGTCGCGGGGATTCAAACCGCCGACCTTCTGATCAGCAAGCCCTAGGCTCTGTGGTTTAACCCACAGCGCCACCCGCATCCCTATTGCAACTGCTTAGATGCACCAAAAAATGCAATATATGTGAAGCAGCCCTCAAACGCATACTGTCAGACCAGTGGCAGATATGGGGATGCTGCAGCCAGTGGTGTAGTGTGGGTTGCCAGTGCCCAGGGCAAGGAAAGTATTTTGCCCCCAAGGCAAGAATTGAGCTGCGGAGCAGCCACAGAGCATGAGTCTATGTCTCCTTGGGCTGGGGCGCCGCCACCACCACTGCGAGTCTCACCATCCGCCCGCCTCCCCACGTGGCCAAGGGATGCAATGGCCCATCCTCTCCCAGCTCCTGCTCAGCACGCTGCTCAGGTGAGGTGGGCAGGTGGAACAGGGAGCACCTCCAGTCAGCGCAGCAGCTGCAGAGGTGCACCCCTAAATAATTTTTTGCACCTGAGGCAATCGCCCTGATAGCTCCCCCCCCACACTATCCCTCTGGCTGCAGCCACCACACCATTGTACCTGAGTCTCCTAATCTAGCCTGCTCTTTGCTCCCCCAGATAGCCCGTTGTTCCAGTTAGCCTGGGGCCCTTGGGTATGGTAAAGGGTGCGCTTCCATCACCTGTGACAATGTAAGATTCATCTTCCAGTCTGGTTGGAATGTGGAATGTGGGGGAAGAAATCTTGGACTTTGCCTCAGGCAGCCAAAAAAATGCCTTGAGCCAGCCCTGGAGCTCAGTATCATTTCTGCTGACTGGTAGTGCTTTTCTAGGTTGTCAGATAGGGCACCTTCCCACCTCTACCTAGAGATGCCAGAGATTGAACCTGGAACTTTCTTAATAAGCAGGCAAGAAGGAACAATTTGGAGTCCACTTTAAAGTCTTGATTGTTCCTTTGTGGCCATGTCTCTACCTGTCCCACAACTGATGTCACATATTACCTTAGGTGTGGTTTAGGAAAAGTGGCTTCATGGAACAAATCAGGACCCCTGTCGGGCCTAATTAGGCTCAGAGATATCTCACCTCAGCTCTATGTGTTCCTGGACTATAATTCCCACCCTCCCTGAGCATTGGACCTGGCTGGCTAATGGGAGTTGAAGTTCAATAACATCTGGAGGGCCACATTCCCCCTTCCTGCTTCACTGCTTTGAGAGGAGCTTCTTTTGTAGAAAGTGTTTGTGTGTACAGAGCAAAAGGTGCAAGGCCTACATGCAAACCTTACGGGGCAAATTTTTCTTTATTGCCTTTAGACACCAGCTGTGGAGATTAAAATCCAAAGCAGTTGGAAAAGTGGCCTCTTTCAGCACCTGGAAAGGAGCCAAGCTACAAGGAGGTGGGGGAAAGCCTCATAACTGAAAGCTCTGCAGGGTTTTCTGCAGACAGAAAAGTTATAATTGCTCTCTGGGTGAGCTCTTCTCCAGGTGCCTGGCTTCTGCTCAGGTATCTTACTACTCAAGTGTGAACTCGGGAGAGATTTAGGACTGACTAGAAAACCAGGCACTCTTGAATGGTGTTGAATCCTTTCTCCACCCCTATCAATCTGGCCTTGTCCCTCACTTTTGTGCTGCCCTCATTTCCATTAGGAAAGATAGAGGGTCAGCGCCATCTTTCTGATCTTGCTGGGCCTCTAGGCACCTCTCAATGCTCTGAACAGTCTGATTTTACTAGACTGCTTGGAGGTGGAGATGTTGGTGAAGTCACTTTGGTCATTTCTTAATTGACCAATCCCAAGTAGGGTTGTTGAAGCACACAAAATTCAGTCTGTGAAGCTGCCAACTGGCCTAGGGCTACTCCTGCTTAATGGTCTACTTGAAACCATCCAGAGGTTTGGTATAATAAGTAGAGCCATGACCTCACTTTTATTTATTTCTCTTTTTCCACCAACACCGAAACTGCAATCTGTCAGATAACAGGCTAAGTAGACAGTGTTAAGGAGAGTAAAACTAAATTCAGTCAAGAGGGCTAGAAGTTGCTATATAGTTCACTAATCACATGAGAACAGTTAGGACATTGTCATTGAGGGGCACATCGGGGATTAGGGATGAATGTGTCTTAAATGGATTTATAAAGGGAATTTGGTGGTTCTGACTCAACAGAGGTTTGCCAGCATCTGACCACCTCTTGTATCAAGCGGTGTTTTTGTTCAAGTTGTTTGGGCATTGTTGGGTCTCTTCCAAAAAGCCTGCCAAATTATATGCAATATTATATGGAAATATATATATGCAAACCAATATGTATACTGTACATAAGATGTAGAGATTCAAGACCCATGAAGTACAATATTTATACAGCATACTTTTATCAGTATTAATGCATATGTATTTTTATACAGTCACATGCACGGTTGTATGTATCTGTTTATACACTGGTTACTTTAGCAAACGTGGCATGTACAGTACCTTGGTTCTCAAACTTAATCCGTTCCGGGAGTCTGTTCGACTCCTGAAACTGTTCAGAAACCAAGGCCTGGCTTCCGATTGGCTGCAGGAGCTTCTTGCACTCAAGCGGAAGCCGAGTCGGATGTTCGGCTTCCGAAAAACATTCGCAAACCAGAACCCTTACTTCCGGGTTTGCAGCGTTCAGTAGCCAATTTGTTTGGGAGCCAAGCCGTTCGAGTACCAAGGTACCACTGTATTTATTATGCAAGAATTTTTCATATTCTTAGCAGAACAAAACAAGAATTAAAACAAAATCTGTGCATATAAGCTCAACGTCGAGATTTTCAGAAAATTCCATCACAGAACATCATAAGCAGCAGTAAATGTAAAAGGGGGGGGGAGCCTTGAGGGCATTCTGGTTTTCCTGAACTCGACCGCCTAGTTTCAGTTCTTACCTGAACTCGGGCTTCAGTGAGATCTGTCCTCATGGCTAACTGCTCCCTGGCATAGACATCTGGGTAGTGGGTCTTCTGAAAGACCTTTTCCAGCTCTTCCAGCTGATAGCTGGTGAAGGTGGTGCGGTTCCGCCTCTTCTTGCCCTTGTTGCTCTCAGAGTCAGTCTTGTCCATCGGGCTGGGGAGGTTGCTACTCGCCCTCTCCTGGGATACCTTCACTCCGGTCTCTTTCACGCTGAGGTAACTGCCATCCATCCCGGCAGGATCTGAGCCTGGCTGCAGCTCGGCCTCTCCCAGAGAACTCTCTTTAGCTGTGTATGTGGTGGTGGGGGAAACGGGAGCAGGGAAGGAGAGAAAGGAAACATAAAGCTGTGGATAAAATGAATGAGGCTGAGCTGGATTTACACCAGTGTGGAAAGGAAGAAGGGAAGGGTTGAGATGGGAAGATAAGGAAGGACGGAGAAAGAGGCGAGTCAGGAGGAAGAACTTTTAAGAAGCGAGGAAGGCCGACCATTTGGCTTAGGCCATATATGAAAGGTGAAGGAAGCAGCTGGAGACCTATAAAATAAATAAAAGGATTCTGTTTTAATGACTTAAGGAAGATTAGCTCTAGATTCCATGCTGTCAGGGATTTGAATTTGTCTTGCTAGTTCGGCTGTGGTTTCCTGTGCTGAAGCAGATTACTGAAGGGCGTGTAACTGACGATAAGGGGGATACCATACATATATATTATATATGCTTACACATGGTGTTTCGTTTATTAGAGACCATGCATTCTACTTTTTATTCTGCAAATGCAATCACATTGCACAGTGCTATCTTGTTCACACAGCCTAAGTGTGAGGAAGCGGGGGGGGGGGGGAATCCAAAATGTTCAAATATAAAGGAAATGGATCTTTCACACAGATGTTGTGGTGCAGGTCAAATTAACCCATACATGAAAGAATGCAGTGGTGTAACTTGCAATCCTGTGCATGTAGATACCGTGGGGTATTCTCACAGTTAAGTGTGTATATGATTTCAGCCCTACAAGTCTAGCGGTTCTGTTCTTCCTCCTTCAGCCAATTTAGCACGTCCTCTGCCCATATTTGGTTGTGTCCCTTCTTCAACGAAGCAGACATTATATGATTACATATCCTACTCGTGGCAACCCGCTACAGCAAAACCTATCCCCAGCACCTAATAGCAATGTTCAGGGCTCTAGTCAGCTTGGAACAGGATAGTGTTACACTTACAATTGAGAAAAAAACAAAACAATATAAAAAGTTAATGATTTGGTTCAGAAGGAGGAATATAAGATGATTACAATGGAGACTATCAAGTAAGGTTATAGAACAGCGCAGAACTAACAAATGTACTTAAAAAAAACCAGATGGGGAAGTTGGGGGAAGCCGTAGGATGGGGGGAAGGGGGAATATTGGGGATGTATTGTTTGTGTTTTTTAAATATGTGAATATATGATGATGATGAAATATAAAGCTGTAAAACCAATAAAAATATTAATTTTTTTTAAAAAGAAGATAGTGGCTACACCATAAAATATACATGAGGGAAGGTGTCACATAATGTGCAAAATGCACTTTTTGTGGTAGATAAGCTTTGTCTCACATGCCACATTTCTGAAAGAGGAATAATGGTATATTTTAAGTTAATGCCACTATTGCAAATGCATTTTAACCTAAAGTTACTCCTATTGATTTTTATGGAGTTAAATTTTCAAGTAAACAGGATTACGGCTAGGGCTTTTATCAGCCAGAACTCATTGGAACTCAGTTCCGGCACTTCTCAGGTGGGTCCCATTGTCATTATAAGAGAACAAGGGAGGCGTTCATGGTGAGTTCTGGTCTCTCATTTTCTAGAAAAATAGCACTGACTATGGCCTTAATTTAACTTCCAGTTCATGACCCAGTTATTTTTACACTTGGGAAGACAGGAGAACTAATATCAGTGTACCGGAAGAAGCAAAGATCACCAGTGTTGAAGCAATGGTTCTTCAACATCAACTTTGTTGAACTGGTCATGTTGTGCGGATGCCTGATGATTGTCTTCCAAAGCAACTACTCTATTCCGAACTTAAAAATGGAAAGCGTAATGCTGGTGGTCCACAAAAGAGGTTTAAAGACTGTCTCAAGGCAAATCTTTTAAAATGTAGTATAAACACTGACAACTGGGATACACTGGCCTGTGAGCGCTCCAGTTGGAGAACAGGCTTTACCAAAGGTGTCATGGGCTTTGAACACACTCAAACTCAGGACGCAAGGGAGAAACATGCTAAGAGGAAGGCACTCTTGGCAAATCCACATCATGATCAACTCCTGCCCGGAAACCAATGTCCCCACTGTGGAAGGACATGTGGATCCACAATTGGCCTCCACAGTCACTTATGGACCCATTGTTAAAACCGTGTTTATGGAAGACAATCTTACTCGGCTATGAGTGATCGCCAAAGATGAAGAAAGAAGATCATTTCTATAAGATAACGGCCTTTCCTTCAAGCAATCACTTGGGTCTAGCAATGGGGAGAAAGATTACAGTGGGGGGGGCAAGTGATGTGTAGGATGGGGTGCTTGCTCCCTCCTCTCCCTTGGGTGTCAGCCACAGAGTTGGAGGTCTGAATTGCAAATAGGTGGCCGGCCAGCTATCATTAGTGTACAAACCGTTGTTTCTTTTCCTCTAGGGATGTTTTTATCCTTTGTTATTGAGTACGCCAGAAAAAGAATAAGAAAATAGCTGTTATGATTGTATCAATCAATTTACTTTTAAAGAATAAAGAGTAACTTTGGGTAGATTTCTTCAGATCACTTTTAAGTTATTTCTATTTCATCCTTTAGCAATAAACACCCAGCCTTGCTCTACTCATCATAATAACCTGCAGAATAAACTAACTCCTACTTCTTAGTGCAGGCAAACAAACATGCTTCTTGGTTGCTGGCGCTGAGTAGAGAAAGCACCTAAAACTGAAAAGCAGAGCAAAGGAAAGTCTGTGGGGTGGAGTCCAACTCTAGTCCATAATACAAAGTTCTAAAACTTAACTCTTCAAACATCCTATAGGCTTTTTCTTTCAAGATCACTTAAGTAATTATAGGGTGATTGTGCTGATGAAAAATCCACCCTCAGTTAGGGAAAGTCTTTAAAGAGAAAACTTTTGGGGGCACTTCCAACTGAGGCTTTTGTTGTTCAACTGCACTGCCTTATTCACTAAACTTTTCAGAGGGTCATATTCTTAAATTGCTCTTTTTTTAAAAAAAAGCTACAGTTCTTTAAATGGAAGTTGTCATTGTCATGTTACATATTAAAATGACAATTTCCCCTGCCCACAAATTTTTTTAAAAAAAAATTCCTGGGACAAGGGAAGCACAACTTTAAAGGGGTAGCATATCTACATTATGGTTGAATTGATGCCTTCTGCTTTGGCTTACAACTTAGCATTGTTTTCTCTTGGTTTAATTTTGCTGGTTGTATGAATTTTCGGTCCCTATTTCTTGCCAATTTTTATTGCTGTTGCACTTTATGGTTTTGGTTCAGCTTGTTTTTATTGTTAGCTGCTGTGAGCGGTTTCAACAATGATGGAGGGGCGTGAGCATTTAAAATGAATGAACAAAACAACAACAACAGCACATGACGTCAATCGCATGTCTTCCCACCCCGCTGCCCACATTTTCTTATTTTGTCTAAGAAACTGCGCAAACTGCCATCTCTAACCATTGGGATGGAGGGGGAGGAAGAGGTCAGGTATCTTAAGTCTTTCATTTCTGCTGTTTTCCCCAAAGAACACAAGAACCCTGTTAGATCACATCAAAGGGCATTTAGTTCAGCATCCTATTCTCCTTAGTGGCCAGCCAGGTACCCATGGGAAGCTTTCAAGCTGGACATGAGTGAAACATTACTCTCCTCCCTTGCGATTCCCAGCAATTGGTATTCTGAGGCATACTGCCTCTGCCACTGGAAGCAAACCTTGTGTAATTCTGATGATAATCCAGCCCCCTCATGCTGTGCATTCATTAGATTTCACCCAGGAACTGTCATCTGAAATTGGGTAATGGTTTGGAACCAATCATAACACTTGTCAGGTATTTCATAGTCAACAATGAACAATGCTTCAACGAACGTTTGCTTTTGCTACCGAATTCCAGAAGTTCAGCTTGCAAAGTTTGGTCTTTGTGTGCTTCAGCCTTATAAAGTGCATATAACTTTGTGGAATGTCTCGCAGTGGTTCAGCAGACAGTGGATACGGGATGTTTTGGTGAAGTTTGCATTGCGGTCTACCCAGGAGACAGGAAGCAGAGTGTCAGGAAAGTGAAAGGGATGAAAAGCCTTAAATAGAAAGATATATCAAAGCCATTGGAAACATGGCAACGGCATGATTTAAAGGAGCCTGTTAAGTAACTAGGCCCAGGGTCCAACCCCCCCCATCCAACTAGATCCTAAGGGAACTTTTCAATGCAATCCTATGCATAAATAGGCAGAAGTAAACTGCACTGTGTCGAGGAGGGCTTAATCCCAGGAAATGTTACTTTGGATACTGAAGGGCATTTTAAAAATATTTTGTAATATGACGTATGCACCAACTGTTCAAAGAAAAGCAGTGTTTGTGTAAAATGTTATAAAGGAAAAGAACTTTACAGTCTTCATATTTTGCACCAGCTCTGGGAGATAGGTCACTGGTATTCTCAAATTTCTGATGGTTTTTCCCAAGGACATCTAATGAACCATTGGCGGAGATGGAAACACAACAGCCTCAAATCAACATTCAAGTCTGAAGCCGTTGGATACATGTAGCACTTCAGCATGCAATTAAACTGACAGTCTGCCTAAGTCCATCCATCTATTAGTGTAATGTGTGAATTCAGTCAACACTGCATTGGGCAAGACAGCAAAAACTCAATGAGCTGCTGATTAAGTAAATTTTGGATTTGGGGAAACAAACCTAGGTCACAATTCTATTCACAGACATATCTGGAAGTAAGCTCCACTAAGAACAATGGGGATTTCTTCCAGGTAAACATGCATAAGACTGTGCTGGGCTGTGGATCCCTTTCCTGAATACACAAAAGCAAAGCAGGGTTGCTGATATGCAGGTGCAAGCCTTTTCTCCCTTTTCCCTTAAGGAGCTGTCCACAAGCTACTCCCCCCTCCTTTATCCTTATTACAGCCCCGTGAAGAAGGTTAAGCTAAAAAAGATGTCCCAAAGTCATAAAGTCAGCTTCATTGATGAGGGGGATCTGAACCTGGCTCTCCCTGCTCCAAGCCTGACCCTCTAGCCCAGGGGAACTGGATCAAACCCTCTGAGGGACACTTGTGTCATATGGATGGAACCACCCACCTGTCAATCACCTGGCATTGTAAGATATCAAGTCATGGAAAGTTCAAGCAAGGGCTGAAAAGGAATAAGCAGTAGCACACACACACACACACACACCCCAAGTGCATTTCTGATTCTTCTGATTCTATATTAGTGGGGGAAATTTGGTGCATTTTGAATTTTGTGACTTTTTCTGTCACCATGAGAAGAAAAGGGTGCCAAATAAATGCAAGCATCATGTTTTGGAAGAATCAGGAGCACATTTAGAATGCACTCCTGATTCTTCCTCCTTTGGACACAGCTTGGTTTCATATATGACATCAGGCCCTGGAAAGGTGGGTGAGGTTTGCCCTAATTCCTCACCCCTTCTCTAGCTGCTAGACCATGCACCAGTGAAAGGCTCTGTGGAGGAAGATGTAATAATGTATTCACCTGCTCTTGGTGAAACTCTTTCCCTGCATTTTCAGTGTTTGGGCTGCGAGTGCCATTGCTTATGCAGCCAAAACTGCACCACCTATGCACAATGGGGAGGTATCAGCAGGCAAGGGAGAACCCAAAAGCATGCAGGAGTACTGAAATCTTTTTGGGGGGGGAAAGAATCCTGAAACAGCCCAAGGAGAACTGAGCGTGCTCAGTAGCCACAGAGTGCTGACTCAGTGACAGAGGGTGGTAGACAGAAAACAATTCTAGTTGACTTTTCAGATGTGGTTTAGGAATGTTAGTGATTCACTTTGAACTAGGTAAAGCTATTTTGTTATGGGGTTGTAATGAGAATTTTGTATCCCCCACCCCCAGGGTCTGGATGTAGACTCTCTGGTAATTGAGCACATTCAGGTTAACAAAGCTCCCAAAATGCGCAGGCGAACCTACAGGGCTCATGGTCGCATTAACCCCTACATGAGTTCTCCTTGCCACATTGAGATGATCCTCACAGAGAAGGAGCAAATTGTCCCTAAGCCAGAAGAGGAAGTTGCTCAAAAGAAGATATCTCAAAAGAAACTGAAGAAGCAGAAACTGATGGCTTGGGAATAAATATCTATTCAGTTCACAAATAAAAAAACAAAATTTTAAGTTAAAAAAAAAGAATGGAATGGAGCAGAGGGGCAGGAATTCCGAACCAGGAGCATTCCACACTGCAACATTTTGTTGCAGGTGCTACTTGTCAGTCCCCCTGTAGTTTCTGGAACAACGTTTCTCCTTGACTCCTCAACTAGCTTTTGCTCAGATCTGAAGTGCCCAGGGAGTACAAATGCTGTCCCGTTATAAAGACTGACTTGTATCCTCCTTCGATGAATACAGCTGCTTTCCTCCTTTGTTGCTTTCTCCCTCAGGGGCTGAACAAAGCCATCCTGCAAGCCAGATGCTGTTCGTAGGTCTCTCTCTCTCTCTCTCTCTCTCTCTCACACACACACACACACACACACACACCCGTTTCAAAACCTCTGTGCATATATCCAGAATACATATCTAATTCATCTGTTCATTATATTGTTCACAAAACATCAGTGGTTTCTAGGAATCATATGAGGGTTGGACCTTCTTCCTGAAAAAGGCATTGTCCTCTACTTCAGCAAAAAGGTCCTGTCTCATCTCAGGCTTCTAAAGAAAAACAACAACAATGGCAGCCCATTTCTGGGTTTTGAGCCACCTGAGGTGGCTTGTGTCCCACCAACTGAAGAGGTTGGAGGCTGATGCATAGCCTCCAACATTTCTCCAATGAAAATAGGGACGTCCCATTCCACAATGATAATTTTACTATTTATACCCCACACATCTTACTGGGTTGCCCCAGCCACTCTGGGCAGCTTCCAACATATATAAAAACATAATAAAACATTAAACTTTTTTTTTTAAAAAAAAACCTAGCCTATACAGGATTGCCTTCAGACAACTCAGGGTTGGATAGCTCCATACCCGCACAACATTTCTCTAATGAAAATAGGGACATCCTAAGGAAAAGTGGGACATTCCGGGATCAAATCAGAAACTGGGGTGGCTTCTCTAAATCAGGGACGTCCCTGGAAAATAGGGACACTTGAAGGGTCTGCTGATGTAACCCATGTACTGTGTTGTGCAAGCATATTACGGTATGTGGACATGTGGACATCTTGTATTACCTATAAAGCATACTGAACTGGAGCTATGAAAAAGAAAAGAATGATTTATCTTCAAGTTTCTAATCTGGCAACCATTACATTGGCATTTTCCAAATTCATATCCCTGTTTATGGCCCTCCTGAATTTGTCATGCCTGCTAAGCCCTTAATTGTACAACAGCATTTACAGGAAGACTCCATCTGAACTTGGAGCCATATGCATTCTCTCCAAAAAGCTGGAAACAGAGAGGAAAAAGAACAATAGCAGACGAGGGGGGGGGTGACTGTCATCTGCCAACTTTTGTTCCACATAGCTCTCTGCTCGCTTGCTCTTGCCAGTAGAGGAGAGAGAGCTCATCATGGACGGGTATAAAAGAATTATTACAGAAAGGAAGAAAATAAATGCATCCACAACACACCGGGGGGGGGGGGTAATTATTGGCCTGGTCTAACTTCATTGGCTGTGGAACAATCTACAGAGCAAAGATGAGCCAAGAGCTTTCAGCAATATATATAAATCTCCACTGCAAGTAATCAGGCCAAGATAACATTAAGCCTCTGGTATCAGCTGAGACATTGTCTTGGCTCTCTGATTTGAAGTGTTTGAGGACTAGCAGCATGTTGATGCATTTCATGCAGAACACTTTGAAGGCAAACTGGTATTTGGGAGGGGGGGCAGCTAAATAAATAAATGGGTTGAATAACGTAATTTGGAGAGGCCAACTCTGCAAATAGGGAATGGTTTCTCTTTATATAAGGCACAATCCCACCAAAGTTCCCATTGACTCCATCAGAATTAACCCACCTCCTAAAACATGTTTGTTGCATGTTCCTAGGCTATGTTTCCAAGCTGCTTGGCAAATACATAAAGTGAGGGAGGATGACATACATCTGCACATATGCATGTGGTCTAGGGACTCCACCACAAACAACTTCCCCAGAGGGAAGACCACAGGTGTTTAAAGATGCCTCTACACATGTATGTCGTCCTCACTTTACCTGATTGTGTTAGGAAACACTGGTGTAATGTGCATCATTGCAATGCGGAGATATTTATTGCATTTGTATCCTGCCTTTCCTTGAAGGAGGTCATGGTGCTATACTGGGTTGGCATCCTTCAGCAGCTGCCAGTACTCCCCGCCACTGGGCCTTCCTTTCCATTTTCCCAAGTGGCTTTAATGTCCCCGATGTAGTGTCATTCGGGAGCACTGTGGGAAATTTAAATGGTCCCCTTCCAGCCACCCAGCACTACTGCTGCAATCAGACTACTGCTGCCAGGTAAGGTAGTCATGGCCCTGAAGATCTCATTGGAGGAAAGGTGGAATAAAGAAATAAAACCAATCCATCTGTCGGTAAAACTGAGAGAAGCGTGAAAGGGGAGATGTTTCATTCTACACTGATTCCCATGTGTGAGTTTATGAGATCTTCTGTCAATCTCGCCTTTGTTCTGGACACTGATTTCTTTTGAAAGCTGATGCATAAGATGGCCTGGAGACAAATTTTATTTGTGGAGGGGGAGCAATACCCCCTAACAAAATTCAGCTCCTAAACTCTTTTGATAACCTGACTGTACGTAGTAGAACTGATCAGAAGCCGTTGGGTTCCCTGGTTTGGAGGGGTGTGGGTGAGGGGGCTGTGGTTAAAATATACAGTATGACCCTTATTTTGACATCTGAAAGGAAACAAAGTTCTTTTGAAAATCTGGTTCTGTGTGAGTGCAGGAGGGAGAAAAGGAGAGATTAAAGAATACTTTTCGGAGTTCAAAGGAGGAGCAATGGTGTGTGTTCTTCTGGGATTAAGGAAATCGCCAGGAGCAGGTCTTTATGGGGATATTTCATAGCATGAGAGAGCATCTGGAAAGTGTGAGCTACTAGATTTCTTCAGCAGGCTAATAAAACTTTCATCATGTGTACAAGGTTGCCATTGAAGCCAGTAGCTCATTGAGGCAACAAGACTGTATTGGAAGCTCTTGCTGTGTAGGAGTCCTTTTACAGTCGTTTGCTTCATTGTGCTACCTATCTCTCCTAAGGCACCTGTTTTAAAAGATGCATCATTTCCAATGATGTGTAGGATTAACACATTCTAGCGCTACCTCGATCGCAACCAAGTCCTGTCGAAATCAATAAGACTTATGTGAGTCACAACTAATAGGTTTGACTGATTTCAGCACAACTTGGACGCAATGAAATTTCTGGCTCAAGGGATCTGTATAAAGTGTTGTATGTTTAAGCGCAAAAAAAGTTCTAGAAAGGCATTCATTAAACCCTCCCTTCTAAAGCAACTGCATCTAGAAAGAGGTGGGTAATGACTGGACCAGCTCTGCGCTTTTCGTAAAGGGTGCCCCACAGGAGGTTGTGAAAAGGAGGGATTTTTCTGCTCTTTTAACATTTAGTCTTGTTTCCCAGAGAATGGAATGTAAAGAATCGAGTTGAAATGATGCTTGTGTGAGAGAGATCATGTGTCTCGCCTCTGCGCAATCACCTTTCTCAGCCAGACACACTTAAATTTGACCAGCCCTGTTTCTTAGTGCCTAGATGTCTACAGCTGAAAAAGGCTTTGTTGATCCCAGGAGATAAAAGCAGGCAAAAAGAATTTTCTTTTTGGAGCAATTCAGGTTAGTGTAGGAAAATGCAAGATTTCGGGATTCATGTAATTCAAGAAGAAGGGGAAGAGAGCAAAACTAAAAAAAATCTTGCTAAAGATTTAAACTGAGCTATTTGCAGAACAAGGACACAGGAGACATTTGCTTTCGGTATTTCTAGATAGCATGCATAAAGTAGGCAAAATTACTTCAAAATCCTTCTTATTTCAGCTTATTTTCGACCATGCTCAGCTCAGAAAGGTAATGGGATTTTAACCCCAGCCATGCCTTTGGAAGTGCTGCATATATTTTGTTTTAAGATGTAGACAAACGTCTTGTCCACACTGGAGCAAAATATGGATGCCATCACAATGTTGTCTTGTTGCAGACCGTTCCCACTATAAATGTGGGGTTTTGCCAATTCAGATTTGGGGCGACATTAAGTGGGGCAACACTGGGATGGGGAGGTTGTTATGTGGGCGCCCCTGTATCAATGGGGACAAGGTCAAAGAGAACAGGAAGAGCATGGTTTTGTAGAGAGAAGTGCTTGCCAATTGACTAAATTTCTTATTTTGTTTGTTTTACATATTCACAGGCCACTTACCCTGACAATGAAGAGAGCTTCTTATTCTGTGCCTCCAGATTCTAGTCATCTCTAAGGATTGCTATTCTCCACCCCCACCCCACCCCGCTAATTCTAGTTTCACTGATGCTTAGCTTCATATATTGCCTTTCCAAAGTCTGTGCCTATGATATGTGTGAAATTCATAATGAACCAAAAAATGTCAGGGAACACGATTTAAAAAATAATCTTTAGCAATTATGAAGCACAACCACTAGATGGCGTTTACCATGCAATAAATGGCAATATGGGGGGGGGGGGGTAACAAACCCAAACCATGGCAGCCGTCTAATCCACATTTAAGAATACATTTAATTGAACTCAGTAGGACTTACTTTTGAACAAATATCCTTCTTCACACATCCCACCCATGGCCTAAGTCTCCCTCCTCTCACCATTACACATTGCTGACAGCTCTAATCTGCCTTTGAGGTGCTAGACTGTCATTATTTTGTATCAGGGAATCAAGCACATACCAAAAACTTAGGTTTGCACAATTAAGGTGTTCTAGCACCATAGCACAACAAATTCACAGACACACGAAACCCACAGACCTTCCCCAGTTAGTAAAATAATGGGGAAATGTGTAGGATGCATGAATGCTTAATCAGGAAACCTATGAACACCCTTCAAGCAAATCAGAATGAATTCAGGACGAATGCTCATGACTGTATAAACTCCCGGAAAACAAATCAGAATGAGTCCTCAATGAAGACCAGACAAAGTCTAACCACTCTGTAAGCTTTGTGCAAGCAAATCAGGATGAATACTCAATAAGGAAGCCATCACACATTGACGCCGCAATAGTCCTCCTTTTTTTAAAAAGTGCTGATTGTCCTTTAACATTTTCGGGGGGTTAAAACACATTAGAAATGTAGACATAATTGCCCTGCAATATGTTAGCAACATACCTTAGCAGCTGTGAAATGGCAGGTTGTGTCCTGCAGAGCACTTGGATACATGGGCATTGACAAGCCTAAGTACTAACAAAACCAACCCATTTTGCACCCTGGGGTGAAGGATGAGTTTGCACATGCAAGCAGTGGTGTAGCGTGGGAGGGCACCGGGGTGGTTGCCCTGGGTGCAAAATTGTTAGGGGTGCCAACCTCAACACCCGGTACTGCCTCAATACAGCTGCGTGCTTCTGTGGCTGGGCTCCATTGAAAACGACTTCTCAATGAAAACCAGGAAGAGACCTCTCCAGATAACGGAATGACTCTGTTTTTCTTATCTCTGTGGCTGCAGTCTCCTGGGTGATGCAGTTAGGCAGTCAAATGTGCATGCGTAACTGCCCACTTCACTCCCTCCATACAGCCCTGGGTGCTGTCAACCCATGCTACGCCACTGCAGGCACACTCCCACAATTCTGTGTACAGAAGCTGGCCAGAATCTTCCTTCAACGCTGGCAATGTGATAGTGCACCAGATAGTATCAGACTAGCTCAGGAGATGCAGGAGAGCCTATGTGGTGTGCATGGCTTTGGCCTATAGCACCTTGATGACACACTCTGCCCCCCAAGCATCAAAGCTTTTCGCTACGAAGGACCAGTGATCCACAGGAAAGGTCAACTGTGAGCACTACCAATGGTGGATGAAAGCAGATCCTGCCAAGGGCAGAGCTAGAGCCCAACGGGGCAGAGTAGGCAGCAGGATTGCATAGCTCTTTCTTTATCTATGTCACCCAACCCTTTTCTACCTCTTCATATACACATGAGGCAGAAGTGGAAGCAATTCTCAGAAGCGCAATCCGGAGCCCATGAATGAAAGAACAATGTCTAGAGAACCAGACAATGCTGAGGGCAACATGAAATGAGGCAGAGGGCCACAGATTCCTCACCTCAGCTATGCACACTTGCTTGAGAGGAAGCCCTGTAAACTCAGTGGGGTTTACTTCTGAGCTGACATGTATAGGATCGCATACATGTTAGCTTCTAGAGCAGGGGTCAGCAACCTTTTTCAGCCATGGGCCGGTCCACCGTCCCTCAGACCATGTGGTGGGCCGGACTATATTTTGAAAAAATATATATGAATGAATTCCTATGCCCTGCAAATAGCCCAGAGATGCATTTTAAATAAAAGCACACATTCTACTCATGTAAAAACACCAGGCAGGCCCCACAAATAACCCAGAGATGCATTTTAAATAAAAGGACACAATCTACTCATGTAAAAACACGCTGATTCCCAGACCGTCTGTGGACCGGATTGAGAAGGCGATTGGGCCGCATCTGGCCCCCGGGCCTTAGGTTGCCTACCCCTGCTCTAGAGAATCTGTGAGCAGAGCAGAGCCCAGATGAAGAACGGTTCTAGCAAACTACACACGGAATAACAAAGTTTTAGAAAGGCATTCTAAAAAAAAATAAAAAATACTGGTAAGTGAAAATAAGGACAAAACAGAGCCAATGATTTACCAGAGACAGATGTCAGAAAACAGGGCTTTGCCTGGTAAACAGGGTCTGTTGCAGCATCTGATTCAGGACTGTGCTAAACTTTTTCTAACTGATGCTTAAATCTGTTTTTGTATTTCCTGTGTTTATACATCCAAACAAAGTGACATGTTGCCTGGAATTCAGAATTGTCTTTACAATGGTTCTCCTCTCCTTTCTGCCTTGCCTATTCTTGTGACATGTGGCAAACCGAAACACTTTCTTGGATGCATCCTGAGAAAAACACTCCATTTTGTTTACTTACGTCATAAAAATTATATACCCACTGAGTGTAAAACAACAACAATCCTACAACCCTCAAAGCCCATGCTAATTTCTATGCTCAGAAAATAGCACTAGGTATCAGCAACAGAGTTTAAGGTACAGAAAGAATGCTACAGTACTTGAATACTGTAATGGGGAAATGTTCCATCAGAATACCAGGGTATACTGTATACTTCACCCTCCAAAAGCAACTGACTTACAGTTTTGTTATCTATGATGCACAAATTGCAATTTGCACTCAAAGAAGAAGAAGAGGAGGAGGAGGAGGAGGAGGAGGAGGAGTTTGGATTTGATATCCCGCTTTATCACTACCTGAAGGAATCTCAAAGCGGCTAACATTCTCTTTTCCCTTCCTCCCCCACAACAAACACTCTGTGAGGTGAGTGGGGCTGAGAGACTTCAGAGAAGTGTGACTAGCCCAAGGTCACCCAGCAGCTGCATGTGGAGGAGCAGAGACGTGAACCCGGTTCCCCAGATTAGAAGTCTACCGCTCTTAACCACTACACCACACTGGCTCTCAGGGAAAAAAGCAGAGTATTTTTCAGCCAGAATTCATAGGAATTCAATTCTGGCACCTCTCAGGTGGGCTCCATTGCAATTATAAGAGGACAAGGGAGGTGTTTATGGTGAGTTCAGACACTTCTTTTTCTAGAAAAACAGCACCAACCATTCAGTTTCTCAAACGTGTTGGATTACACTAATGTAATGGTTGACTCATCTCCAGCTGTTCCCACCCCTGCTTCACTTTCTTCAGGGCCACATTACTGCTTTGGGCAACGCAATGGAGCACACACTTCAACTCTCACTGCTGCACAAGCACAACACCCTGACTCCTTGTGCAATGCCATTACCGTCAAGGCTGTGGCACTATGCAAGCAGTCACTTCTTAAGTTGTGTGCATCAACCTTTTTCACCCAGCTCTTTTGCACAATGGCTTAGAAACACCAGATCCCCTCGCATGAGACAAATCCTCGCTTTTAGGATTGGGCTGCGAGGCATGTCTGGTTCATTGCACTAATGTGGTGCGGCAAATTTGTGAAGAAAGCAATGCTTCTTTGCTTATTGTGTGGCCCTTGCAGCCCCTGTGGGAGGCCTGGAGCACAGTCCTTGCAGGCCCTCAGAAGTGGCTGTGGGGAACTGAAAGCTTCTCTCTAAGGAGATTCTGAGCAGAGTTGTTTGAAGAAACTGAGAGAAGAAACACAGACAGGGGGGGGGGGCACCACCATCCAGATAAGACAATGGAACAATTTTCTGCCCCCACACGTTGATGATTATTATTTTTGGCCTATGTTACTTTGGCATAAGTGTGTTCTGCCCTGTTTCTGCATCAAACTGTAACTTTACAGGGGGGGATACAAAAATCTGTATTTAAATATGTATAATTTAATACATATGAGGAATGGCTTAGGGAGCTGGGTATGTTTAGCCTGGAGAAGAGAAGGTTAAGGGGTGATATGATAGCCATGTTCAAATATAGGTATAAAAGGATGTCATATAGAGGAGGGAGAAAGGTTGTTTTCTGCTGCTCCAGAGAAGCGGACACGGAGCAATGGATTCAAAGTACAAGAAAGAAGATTCCACCTAAACATTAGGAAGAACTTCCTGACAGTAAGAGCTGTTCGGCAGTGGAATTTGCTACCAAGGAGTGTGGTGGAGTCTCCTTCTTTGGAGGTCTTTAAACAGAGGCTTGACAGGCATATGTCAATAATGCTTTGATGGTGTTTCCTGCTTGGCAGGGGGTTGGACTGGATGGCCCTTGTGGTCTCTTCCAACTCTATGATTCTATGAAAACTTCGAGGAAAAGAGTGTGTTTCAAATATGCTTTATATGTTGATGGGTAGGTTTATACATGAGAAAACAGCCTTTAGGTGTTTCTTAGGCCAGGCATTGCCAAGTTTTCTGGGTCTGGGTCTACATCTGCATATCTAAGAAGCAGTTGTGGGCGACACACACACACACACATAACCTATTCTATTGGCTACAGAAGAAAGCTTCTTTCAAGCCTTCTTTCTGAATTTAGCGCAGAGAAGTGACCCTACATCAGTCAGGGAAAGCCTCTGTAGGCACATATGCATCCAGGGGCGCCAAGCTGGCAGACCCTGTTTCAGGCATTCAGGTCCCACACCGTTGTAGGACTTTATGGCACGATTCATTGTGTCGGCAAAAAACAACTTGCTATTCACAGGAACTTTTTTTCCTGCATTGGCATTGAAGTGTCAAACCAGAAACAAAGAAAGCACTTGTGCAGATGGGTTTTTAATCAAATAAACAGGGTGTATGCCTCAAATTCCTGTACAGAAGCAGTGCCAGATCTGTATTATTACTTTGAAATTATATAAGTAAGCGGCCTTCAGAAAGCGTTTCTCGACCAGCTAATATCCTTTGGAACAGAGCCTGGTTTCCAGACATTGGCTGCATAATCTAGCTGAAAATAATACAAAGGCGACCAAAAGTAGCACAGTGTGATTGCTATTTCTACATTAGCCATACATCAGCACCATTCTAATTTCCACACTATCTTTCCCCTGCCTGCAAATGAAAAGGAATAATTATGCCCAATCTTAAACCTTCAACTAGAGTCGCACTTGCATCCATTGAGGCAGTTCTGTTTGGGTAAGGCAGGGCACCTGCTTTTCTTCAATCCTCCCTACCCACTATAGCCCCCTGTGCCTTAAAAGGCTGTGCCTGAATGTTGGGGGCCTCCATGGAACAGAATAGGGTATGGCACAGTCTGCAAGAGGAAGCATCGATCAGCAAAAAAGCAGATGTCCCCCACTGCAGAAGTGCAAAATCACCACTGAATACAACCCAATGCTTTTTAATAAAGCTGAAGGTGGCACAATGCAGGCATTGCCTCACATGATGTACTACCCCACCCTTTTTTTAATCTCACTGCTATTTCTGGCCAAGCAGGCTTTGTGATTTTTTAAATTACCACCAAAAAACAAAAACAAAAACTCACCCACCCCTACAAAAGTGGAAACAGAAATGATGGCAGGGGATGAGTAAGATAAGGTTGTACTCAGTGGGTGGCAATGGAGTATCATCTCCACAAGTGGAATGAGATCTGGCACCTAAATAACAGGAAAAGCCATGCTTCCAACAAATCCAGGCTCCGCACAACTACTGAGCTGCAAATTCCTGTCTCGCTGATTTTCAGCAATGGCATAAAGTGCATCAGCCTTCAGGAATACCATACATCTCGGTGTCAACATGCTAGGCTGGTTAAAATGCTCAGTCAGAATCAGGGAAACCTCCACCACTCAGCCATGAAGCTCACTTGGTGACTTTGGACTAGTCTCTGAATTCAGCTACATTAGTAAAAGAAAAAAGTGTTATAAATGCATTATAACACTGTGACAGCAGATGGCGCTGTAGAGTTCGATCCTTCAGCCACATGATTTCCCATCATGATCTTTACCTGAAACTTTTTTTAAATGTGTCTATATCCAGCCTCTATCTCTCAGGCTAACTCACCTCATCAGGGTGGCAATTGCTGAGGATAATAGAAGAGGAGGAGTGACTATGTAAGCTGTCCTGAGCTCCTTGAAAAGTGAGGTATAAATATATGAATAAACAATATCATCCTGTATGCTATGCAGTGTGTTTCTGGCTGTGCTGACCCATGTAATCTCACTTTCTGAAGTGTGGAGACAACAGTGGTATCAAGGACTGTTACTGTTATGGGCTGTCATATTCAATTTTCTATGCAATAGGATGGGCTTCTTGTTTACAGAAGTCCTTGCCAACCAGGGAGAGTTCAGCCTGAGTTTTGAAAGCATTTCTGCGAGGAATGTGAATAGCATGTGATGCCTAGGAACCCAAAAGGGTTAAAATCAGAACAGGATGGAAACTGCTGTGGAAAAAATCATTATCAGTTTCAAGCTGAACCCAGTGGTGTTTCTTTTTTCAGGAAAATAATCAGCTGGTAATAATTGCCAATTCCACCCCATGCATACTTCATAAAAGAACATTGAAAGCCACTCATACTTACTCAGAAGTAAGTCCCAGGATGTTCAATGTAAGTGTATATAGGGTGTATATAGGATTGCAGCCTAAATTTGAGCACACGCTTACAGTATTGTGCAACACATTTCTGTTCTTGAAATACCATTATTAATTATTATTTTGTGGTGGTGGTGATTTGATTTCCTACATCTATTCTGAAACACTGCACTTTGTAGAAAGAAAATTCAGCCCTCTACTCCCATTCTGTTTGATGCCGATTCCTACATCCTAGAAGGTACCCATGTTCAGAACTACTTCCTCAGGAAGAAGGGTACTTGCTTAATGGCTGGAGGCACTTTTGGAAGTCAGAGGCAGCACAATCATTAGAAAATCAGGCAAACCAAAGAGGCATGTCTATTAGAATCAATGCAAGTCTATCAGAAGTAAATCCCATTCAGTCTAACAGGACTTTATCCCAGATAAGAATGTATGTAGAATTGCAATCATAGGTTGTACGTAATCCTAAAAACATCTACACAGAAATCAATCCCACTAAACTCAGTGAAGCTTACTTCTGAGTAAACCCACCTATGACTGGATTGCACATTTCTTAGGCTTGGACTGCCAAGCCTGATTCTAATCATGTTTACTTTAAAGCAAGTCCCACTGCATTCAATAGGACTTATTTTCCTGTAGAAATATATATATAAATAAAAAATAAATAAAATTGTCCGGTAGCACCTTAGAGGCCAACTAAGTTTGTTCTTGGTATAAGCTTTTGTGTGCATGCACACACTACTTCAGAAACTTTATTTTTCTGGTAAATATGCCTAGAATTGTAATCTTAGGAATGCCTACATTTCTTTGGATTGCACTTCTATATTCATATCTCAATTAAAGCAATGCATTTAAAATAATAGTTTAACAAAATGTTTTCTGGATTGTGTTAAATAAATACTGTATCTGCTGTAGGCTTTTAATTTTGAATTGTATTTTATATTATGTTTTTAATTTTGAAGTTTTTATGAGATTGTTGTGTTTTGGTGGTTTATATGCAGTGCTATTTTCCTAGAAAAAGAGGTGCCGGAACGCATCATGAACACCTCCCTCATTCTCTTAGAATGGCAATGGCACCCACCTGAGAGGTGCAGAAGTGAGTGAGTTCTGGCTGAAAAAATAATCCGTGTTTATGTTTTAATCTCAACCGCCCTTAAGCTGCTTTATGAAGGCAATGTGCCCTGAAAGTCATAGTAGAAATGTACTAAAAAGAAAGGAAAATAAATAAATATAGGATCCAGAGAAAGTTAAGTGCTTTACAGTACAATCCTATGCATGTCTACCTACAAGCAGGCTCCACTAAATTGAATGGGCCTGACTCTCAGGATTGCAGGGCAGAGTTGCAGCCTAAACATCTTGCTTATTGCAACAGGAAATTTGCACACATATTTGTGTCTTTCCCAATGAAATCTTTATGACTTAAAAGCATTTTAACTTCAGCTGGATCATGCTCTTGATTTTTTGATTTAATCAATTTTAAAAAAAATATCTACCAACTGAAACACAGATAATAAACAGCCACCTCTGCATTAGTGATGGGAGCGCTCCTGAACTTGTGAGGTAATTCTTGAGCCTTAAAGACCGCAAAGACTTAAGTGCTCATGAGACAGGGCCTTTGTTACACAGACATCACTATCATCACAACAACTAGGTTTCACTAGGAAATCTGTGATCAGGTTCTATTGCTGCTTTTTTTATTTTTTAAGGTTAGCTGCATAATTAGACACAGCATTATAATTGTAAGTAAGTCGGGGAAGGGGGAAATGTTTGATGGCTCCCAGTGCCCCTTATGGGGTTTAAACAAATATTTATTTAAATTACTCAAAATGCACCAGTCTTTTATATTTATCCCAGAAGAGCGCCATAAAACATCTACAAACAGGATTCCATTAACCTTTGCTGCCCTGACTTAGAGGAGCATATTTCAACAGCAGTTAAATTGAAGTTTAATAAACTCTCGGCCTCTGTCAGCTCCCTCCTCCTTTCCCCCCACATCACCCTTCCCCCCACATCCCTCCCCCCTGCCCCACCTCCTTCTGTCTTTCCAGCATGACTTACTGCACTGGCATTTCATTGAAACAGCAGCTGCCAATAGGGGGGACTCATTAGCGCTGCTCCGGCTTCTGATCTGAACGGCAGAGCACCTGAAAGTGTTCCATCAATCACAAGCCTAAATGGCTGCTGCAGTGTCGCACCTCTTATTTCTTCCATCGGAGAGAGGAGCTCTCTCTTTGAAGACCTCTCTCTCCCATTTATTTCCCCAGGTCCCCAACCCCAAATTTAGCCTTGAGTGGCTGGTTGAGGCGTAGGGAGCTGAAACCAGCAGGAGCTTCTCAAATGAGCTGGGAACCAGATCCAAGAAACAAGTCCGCCCCGCCCCCCCCCAAAAAAAATCAGAATTGTACTGTGATAATAACAACTCATTGAATAATTTTTTAGAACCAATTGATTCAGTTTGCTTTCTCAACATCAACCACACAGAAAGACCAAGCAGCCACTTGGAGTCAAGCGATCTGAGTGGTTCCCTTCACACTGGAAGCAACTCACAAATCCAGACTTTCACACTGCTTTCACCATGAGTGACTGTATCAGAGCATCTCCAGCACCAGCCTTGCTCACTGTCAATAAGAGAGGAAGTTTTCCTCTCTCACAGGGATTCATAGAAAACCTGTATAAATAAAAGTCAAATGAGCATTTTCGGAATTTGTCGTGAATTTTATAATTTTAAGCATTTTGTCATTATGCTATATAGTCCCAGGACTTCTGATTATATCATAAGAGAATATTATTCCGACTGTGATTTCAATTGATGTGCATCGATAAATATTTCCTTGGTGTTGAAAAAGCAATTTACAAAAAGGCCTGGGTAAGAAAAAAGAAAGCGGCTTTGTCTTTTTAAACAAAAAGATAACAATTTGTTTAGAATTACTAAGGATGGAAGATTGTTAAATACTTCAGAAGACCTATACTGATTAATGATTATTGGAACTGAACTGGACACATATGAGACTAGGAAAGGGAGGCTTGAATCTGGTAACAAGTTCCAGTGAATCCCAGTGAACCTGGATTGTTGTTACAATCAGAGCCAAAATAAGATATCTTTTTTTTTTGTAAAAACAAAAACAAAACAAAAACCCCCAACAACTTTGGAGTGTCCTGGTTTTCACTTTTTGAAATACGGCAATCCTAATTTAGGTCTCCAATTTCATGTGCACCTTTACTCAATTTGGCATGTTCTTCTTTTCTGTTGTTCATATCCTTTGCTCCCATCAGATCCAGAGATCCATATCAGATCACTGAGTGCCCAGAACAGCCTCAACTAGGGACAATCCGTCCTGTGATATGCCGATGCACACAATTAACCTTTTTCTTGATCTCATTTAGGGTTGAGTTTTGTTCATACAAAAGACACGATTCTGTAGTGCATAAATAACTTTCCCCTAGTCTCCTCAAACATCCTAAAGGTTTAACCCACAGCGCCACCCACATCCCTATGAAAGTCAGGCATAGGTCAGCAATAAAACAATAAAGCACCCAATGTCAGTGAAGTTAACTCTTTATTCAAAGAAGCAAAACAGATCAGTCCTACTAGTCACAACAACCCTCCCCAGTAGGTCCTCCTCCCAGTCCGCCCCCTCTTCTCCCTCTGACTACTCATCATAGTCCCACCACAAATTCCCGGGCTCTGAGCCTTCTTCCCCTGGGGATTCCCTTGTGGGTTTCCCAGCTGATGCCTCCCACTTCTCCTCTGTATCCAGCTGGGCCATGACAACTACTGATATTTGGGGGATTAAATGCAACAGACAATGACTTGGTCACTAACAATGGATGCTACCTGATCACAGGGGCGTAGGAAGATAGGGGTGGGGGCACCCTGAGCGGCGCGATCCCAGGGGCGCCATTGCGGCTCCCCGCCCCGCCCCCAAAACACATGCACCGCCCCTGCTCACGGCACGTCCCGCCCCCAGAATGCGCACCACGTCCCTGGGGGCAGTGCGCCTGCTCTCCGCCCCCGGTGGCGGAGCATGAAGCTCCGCCGCTGCCTGATCAACTAGGAAAACAGGTTGGGATGGGAAAATTGCGATCCTCCAGATGTTAGACTACAGTTCCCATTGTCCCTGACCATTGGCCATGCTGGCTGGGGATAATGGGAGTTGGAGTCCAGCAACATCTGGAGGGCCACAGATTTCTCATTGCTGTAGTAAAATGTTCTCCTTACTGTAGTCAAGGGCACAGCAAGGTCAAAAGGCTTACATACTCTTAGCTAGAGTATTTCAGAAAGCAGTGGATTCTAAAAGTAATCAGGGCAGTTATTTTCTTTATTACAACCCAGAACAGTTGTTGACTGTTCCCTTGCTGCTTTACCTTCACATGTGCAAGTAAACAGTTTATTGCAAACAGAAGTATGAGCCTCCAATATTCTCAAGAGAATAGTTTTAAACATGTCGGGGGAAAACTTTCAATCCTCACTGATACCTCCTAACAACATAACAGAATGAAATTAATTCAAGAAAACAAAATTAGATTCAAGTGATAATGCTGGCCTGTGAAAGTTTGTAAAAATTATGGGGTGGGAGGAAAACACCCTGTTTCTGGATAGTCCTGCCAGTTTTGCTTCACTTTGTTTTCTCTTTTAAAAACAATATTCACATGGATGCACACAGAAAGAAAGTGAGCTTTGTACTATCTATAGCAATCCAATATTTTCAAATTAGGAACATATATCAGACTCTGAATGTGTGGAATGTTTCATTTTGGCACTGAGAAATAACGCCAGAGTTCATTACGGTTTTTCCTCTGATGAGCAGAACAGCATGTATTTCCCAGTGATAAACCAAAGTCCATTTTCTCTGGAAGCTTGAAAACAAGCATTGTGTGTTGATGCAGGAGCATAGAGACAAGATATAAATTCTTGGATCAAACACCAAGGTCCACACCACTTTGTTAATATTAAAGGAGCTGCAAGGATTTGAAACTTAACTTTAAGGGCTAGATTCAATTAACCCGGAACACTGGCGGAAACCAGAGTGAGAAGACCCACTAGCATAGCTGCCAAGTTATCCCTTTTTTAAAGGGATTTTCCCTTATGCTGAATAGGCTTCCTCGCGAGAAAAGGGAAAACTTGGCAGCTATGCACTAGTGCAGCAGGGCTCCCCCCCCATCTCCGCCCCCTCCATGCCCCCATGCTTCCCACCATGTACTCTGAAAGGTTGGGAGACACACACACCCCAGAATGGGGCATGGTGAGAGGAGAGCATAGAACCTTCCAATGGGCCAGAATAACTGCCTTAGTGTGACATTGCATTCCACGCAAAGTCTCATGAACGAGATGGTAGAGAATCTGTTTCCACCATCTTTATCTTCTTAATAAGGTGACCCCACTCAGGCTCAGACACATGTGGAATCTATACACATATTAAAAAAACACTGTGAAAATGCTTTTTCAAAAAACGTTTTGAAAAATATATTGAATTTATCATAGCTCACCACCGCCATCTAGTGTCACATTTGTATATTGCACTTTACGACACACTTAAAAAGTTTTATTTACAACTGTTTAGTTGATTCCACTGTTCTATTCTTTGCTCTTCACATATCAACGGTATACCAAGTGAGGTCTGGTCAAGTCATCTTGCCTACTCTCTTCCAGCGGATGAGACAAGCAACAGAGACGGTTTTAGAGTGGCGCGGCATGTGTGGTCACACTGGGTGCCACACTGGAGGGGGCACCAAAACAATGCTGTAGAACAGAGCGCAAGAGGTGGGGGGCACTGAATTTTTAGCATCACATAGGGCACCACTGAAATTTGAGAGTCCAAAGCCCGCCACTGCAGGTAAACCCCAAATGAATCCCAGTCCTCCTGATTCCCTGGAAGGCAAATCTAGTGGAGAAACCCTTCACCCTTAAAGACACGCCTTTTTATTGTCATCAATGGGACTCATCAAAAACAAGCTTGATGCATTTTAACCAGCTAATGTGTGCACGGCCTTAATCTTGCTCCCCATTATCATGCACTGACCCTACAAGTTGTAGCCACCATGCAAGAGGAAAGAGCTTTGGTCATTTACCATCTAGGACAGGCATCCCCAAACTTCGGCCACTCAGATGTTTTGGACTACAATTCCCATCTTCCCTGACCACTGGTCCTGTTAGCTAGGGATCATGGGAGTTGTAGGCCAAAACATCTGGAGGGTCGCAGTTTGGGGGTGCCTGATCTAGGACAAAAGGAGCCTTTCCAGGTCTTTAAAAAATGCTGATTCTGTTACAACAACCTCTCAAGTCAAAAGGTATCGTATTCTTTTTGTTACTACAGAATTCTATATGTCTTGTTTGTTGTGATACAATGTATTTTGAATCAGAGATTTCATGATGAATCTGTTTTGAATTGTCTTTTATAGGGAGATGCTGTGGATAACAAATGCACTGGCGTGGTTTGCTTTTCTTAATTGCATTTTGATAAGTACATTTAATA
This sequence comes from Zootoca vivipara, assembly GCF_963506605.1. Lineage (NCBI taxonomy): Eukaryota > Metazoa > Chordata > Lepidosauria > Squamata > Lacertidae > Zootoca > Zootoca vivipara. Next base: position 51,966,720 of record NC_083276.1, on the reverse strand, counting down.
AATAAAACTCCCACCCCAAACATTCTGTGTGCCATTCAGGTAAGCAATAGTTAAGTTTATATAGTATCTCTTGCTATTCTTGTTGCTCTTTTCTGACCGCTTCCCCTATCCATCTTCTTGTATTTGTGTTGCTTCCTTTCTTATAAACAGCATTGGGAGTGTGGTGTATATATACAGAAAAGTGGTACATAAATGTCTATTTAAATGACATTTGATTAAAATACAACCAAAGCCAAGGCCCAAAGAGCCCCGTCCAATATTGTAGAGCAGAATAGGTGGAACAAACACTTCCTTCCCATAACCAGTATGAGACAAATGGGGTGGTTAGAATCCTACTAGGCCCTAGAAGGCAACTAGCTAAACCCACACATCAATATCTGGAAAGAGGAGGAGGTGAAAAACTAACTGCACAGTGAGGCAGGTCTTATGGCAGAGGTGAGCAACCTCAGGCCCACAGGCCAAATTCAGACCTCTCACTCCAACCCTCCAGACTCTGCCCAGGCCTCACACACCCAAGGTATCCCACTCAGTGGGCCTGCTCTGTGCCCCCTCTTCTGATTTTACCTGGATGGAATGTGCCCTGACCTGTGGCAAAACCTTCTGCTTGCCTGGATGGAGAGTGGTGTGTGTCTAGGTCGAACAACATCCATTTCTGGCACTATTCTGGCAACACAATATTTTAGCCCTCTATCTACCGTGTGCTGCTCTGGTTCACCAGAAGTGGCTCTGTCATGCTGGCCACATGACCTGGAAGCTGTACGGCGGCTCCCTTGGCCAATAACACGAGATGAGCGCCACAACCCCAGAGTCGGTCACGACTGGATCTAATGGTCAGGGGTCCCTTTACCTTCACCTTTATCTTCAAATGGTTCCCCAGCATTTCTTACAGTCTTAGAAAGTTAGGCAATATCCACATCCCATAGAGTGGCCTGCATGAGGCTGGGGACATGGCAAAGGCACAACCTTTCTACTCAACTCCCTCATCAACAACACAACCAGGACTTGTGGAACGCAAAGCCACGATCTCCCCGCAATCCACCCACAATGCAGGAGAGAGTAGAAGGCCATGGGCATTCCTCAAACATTATTCATGAAAATGGTTCTAAGTGCCAGAGATTTGTTGGAAAGCAAAGTATGGGAGGAAGGAAATGATAGCAAACCCAATTTACGTCCAGCATAGGCATGGCCCAGTGCTTACAGTTAAGTGACAGATAACCCAAATAGAATCATGTTTGTCGACTCGGAAGGGACCCCAAGGGTCATCTAGTCCAACCCCCTGCAACGCAGGAATAAATAGACTCAAATTCTAATAGTACATGGTCCACATGCATAAAATCCATTACAAGACATGAATGAGTGTTTCGGGTGCCTCCCTTGGGTATGTTTCAGTGAAAAATAAAACCACCAGGAATACTGAATGGAACTAAAGTGTGAGAAAATTTGCATGAATGGACGTGGAAGACAGTGTGGCATCATGAGAATGCATCAGAGCCGGTGGAGAAGTACTATTCCCAGAAAGTAAAACAGTAAACGTATTCTATACTGCAATGCTGAAAACTCTTTCCAACAATATATGCACAGACAAGAATGACTATATTTAATAGCAGCTGCTGTGCGTGTGATGGTGCTATTACAGCATCAATAGAAAGGAAAGAGCAGTATCCATGAAGCCCAGTGCCAGACTCTCCCCCTTACCTTCTCTTAAGGCAAACTGTCCACATTCCAATGTGCAGCTCTGACTCAAGCCTGGCTCCTTACATCTTGTTTCACAATAGGAGTTCAGAGGGACCATTGTGTTTGCTTGTGTGCACAAACAGCGTATTGTGCAGAGCACCCCTTGTTTCCAAGGGACTGCGTGGAGGACTGGGGTGCCAAGAAATAATAAACATGTGCATATGCAAGGAGGGGGATTTGGGATGCATGGAACGGGATGGAATTGCTTTGAAGTTTTTTAAAGGCACATGTCAAGCCCCCTCCCTGCCCATTTCCGTTTTCCCAACTGTTTTGAGATATGCCTATCTCCAGGGGTCTGGAAAGAATGAAATTAAGGAAGACGAAGAAGAGATAAACATTTTAGATTCCAATAGATGAAAGATACTCGAATTCACAGCAGGAAATCAGCGGAGGGGGAGCTTGCCAACACTGGCAGAGGCTGATTCTCATGCCGTCCCCAGAATTCAGACCTGGAGGAATGTTTGAAAGGAGAAGTGGTACGTTTTGTTTTTGTCTTCATTTGCTGAACCAACAAATCTCTCTTGCTTGCCCGATCCTCAGCTTTGCTTGCAATTGTCAAACTCATGCCAGATCTTTGGAAGTGCAAATAGGCAAGTTTTTTCTTTGGGATGCTGGTTATTTTCTCATAAGAACCTATCACATCATATTATGAGAACATCAGAAGAGCCCTTCTGGATCAGACCAGAGGCCCACCTAGCATAGCATTCTGTTTCCCACAGTGGCCAGACGCTTATGGGGGACCCGCAAGTGGGACAAGAGGGCAAAGGCCCTTTCCTTCCATTGTTGCCAAGTGAATGACATTCAGAGGCATGTTACCCCCTGATCCTGGACTACAAGCCAGAGCATCCTGGCCATTGTGGCATCTTCTGGTAGCAAATGCCATAGTTAGTACCCATGTGCAGTGTGAACAAGTCCTTCCTTTGCTGTGTCTTGAATTTCCCAACCTTCTGCTTCTCTGGATGACCCTGGGTTCTAATATTATAAGGCATGGAGGAAAGCTTATCTCTATCCGCTTTCTCCACACTCTAGTGTTATACACCTAGTCTATCATGTCCCCTCCACTTACTCACCTTTCCCCACTAAACAAAATAGCCCCAAACATCATGACCTTTCCTCATAGCAGAAATGTTCCAGCCCTGACGAAGAAAAGTTACAGTGTTTAGGACTACGGTATTTAGTTCAGGAGTAACTAAATAGGCAAGGCTTTATAGCAGGCACCCCCAAACTGCGGCCCTCCAGATGTTTTGGCCTACAACTCCCATGATCCCTAGCTAGCAGGACCAGTGGTCAGGGAAGATGGGAATTGTAGTCCAAAACATCTGGAGGGCTGAAGTTTGGGGGTGCCTGCTTTATAGATTGTGCGTGGTGTAAAGAAATCACACCATTCCATTCCGTGAGACATTTGGAAAGACATTGTTAGGTTTTCGATAACTGAGTCCCTACAGGTGTTGATCAGTGCCTTTTCTCTTAGACAAACAACAACAAAAAGCATCCATTCATTTGTCTGTTAAATACTTGGTATATGCAAATATAAAGATTTGTTTTTTTCCTATTGCAGTACATTTTTATAATTATAAACAGAGATGACGAGACCAGCAGAGCAGCCGTGATGCAGTGTGACTCTACCTATGGAGGTAAGTCCCACAGAACTGGAAGGCGCTTACTCCAAGGTAAGTCTGCATAGGAATGCAGCCTTACAGCCAATCCTAGACATGTTTACTTGGAGATATGTGTCCAGCTATTCTTTATTAAACACATATAGCCACACATCAGTATCTTGGACAGCTTACAAACAAGACAATACCTTAGAGATTTTGTGTGTGGCAATAGCGACATGGTGGTACAGGGCCATTGGGCCACCCTCACAACACTGACATGGTTACCTGGCTGGGGCAAGGTTAGAGCTGTGCAGGTGGCAATAGCACCACCACCAATTAGGCACTCCCACCTGTGTCTCTGCATGATCCCAGTCCTCCCCCCACCCTGGTCCCATTCAAATGAGCAGCAGCATTGCATTTCTCAGGAGGGTGGTTATGTGGCTCCCCCCCCCACCTCCATGGGTCACTACTGGGCATAAGCATTTGTGGATTGGAGCTCCTTTTGTAAGACTCATTAAGTGCTATCCCCACGTGGGAGAGATATGAGATCACTATGCAATAATTAATCAAAAGCTTAAAGATACCAAGATCAAGGCAAGAGGAAGTACCATACGTGGGAAAAGAGGAAAATTTATCTGTTAAATATGTTTAAGAGAAATATTAAGTGTATGTTTTTTTTATTTAGATGTGATAGAGGAAAGGACTAGACAGGGAGGTTTAGTTGAATTATGTATTAGATATCAATTACTTTTCAGATGTAAATTTGGAAGTATGGTATCTGTATGAACTTTTATATTTTGAGTTGATTTGTTTTAATATGATTTGATATGGTTTAATAAAGTTTCTTTTAAATTTAAAGAGAGAGAGAGATCACTATGTTTGAAAAGAGTCTGGAAATATTTTTTTCTCGTTTATGTGTGTAAACATACACACTGATGATAACAAAATGGATCCAATGACTGGGCTCTAGTGTGGGAAAGTCTATGCCACAAAAAACTTCTTCTCCATTAAAGTAACTTCCTGTCTGTCGTTCACATGGCAGTTTATTCCGTTTTCCCAACATTTCCCCAAGTGTTAATTTCCACAATCTTTTCGAGTTTTCACACACTCCTGGAAATACAGCAGAATATAGCACAAGTTTAGGATTCCTTTCCATGTTATTTGCTTCCAGAAAGAAAATCCATTTGCAAATATGAAATGCTGAAAAATTAACAGCAGTCCACTTTGTTGGACCCATTGATGGCGAACTTGCCAAAATATTCAGAGGCTGCTTCTCTTGTGCGTGCTACAGGACCTATTACGGTCCCCATGCCTTTGAGTACTTTTCCTTCAAATTTGTTATGCCCAGGGTGCACTGCAGGATGGCAAAGACCCTCACCAGAGACAGGCCCACCACAGACTCTCCTGCTCCTGCCCAGGTGTGCCACAAACCCTTGTGCTCCAATGCCTTCGCCTCTGGTGACATCCATGCCAAAAGTTGACCACCCACGTGGTCAAGAAAAAAAGCCCAGGATACTAGTGGGATTTGAGAAGGGTTGGCAGGTGTTCTTGAGTGGAAAAAGCTGGTGTAAACGTCTCTGAATTGTGGGGCATGGTTCTAAAAAAAAAAATAGATTATAAACCTTTTGAATAAATAAACCTCTTCCTGGAATCATCCAGACTAAGTGGAACTAGAGAAGACTGGAAGACCCTTTCATTCAAACTCCATAAATGAGATAGAACACCATATCCTACCATATCCAACCCATATGGCTCATTGTTTTGATATGCCAGGTATTTAAGAGTGTGAATAAAGACAGACATAGAGAAAGCATGGCAGGTCTTCAATCTTCAAGAAACCTTCTACCTGGCAGCATATTAAAATGCTAGAAGTGTAAGGATCAGCTTCCCTGCCCAACCTATTGCCACCACCACCGGCTTCCATTTAATAGTGTGGGCAGCTCAGTCAACAGCTCATTAAACGGCTGTAAGCAAGCCCCTATTCTCTCCGTACTTCTGATATGTAACATGGGGATAATAATACCAACCTACCTTGCAGGGTTGTTGAAGGGATTTCTGAGATAATGTATGGGAAGTGTCTGAAAAGCACGATATAAAAGCTGAGCATTGCATTTGCAAAGGGCTGACAGTTATTTTTTAGTTTCCCCTCGCAACAATGCTGTGCTACAGCTTTTTTAAAAACCCAAAAACAAATCCTCCACTTTACAGATGGGAAAGAGTTTGGACAATGCCCAAAATCCAGCTCAGCAGTCTCCACATTTGTGGAGAAATACAGAGGCTTCTCACTATGAGACCCAAAATTATGGTTCTGAATAAGGCTTCCATTATTATCTTCCCCTGTTCATCAACTATGAGACAGGAAGCCATAATTAAGGTTCTGTTGGCACTGAATTACCATTCAAGCAAATTTAAACTGGATTATATTTTCTTAATTGATCATTCTGATCCACCATACAGTTAAGATGGAGCACTTAGATTTAAAACACTGAAAGGCTGGAATCCTATAATCACCTATCAGGATGTAAACCCCACTGAATTCAGTGGACAGAGTAGACATGTATAGGATTATGTACTGTAAACACTAAGGGATTATAAAACATCTTAATTTAACATCAAGCACTCTGATTTAGCTGCTTCATAATCTGGATGTTAGCACAGTGCTGTGGGGTGGACCCAAGCACCTTTCTTTGAGGGTTAGCTAATTAAAAAAAACATAGGAAATACAGTAGTGGATGTTCTCGGTTTTGCAGATCATCTCTGCAAATTATGATTGCCAATTTGCAGGACACCTGAAGAATGTAGCATATAGTACGGATGCAAAACATAATGCAAGAAGCCAGTATACTCTCCCTGCTGCCATTCACTTCAGACATGTACCAAATTTCAGATTTCATGCGGCTGTCAGCAAGCTGCATCAACAAACTAAATTCTGAGATAGCAACTAAACCTTATTATGGAAATGTAGAGAAGTATGCTAAACGTATGGGCACAAGGAGAAGGTGATGATGGAGGACGAGATGCTTATACTGTACAGTGTTCTCAAAGCTACCAAAATGAGTCTGACCACATTGCGGGAGGCAGCGGAAGACAGGAGTGCCTGGCATGCTCTGGTCCATGGGGTCACGAAGAGTCAGACACAACTAAATGACTAAACAACAACAACATGCTAAACGTGCTTTGTTTCTATCAAATCTGGATTCCAAATAAGGGATGTATGGACACTTGCTGGGGAATAAGAATCTCAGCTGAACAGTGGGACTTATTTCTGAATAAACACTCACTACCATTTATTGAGATGAGTCTGTATGTGTATATTTTGTCTCCTGTATCTGGCAGCTATACTCTTATTACTCGTTTGTGAATGGATAACGACAAAATTGAATTGGGGAAAGCCCTTAGAGGTTTTTTTTTTAAGTATGAAGAACTCTGATTTAAAATTTTCTTTCTTTCTCATCATCTAACAGTGAAGCCAGAAATTTTCACCAGATACCATATAGTCTGTAATCTAACATCCTTCTCCAGTCTATTGTTTTAAAACTGTTCTTATATTCAAAGCCTACATTGGTAAAGGTAAAGGTAAAGGGACCCCTGAACATTAGGTCCAGTTGCGGACGACTCTGGGGTTGCCGGCGTACGGCTTCTGGGTCATGTGGCCAGCATGACTAAGCCACTTCTGGTGAACCCGAGCAGCGCACAGAAATGCCGTTTACCACTTCCTGCTGGAGTGGTACCTATTTATCTACTTGCATTTTGTGCTTTCAAATTGCTAGGTTGGCAGGAGCTGGGACTGAGCAATGGGAGCTCACCCCGTTGCGGGGATTCGAACCACTGACCTTCTGATCGGCAACATCCTTCTCCAGTCTTTTGTTTTAAAACTGTTCTTATATTCAAAACCTACATGCAGGGCCGTCTTAAGCATATCTGGCGCCGTGGTGCGAAGATCCCTCCGGCACCACCACCCCCGTTTCCCAGCGTGGCTGTCTGGCAGGCGCAGCACGCAGCATGGCACCCCCCTGGCGGCCCAGCGCATCGCACCACCCAGCCTTGCCTTAGGGCCGGCCCTGCCTACATGGGTAGCTCATGCAAATAAACAACTCTTACAGACAATAAGCGAATGAATAGCATAAACATCACAGTGTTTAGTTTCTAAGAATTATCATCTAGTAGTTCCACAGCCTGTGATTTTCTATCCAAAACTATACAGTTCAGGTACTTATACTAGGATCTAGTATCAAGATGTATTATTTCATTACATTTCCCACCTTGCACACTGACAATGTATCTTACGCCCTGTCTGCACTATACATTTAAAGCTGTATCATACCACTCGAAACAGTCATGGCTTCCCCCAAAATGAACCTGGGAACTGGGTATGATACTGCTTTAAATGGGTAGTGCAAACAGGGCCTTAAGAGTGACCTGAATCATAGCAAGAATTTCATGGAGGTTCAGATGTTCATGGTCAAGCTGTACTAGGTTTAGTGCTGCTTTATACTGTATTTTGTGTCATGTCATATTCAGAGTTTGTTATTGTAAGTGGTTGACCAATAAACTGAACTGAAACTTAGTTTCATTTTTAAGGATACCCAGAGAGACTTTCAAAAGGTGTCTCATGCATAGCATTTCAAATTTTCAGGTCCTGCTGGACATCTAAACATCTTAGCTGTTTTTCCCATCTTGCCTACTACGTGCTTGTTTATATTAAAAGTTTGTGTACATAGACACATCACCGCTAAAGGATGAACATTGAATGAAGGCACAAAGCAATCCACACTAAAGCTATTTATTCTGTCTTCAACTCACCATGAAAGCATTGACCAGTTCCTTTACTTTCTCCTCCCTTTTGCCATACAGGGCATAAGTACACCATAAACTTAAACTACTTCAGCAAAAATTCCCTCTTAACGAGAAATGCAGGCAACTGTCGTTTTGTAGTGGCGTCTAGATCTGGAATCACTAGCAGAGCATTCTTAGAAACTTAGGCAATTGTCATTCTAGAGGAGAATCTAGATCTAGATTCACTAAGAAAGTCTTCTCAGAACTTCCCATTCCTAGGAAAGCCATGACTATTAAATTGCTTCAAAGACTGAAGTATAGATAGGCTACTTCAAAAAACTGATAAATTTAAACATTCCTATCCAGTGGTGCATCTGGGTCATTTTAGAACTCTGGACTTAATATCCATATATGAGGAGCCATCTTTAGGTACTAACTTCACTTGCTTCAAAATATGGTAAACCAACAGCCTTGCTTCACCAGGAGCCCTCCCTGGCTCATTCTGCTGAGTGAGGACCTGGTTCTCTGCCCCAAAGTCCTGCCCATACTTAAATTCTCATGTTCTTCTGCTGAGCCCATGAATGTTAATGATGTGGCTGGCCATTGAATCAGAAACATGGGGATACTGAAGAGACAGCAGGACCAGACCCGCCATGCAGCTGGGTTAAGTGATCCTAAGAGGAAAGACAGCAGAAATTGGTGCCGCAAAACTGTTTCAAGCCTTGGTCCTATCAGGAGGCAAGGGCTTCATTTGGACTCCAGAGAGCGAAATGTCTTGGACAGAGACTGGGGAAGATGAGAATGTGACTGGCACCTTCACATCAGGGTTTTGGCAGTCCAAAACTTACCCTCTGTCCTGCAAGGGAAAACACATCATGGCTGTGTGCGGAGGGGAATAAATCTGCTGGCTTCGAGAGCCTGTAAGTCTGTAAATTAACTCTCCTTAAGCCCTGAGTGCATTAACTTGGGAGGTTGAGGAGCAGAGCCAAAACATCTCTATTGATTCACAACTTGTTTTGAGTAGTCACCCAGAAAGGCAGCCAGTGAATCACTCCAGCCGGTTTAGTCATGCAACCACATTGAACGCACACCCGAAGGAAGCGCAAAATAAACAGCCTACAGGCCCAGATAACACACACACACACTCTTCATGTGTGCTGTCTGGCCTCCATACATCTTGTTGAGGATAGGCATCTCATCCAAGCAGACACATTTGGGAAGCATCTCCAAACTTTTCACCCAGGCAGATCCTCCTCTGTTTCATCTGCTTTGCAGTGGGTGGCTTGCTATCAAAAACAGAGGCGGGTGGGGGAAAGAGACTTTTCAGCTTCTTCCTTCCCCACTTCTTGTTGTTTTGGCCTTAGCAAAAAAATAAATAAAAAATATGCCTTTTAGGGGGCGCCAGTGTGAAAAGCCATGGAGAAAACAGAGTTAATTTCAGAGCAAAGCAACTGGAAAATAAACAGGCCAAGTAGGAAAGTAAATCTTCTCTCTTTCTTTTTCTAGTTGCCCAGAAAGAAGAAGAAGAAGAAGAAGAAGAAGAAGAAGAAGAAGAAGAAGAAGAAGAAGAAGAAGAAGAAGAAGAAGAAGAAGAAGAAGAAGAAGAAGAAGAAGAAGAAGAAGAAGAAGAAGAAGAAGAAGAAGAAGAAAGCATAGAGGGAAGGGGGGGGAGGTCTGGCAGTTTGGATCTTTTGACACATCATTGCTGCAAACAAGCCTCCTCTTAAGGCGGCCAAATCAACAGCAACAAAGCTTTTCTCCCTCTCTGTGAAAGAGATGCAAACACATCTGGTCTGGGAAAAGCCCTACCTTTCAGGCGCATGAAGAATCCCACAGCCTAGCTGCATGTGCAGACGGAAAGGGCTCCGATGCTGCCTCCAGGCGAGGAAGGACTCGCTCCAAGCTCCAGGCGCCTCTCGCCAACTTCTAAAGCCAAATCCTCCGCTTCCCCTCCCCTCTCGCTGGGAGGGCGCTGGAGCCGTTTGAATGACCGCGCTGGCGACCCCTGTTGTGCAAGAGGGAAGGCGAAGGCGCAAGCCGCGTCAGAACTCTTAGCTCCGAGCGAGAGGCACCGCGGTAGCCAATGGGAGTCGCTCCAGGAAGGAGAGCGGGTAAGATGAAAGCCAGCGGCGGGGAGCCGCAGGCTGCCGCGAGTTCCAATCCTGCCGAGGGCTTTTCTGCTAAGTGGTACCAGAGGCCTGAGCTACACACGGAGCGCAACGTGCAGTGGCTGCAGGTGAAGGCAACTCTCTCTCACACACACACACAAACATTGTATTCCCACCGGCTGTCTGAACTGGTGCAGACCAAATTCTGCCGTCCTAATTGTCCTCATCTCATCTCTAGTCTCGATCAAACTGTACAGTCCAAGACTAACCATGGCTAGTCAGAAGTAAGTCCTACAGTAGCCTATTCAATGGACCTTACTCCCAGGTAAATGTGGTTAGGATTTCAGCCTCTCTTTTTCTTCTGATGCCTCTCTCTCTCTCTCTCTCTCTCTCTCTCTCTCTCTCTCTCTCTCTCTCTCTCTCTCTCTCTCACACACACACACACACACACACACACACACTTACTTCACCTCGTCCATTCTTCACTTGATCACTGAGCAGAACCAGCCCAAACTAAATTTATTTCAACAGGAGACAGTGGAACTTTAATTAAAAAACAACAACAACCAATGGATTTTTACAGGGACTCTTTTGACCTTTAGTCTTTCTTATCCCTAGACTCAAGTTTCTCCTTTCTCACACACCTATGACTTATTCTGTTTATGATCTTCAGTTTTTGTTCACCTTTTGCCTCTTTAGATGGCACTATATCCATGGAAAAAGCATACAGTACATGTGACTCAACAGTGGTTTGACATCACCCCCAAAGGCACACACCCTTCCATTGTCCCCCAAGACAGATGGATCACAACATCAATATCCATGGTTCCTTCATCCCCATAATTTGAAGGCAGGGGGAGGGGTAGCCATCTTCAAGACACTGTATAAGTTTGATCCAAAAATCAAGGGCATTGCTATGATGGGTGCAGTGCCACTTAAAAGACAACAACTCTCTATTGCAAGAGCTGGTCAGAATGCCCCACCACTATCAGGACATTTTTCTTCCCTACCTTGCTTCAGGGTGGACTGTTGTCCCTTACTCATCTTGGGCCCCAGCTGTCCAGGCCAACGTCAGCACTGCGCCATCCTTGTTCTGAAGCAGGAATGGGCAACCTGTGGCCCTCCTGATGTTGCTAGGATTACAACTCCCATCATCCCTGACCATTGGCTATGCTGGCTGGGTTTGATGGGAGCTGATTCCAATAACATCCAGAAGGCCACAGGTTGCCCATTCCTGGTTGAGAAGCCAAGAACATTGGATGTACATCATTGTACACCTTCCTTTTGTGCCTAGAAACCTAGAAATCAATCAATCATTGAGGGAAATCTCTCTGAAGTGCCCCCCCACCGCGTGCAAAAAATACAGAAGTTAGTAATTACTTGCAAGTTGCTTTGCTTGCATGACATAACTTGCTCTTCAGCTTTCTGGTACAGCAGAGGTGGCCTTCCAGCTGTTGTTGGGCCCTATTGTGGCCAATGATAAATGATTATGGGAGTTGTAGTTCAACACTTCTGGAGGAACACATGTTCCCCATCCCTGTATCATGCGCTAATCAGTTCAAAGGGCTCTTTCAGCCCATCCCTGCATGTTCATCGCCTGACAGCTGCAGCCTCATGATGATTTGCATGTGTGGCACTGTGGTCTAAACCACAGAGCCTAGAGGGCTTGCCGATCAGAAGGTCAGCGGTTCAAATCCCTGTGACGGGGTGAGCTCCTATTGTTCGGTCCCAGCTCCTGCCAACCTAGCAGTTCAAAAGCACCTCAAAGTGCAACTAGATAAATAGGTACCACTCTGGCAGGAAGGTAAACAGCGTTTCCATGAGCTGCTCTGGTTTGCCAGAAGCAGCTTTGTCATGCTGGCCACATGACCCAGAAGCTGTCTGTGGACAAACGCCAGCTCCCTTGGCCTATAGAGCGAGATGAGCGCGCAACCACAGAATCGTCCACGACCGGACCTAATGGTCAGGGGTAACTTTACCTATGAACTGTCACAGATTTAACACATAGAGAGACAGAACTTCCGTGCACCAACATCTAAAGCGCATATAGTCACTTCACCAAGGACTCAGCCTCTTTCACACCCAATACACAGTTCAGTGGAAAGAGGGGTGCTGGAGAGGACTGGATCACTTCAAGGCCACAGGTGAGTGGTACCGTGTTTTTGACACATCAAAATAAACAACAAAACAAGCAAGTAAGAAGCAGGCAAAACCAAATTTCCTAGCAAGTCCATTTCATCTGATACATGATTTGTTATCCTGTTGGCAGGATGAGGCTGGTGGAGGGAGAGTAAGAGACGAGAGGTGGTGAGGAATATGTAAGCAGTGACGTCAGAGGGAAATGAAATGTCAATAATACAGTCTGGGGCAACTATGTTAAAGCTGCAATCCTGTACCAATTTACCTAGGAATAAATCTCTTCAGCTCAATGAGTCTGACGTCTGAATAGACATGACCTTGGCTATAAAAGAACTACAGTGACCATTCCCAAAAGTGGCATTGATGATAACACACACATCCTGGCATTGGGGATGCAATGAACACTCAGTAATGTGTTTGAGATTGGCAGTCTCCTCTCCATTATTCCACTGCAATCCATGGGGCATATGCCCAATATGTTAAAGGCCAGGGTGTATCTAAAGCTTTAAATCCAGGTACTTCAGGTTCCCCGGGGTACAGAAAGGGATAAAAGTGAGTCTATTTGAAAGAGACACTACTCATCTCAGACCTGCATTTTACAAGATTAGGGAGGGATCAGTTCACACCACTGCAGCAGCCCTTTCGAATCAGCAAAATGAAAATTAGAGCTCTACAGGTCTGTGGTATCCAGCTTCACAATGAGAATTTTGCAAAAGAGACATGTTTACACTGGTGAAATTGCTGTGTGTTCCCCAAGCCAAGTCTGTGGCCAGTCATTTCAGAGAGACATATCACTGCTCCATTTAGCTCAGTATTGTCTGCACAGACTGGCAGCAGCTCTCCAGGATTCCAGGCAGGGGGTTTCTCCAAACCCTACCTAGAGATGCATTGGACCTTCTGCATGCAAAGCAGGTGCTTTGATCCGTCTCAGAGACTCAGAGATGGGCTGACTGCGGAAGTCCAGAATACGTTTATTTTACACGGTGATGATGGATGAAACTTATCACATTTGAAATCATACATAAGCTCCTAGGACTTTGTAGGGTCATCAACAGCAACTCCAACACTGTATCTCTATGCAAGGATAATATCCCAGGAGCGCTGTGATGGGGGGGGGGGGAGAGCAGAAGTAGAAACCCTAAGCGCATTGTTGGTCCTGAATGACAGATCCAAATGAGCAGCAGGTAGGAATTAATTGCAGATTCTGAACCCCTTAACAGGGTTCTGAGAAAAGATCTAATTCAATTGGATCTCCCAGCACCGCACACAGAGCTGCCTCTTATGACACGGAGAGAACCGAATCAGACAGCTCCTGCAAATCCTGGCAAAAGATAGCTAGAGTGAGGCGAGGTGGTTGGCACATGCAATCCTCAGTTCACCTGCCTATTTATTACAAGCTGCCACCCTTTGCTAGTCAGTTGCACCATCATTCCATTTGTTGATGGAGAACAAAGGAAAGAAACCCATAGCCCTGCGATAGAGAATTTGTCTCCCTCCTGGTGTTGTTGGGCTGCGGCTCCCATCATCCCTGACCATTGGCTGTGCTGTGTGGGGCAAGTGGGAATTGGGGTCCAATTCCACCTGGAATATCAAAGCAGTCAGTTCTTCCTTTTACGTGGTTTTCTTGTTCCCTCCCGTAAAATCCCCATGCCCCGATTTCCTGGCTGAATTTCGTTAAGTTAAAGGCAACCGGTCCGCGGTTTATTTTGTGAATTGGACTGCTCCGTTTTCACTCTCTTCCCGGGACAGGCTTTCTAGCATTCCTCTTCTCACTCTCATCAGATCACTGGATTAACCTCGTCCACCTTTCGCTTTGAGTCTCTTTAAACTGAGTCTTATTTCTAAATCCTTAATGCAGAAGCAGCCCAATCTTGTCGTGGCCAGCTCACAAACCACGATGCAATTTCAAATATCCTCTCCATCCATAAGAGAGGATGGAGGCAAACGATCTTGGTTAAAGAACAGTTTTAAGAGTTACCAGAGCAACGCCTCCCCCGTCTGCATGATGGGAATGCCTTTTATCTGCAGCATTCTGCAGAAATTCGTCGTTAGTAACCTTTAAAACTCTGGACCAATCCACTGGGAGGCGTAATAAAATGAATGCTGTAGCTTGCTCCAGGAAATTTCTGTGTAGACTATACTCTACACAGATCCCGCACACACGCACCAATTTTTATGCTGGTGGGGATAGATTATAACCTTGAACTTGAGCGTCACAATAATTGCATCCTCCTGATTGACTTTTAAAGACGTCTTCCCAAGAGAAGAGCAAACAAATCGCTTCCAAAAGTGTGTTTTTGTCCAAGACAAAGAGAATCTTAAAGGGGGATCACTGAGATCGTGGAAGGATAGACATAGATTCAGCTTGCAGTGCAATCGCATGCACGTCTACTCAGAAGTAAGTCCGCTTTACTCTCAGGTTGGTGGCTATGCGATTGCAGCCCTCCGCCCCCCCCCCATAGGTAGCTTCTGGGAGTCACGAGGAACCAGCTGAAGAGACCTGTATCTTTCTCACCTGGACCTTATTTTTTTTTGACAGCGCGATCTGTTACAAGCCTGGCGTCCGTTTCTCCTTGTCATTCTCAGGAGCGAGTGACAGCAAAAATCCTTGCATGGTCTGCAACATCATCCGTGAACGTTATAAGGTCGCCACTTCCAAAAGGGCAGACTTGTTTGCCTCTTTTAATAAAAAGCAGGAGCCTGATGGTACCCAGAAACATTCATTCTGGCGTCCACTTCATCAGATGCATGCAATGCGTTCGCCTGAGTTACAGGTGTATCCAAACACAGGGTTATGCAGTGAGGTCAGAGGGAAATGAAATGCAGAAGTCAACAGGAGCTTACCATAACAGCGACAAAGATCGCTGCTCTACTCTGCCTGATCTGAGATGGCAAAAGAAGATCCCAAGTCAGTAGCGTTGAGCGTCTGACAGATTCCCAGGTGGCGATCGGGAAGGGCTGTCCTGTCCCCTGCGGCTGGCTACTGATTACGGTGGTGGGAAGGAGAGTCAAGTTCCCTCCTTCCTCGTCGTACGTACGGTTTGGATCGCTCGTTCAGACGACACTGGGAGTAGTGGGCTTGTTCCTCAAAAGAACAGATCCGGACCGCCTGGTGTCTGTTTAGGGCACCCTGTGGTGTGCATTGTGAGAGCGGGTGTGCTCTTTGGGCCCCACCGCAGCGGGCCAAGCTAGATCCGGGGTGGGGAATCTGGGACCGCCGCTGCGGTGGTCGTTGGATTCAAACTCCCATCAGCCACGATCAGCACGCCTAATGGTCACGGAAGTCGGGAGCTGTAGTCCCAACAGCTTCTGGAGGGAGAGCCACAAGTATCCGCATTAGATCTGGCCCCACCACTTTCTCTGATTTTCTGACCTGACAAGGCCAGGGCAGGTTGCAAGGACACGGAATTCCCTCGCAAGACACTCACACGAGCGGGGCAAGAGAGCAGGTCTGCTGGCTCACCATCCTTGGGACAAGATGCTAAATGTGCCTAGGGATTATTCTCCAGCAAGGCCATTGGCCCTGATGGCTGCCTTCGTTTCTGGCCTCTGGGGCGTTTTTAAAATTGCCCGAAATCTAGTTGAGATTCCTGCACTGCAGGAGGTTGGACTAGATGACCCTCGATGTCCCTTCCAACTTTACATTTCTATTATTATGTTCTATTAAAAGGGAAAAAAACTCGGCTCTCTGTATCGATTGCTAAAGCCACGTTCTCAGCGCGCGCACTCCTCCCAAACAATACTGCTTTATAGACTTCCTTGGTTATTCGCTCTAAAATAAAACAGGTCGTTATGATCTGCCAGGCCTGGCACTTTAGGATTTTCCTGTGCCAGGAAAAGCAGTTTTTCTTTCTCTTAATCCGGTGAGCAAACATCCCAGGGCACATTCTCTCGCACGCCTCGAAAGAGACCCCCACCCCTCTCCCCAATGCCCCGTCCCTCCCCAAACCATATTTCAAGAGGGCAATACATTTCCTTATACAGAAATATGATTTATCTCAGCTCCAAGACTGAGAAATAGTAATTCAGATTACTTTCAGCCATAAATCACTCGGGAGCCGCGTACCCGCCCCGTCACACCTCTAAGACAAGTATACACTCTTAGGCTATACGCTTTTTATTTTAATTGCTGTTCCAGTGTGTGAGGGGATTATCTACAGCCAGAAGTTTTGAAGCAAGAAAGTAAAGAGGATCGTATTAAGAAAAGAGGCACATTTAGAGGCATTTATCCACGCAAATCTCATTAGTAAACCAAAACCGAATAAAAACTAGGCTCCAGGATACCAGTTCCATTGCTTATCTGAAGTCACTCCGCTTCCCATTTGCTAAAGTACACACACGTGTATTATTTTCTTCCAACTTTACGTACAAGAACAACTGCACACAATAAAGTGAAACCCCCTTAATTCGAATCTAAAGCATTTTACTTGATTCGGATTGCAATGTCTTTATTTGTATTAATTACACGTTGTGCACAGTTATTACTTGGGAGTAAGCCTACTGAAGTCAGAGATTCGGGCTACACATCAATGACCAGGACTGCATCCTTGAAAACATCCCTATCTTCCAATCTATGGGGGTAAATGGGTGCAGGCCGCTTATGGGAACTCACTCCCTTCACATTTTGACATGAACCCCCTGATCCTAACATATCCTGCTCTTGAGCATGTATGTTCCGCTGCGGCGCTGCCCGTTTTACAAACAGCCTCCCCTCCCGTCTCCGATCCCCCGCACCGATCTAACTCACTCCTTCCCCGATGGGGCTGTCAGCCAGACCCAGCGCTGCTCTGAAGAGGTTTTGCTCAGTTCTGGTGGTGGAAGAGGGAAAATGGATCTGTGGGATCTGTGAGATGGGTCTGTTTGAAACAGGGGTCTCTAGCGAGGCTGTGGACAAAGCGGGGGTGATGATCGCGTGAGCTGGCTCTTAAATCTAACAAAAAGCCGCTCTTGCAAAGTTTATACACTGGCATGTATGGAGGACGCTTTCTGGGGAAATGGCTCCCAGCAGGCTCCTCTCTCCCATGGAAGCGTGCCGTCCTCCTATCCCACCGACCCTGGCACGTCTCCCACCGCAGGCGCCCACGGCTTGCCCTCGGGATGCTGGAACAGTCAAGAGTCCGGTGTGTCAAGGGAGGCAGACATTTAGCAAAGGCAGCCTAGAAGAGCAGCTGGAAGAATGGTGGGGCTTTGTTGTTTTGCTAAATCTTTTTAGGTTATTGTTCTCAGGTTCAGAAAGAATCAAATGGATGGACTTTGGGGGAGGGGAAACGGGGAAATCAGCCAACACAACATGAAATAAAAACCAGCAGCGCAAGCCAGAAATCAAGAGGCGCCATAACAGGCCCGGGGCTCGAAGCGCAGGATTTGCTTCGGGACCCACAAAGAAGAGGAGGAGGCTCCGTCGCCATTTCCATTGGCCCAATAGAGCTCAGGAACCACCTTAGCAGGATGAATAACACGCAAAGCTCTTGCCTTTCGTTTGCAGGGAGCAACAGAGCCTCCCCTTTCCACCTGGGTTGGTCACGCACAGATTGGCGCCAGGGTTGGGGCAGAAAAGCCGTCGAGAGCAGGCGCTAAGAAACTGCGGGGACGGCCTTGGCAGACGCTTCTCACACCCTCGACGTGCCCTGCAAATGTTCTGATTTCGGGGAAGATCTCCTGAAGCCCAAGCTTAAAGAAAACATGGCGCTGCTGCTTTGGGGGAAGGTTCTCTAGCGTAGCTCTAGCTCCCCATATGCAGCTGAACCACGTATTTTTTTCTTTTTAAGAGCCTAGAAAGTTTTCCAGTGCAGACACCCTTCGGGTTCCTCGCCATTTTTAATTTTATTTTAAGGTCCCCTTGATCACACACGAACACAAGCCTCAGACTGGCCTCGATTCCCCCACCAACAGCAGCGCGGACCTGGGCCCGGCTGGGAAAGCACTTAAGGGGTGAAGTATCATTGCGGCCTAGTTTGAAAGCGTCCTGGCAGTAACTTCCGTCGGCTCAGGAGAGCAGGCCCCTAAGCCTACCAGCCCTACCCTAAGTCGGGAATGCGGGTATTCTCCACGCTGCGTGGAAAGCCTGTGGAAATCGAGAGAAGGGTTTCTTCCGTGCAAGGCATGTAGGCCGCAGGGCTCCATTTTGCAAAAGTATCGAGAAAGTTTGAAGGAAATGCGCATCTCCAAAACCCCACTCCCCGGGGCACCCCCAACATCTTTCTCTTCGCCATCTAAACAGATCTGCTAGGAGGCCCTGCTGATTTCAATGGAAGTGGCTTCCCAGGAACTTGGCGGGACTTCCCTGCCAAGCAAATGGGTTTTTTTTAGGTTATGTGTACTGTATAAGTGCATAGCAAAACTTCGCTGAAGCCTAGGCAGGTCCCTCCGATGATGTAGGTTTCCTTCCATATCTCCTCCTCGTCTGCCTAAGATCCGCAAGGCAATCGACACGAGTTGGGGTTTGGCAAGTCTCGCCCGCGCTGGTTAACCAGGACGACACTCAGAAGCCATTAGCGCTTTATTGCAGTGCGAAGCCATTCCCCAGGCCGACAAATCGTTAAGAGATCCGGTTGCAGAAGTGGCTAACCGGGAGCCGTGTCTGCAATTGCGCGGCGGTGGCAGAAGAAGCCCTAATGGAGAAGAGAGCGGATCTCTCCGAGAAAGCTGCCTTTCAGGCCAGGCGTCTGAAAATGGACCGCTGTTTGCTTTCCAGTTCTTTTACGAATGCCGGTGGCTTGAGCCGTGCTCTGGCCGAAGCGGCCCGTGTGTGGATGTATTTAGCTTTTGTATGTGCAGAAACCGCACAGGGCCCTTCTTCCTTCCCCGCTCGCCCCACCCTGGACACTCCGCAAATAAATGGTTTACTCAGCTCGAGAAGCAATGGCGCGGCTCCAGCGATTAAGAATCTTTAAGGAGCGAGGTGGTAATCCCGTCTCAGTCAACATCCATCCATCTTTTTACTCTCGATAAATGTATATATATAATGTGGTTCGTGTGCCCAGAAATCCCATTCCTTCCTACCTCATCACCCCCTAGCCAACCTTCTCCCTACTAATCAGAAACTATTCCTTGCTTAATGGCTCCTTGTAAATAATTATCCCCACAAATCCAGATGGCTCTTATTAAATGCCCTTGTCCTTCAAGCCACATCACACAAAATGTTACAATTTAGGAGCTCCACTTTGAAAGAATAACTCCGATTTAAAGGGGGTTGGATGCTCTGTGGACATGTCTTTATTATTCCCCCCCTCCCATTTTGTTTAATAGGAAGATCGCAGCTAAGACGCCGCTGCTCGGTGTGTTTTGAAGGGTATCGTGATTTATTATGAAGCTGGCTATTACGTTTATTGCTATTTTTCTAAGCTCATTAATGCGGAAGTTAAGGCCGGTCCGTTTCAATAAGCTCTCCTTCCCAGAAAATATGGTTAGATGGGCGTCAGTGGTAACAACACATCGTCGGCGGGGTAGCATCTAGAAATGGGAACCCGTTTCCCCACACATCGTGATTTATAACTATAACGGCTAATTAATTAAGCCGAAGTAGTACGATTGGAAGCCGGTTTAGGAAATCTAGAAGCCTGTGGGTTTAAGGAGGCAGGCAGCACCAGCGCTCACTCGACTCAGTTGGGGCTGGAATCCCCATAAGAGCCGTGGAACAGTGCCTGTTAGTGGAGTCCAACTGCGCGCAAATGGTTATTTAAAACAGATCCACGGCAGGTGTCGAGGAATATTTTCTAAAGGGGCGCTTCCACCTCCACCCCCGTCCTTCTGATTTATCATCTTGAAATTCTCTGGGTGGGAAAGGGGGGCGCTGAAAAGCTGACACCAGTGACATCTTACGGGGCCGGTGAGCAAGCGCTTATTGGCGCTGGCAGACCCAGGACAGGATGGCTTGCGCTCCACCTCTAGGAGCGGAGCGGCTGCCGCGGATTCTCCCTCGGCGCGCCGGCGGGGATTCCATTCGAAGTCCCAGGCCGTGGAAATGCGGCTGCGCCTGGAATGCGAAGCAGCCTTTGAAGAAATCGCCTCGCATACGAGCCTCTCGGGAGACTTCGGGCGCCCTTGGCCTTCTCGGGCAGTAAATCTGCCTTCTCTTTTTCTCTCTCTCCTCATGCACGGCCTCCCTGGAGCTTCTTTGCTTCGCAGCCCAATTCGGAGTCACTTCGCTTTTCGGAAACAATTTTTTTAAATGCAGCATAGAACCGACTGTTTTTCTTCTCTCCCTCCTAGTGGCACTAGGGACTTGTGGTGTGGCTTGCCTCCTTCCGATCTCCTCTGCCGCAAGATGTTTCGACAGCTGCCTTTTCTGTTTCTAGAGGAGCTGAGCGCTGCCTCGCAGAGGAAGCACGCTCACCACTAAATTTGCCCTACGTAGTAAAAGCGAAGGCGACCATAGCTGCCAAGTTATCCCTTTTTAAAAGGGATTTTCCCTTATGCTGAATAGGCTTCCTCGTGAGAAAAGGGAAAACTTGGCAGCTATGAAGGCGACATCCTGCTATAAAATTAATTCTTGAGACTTTCTGGGACGGAGGGTGGTCTCTGAGCTCTGTATTCCCCCCCCCATGTCCATATTCATAATTTAATTCAGTAGTGCAGTATTTTGATTTCCCTGGAAATCCACAGAGACGGTCAACAAGCAATGGTCCTTGGGTGAAGACTGCTGTCCCCCCAAAAAAGATTTTGTCAAGGTGGGGTGCGCAGGGAGAAAGCTCATTTGGGATGCAAACTTTTCGCCATTTACCTGGAAGTCAGCTTTGTTGAACTTAATGGGATGCATTTCTGAGCAGGCATGCATTGGATTGCATTGTTACCACACACACACAGCGCATTTCTTTAAAAGGGAATACAATTCCTACCCTTCCAAAATGCCCTGGCTAGAGTGTTCCCAGACCTATAGCAGAAAGAACTGTTTTGTTTTTTAAAAACAGCACCTTTCACGCTGGGTTTTCTACCTTCCTGATTACTAACCGGCTTAGCAGCCCAGAGTGTCATAATTCCCCTAACCTCAAACTGCTGAACGCTTAGACTGGATACACGATTGCGCAGCAGGCTTTGCTATTCAGCAGCAGATCTGCAAAGGGAGCCCGACGGGGCGAACAAGGAGAGGTGAATTCCAGCCCCACTTCTACTTTGTTAGACTCTTTAAACCGGCTGGTTACCTAAGGGAGGGAGGATAGGAGGCTAGCAAGCGCTGGAAGAAATCGGGACCTCTTTGCTGCTGCGGTGATGGATGGCTTGTTAACGTAACCCCAGGCCCTCTGGTTTTCCCTCTAGTCAGAAAACACTCTCAGACTTCCGAAGCCGTTGGGGGGGCGGGGAAGAAATTGAAGGTACCTTCGACGTCCTCTGAATCGGGAAACGAGAAAGTGAGTGAGGGGGGGGGGGGAAAGAGTAATCCGAAGGTAAACCGGACTAGGAAAAAGCAACTGCAACGGACAAATCGAGCCATAAAGACAAGGAGATCGAAAGGAGCGTGACGGGAATGTAGTGGACAGAGTGTTGAACTTTGATCAAGAAGTCTGGGGTTCAAATCCCACTCCTCCGTGAATCTCACTCGGTGACCTTGAGCCAGTTATCCTCTATCACCTCTTTGTATCTCTGAGTCACAGAGTCAGTGGGAAACAAAGAGGGCTCTTGGAGGCGGGAGATAAGGGTTAACAAAGAAAAACCTTAGAAGTAACCCTTTTCAGAGTACTGAAATAGTCTCGTCGGACAGTGTTTCCTTCCCTGAGTGTTTCCTTCTCCGCTATTGGTCACGATCCAGCCAAAGTGGATCAACTTAATGCAGTAGATTTAACAAGAAGTTTAATAATGGCCAATTTTGACTGAACTATGTTTCCACTCGCTTGGAATTACATTGCTGATTCCTCTGCCCCGTTTGAGTCTTTTAGATAGTCTCTCCTGGTGAAAGTTTTGTCGGAGATGAGAAGTTGGACGTGTAAACTTAGGATCGCCCGCTTTTTAGGAACAGTTGAAATCGCTGGGTTTTGTTTTGTTTTTTTAATAGGACGTAAACGGGTTTAGGATTGCGCAGAAGGTGAGCTCTCAGGTGCCTTGGATCGAGCGGGTTTGCAAGGAGGAGCAACAGGGGAGAAAAAAGACCCAGAGAGATAATTCTATAATTCTATTTTTCAATTTTCACTATCTCTTATCTCTAATTAATCCCTCCCAGAATAAACCGTCTAAAAGCAAACATTTGCCTGCCATTTTAACCGCGACTTGTAACAAGAACGAATCCGGGTTAAGGCGACTCATTAAGCCAAGTCGAGGAGGAGATGATTTAATTGACGCTAATGAAAGAAAAGCTGCGCGTCGCTGCCGCCAACCCAGACTTCGCAGATGGAAAGCTTTCCTAGTTGCTTTCGAACGACATCTGATTTTGGGAAACCTGAGCGTCGATAGCCAGGAAACGTTTGAACGCACTGACCTAGGTCACAGTTATGAATTTGGTCATATGGGGAGAGAGAGAGAGAGAGAGAGAGAGAGAGAGAGAGAGAGAGAGAGAGAGAGAGAGAGAGAAGACTTGGCCAGGAAAGGAGACAGGAGGCATAACGAGGACCAAAGCATCAGAAAGTTGATATAAATGCATATACTGTAAATGTTATAAATTTAAACTGAAATCTATGTCTTCAAGTAATGGACGGTCACCCCTATGAACGTCAATTGGCTTAACATGTATGGGTTTAACTAGCGTGTGGACTCAGCCAACGGAGGTATCTGCAAATGACCCCAGGAGAAAAGATACCTTTAAAACACGCATTTTTCTACCTAAGGAGGGTGTCTCCCTTCCTTCCCATCTCTTGAACCTTTTCGTAGGCTTCCACTTTGGAGACCAGAAGTACAGTATCTATCCAATCCATAATATTCTACGCTACACAGGGGAGAGAGGGAACGTGTGCGAGAGTGGGGAGAATC